>NC_041392.1:623854434-623918047 GCF_002162155.2 Triticum dicoccoides
GGAAGCCACGGGCCCGGCGCGGCGAAGGAGAGGGCCCGCCTTGGGCCCGGCGGGCCGCGGCGGATGCGGGACGGCGATGTGGGCGCGCCCGGCCACATGGCGGCGGCTCGTTGGTCAGCGGCGGTGGGCAGACGTGTCCGGCCCGATTTGGACATGTCCGGCGGCGAGGGGAGCTGATTTTAGGGTTTCGGGGGAGAAGGAGATCCGGATTTTGGAGGGGGTCTTTATATAGAGGTAGAGGGAGCTAGGAGTGTCCAAATGGGGTGCGGTTTTCGGCCACGCGATCATGATCGAACGCTCTAGATGATGGAGAGGGTTTTGGTGGGTTTTGGGCCAACTTGGAGGGGTGTTGGGCTGAAACACACACGAGGCCTTTTCGGTCCCTCGGTTAATCGTTGGAGCATCAAACGAAGTCCAAATGGTACGAAACTTGACAGGCGGTCTACCGGTAGTAAACCAAGGCCGCTTGGCAAGTCTCGGTCCAATCCGGAAATGTTTGATCCCCACACATGAAAGAAAGGTAGAAATGACCATCGGAGGAGAACGGAGCGCCGGAATGCAAAACGGACAACGGGGAAAATGCTCGAATGCATGAGATGAACACGTATGCAAATGCAATGCACATGATGACATGATATGAGATGCATGACAACGATAACAACACACGGAGACAAAGACCCGAACCCAAGAAAATAAAATAACTTAACACAGGAACGGCAAGAGTTGGAGTACATATTGGGAAAGTTACATCCGAGGTGTTACATCTAACTAGTAGAGAAGCACAAGTGAATATACTTGGCATCATATGAGATGCAAAGACGGATAGATCTAGATTTGCAAGCTTAGAAACCATTTCTGGTTGAAGTGGATGAATCTGATGAATCAAAGGGGGCAGTAAAAGTGAGATTCAATTACCACACGAAGAACTGCTAGATGAAGTTGAGAGGGAGGCCGAGCAGTTCAATCTCCCATGCCCTAACTTGGCGACGGAAGACACCTACGGCGACGACGGAGAGGACGAGGTCCGCTGCCGACGTGAAGACGGCGTCGAAGATGTCACGGCAGCTAAGCGCTTCGTCTCCGACGTCGTCGCAAGCTAGCGGAGGCACGAGGGTTTTGGTGTGGGGAGAGAAGGTGGAAGAAGAGATAATGACCACGGTGAGGTGTGTCTTTATACAGACGGGGACGGCACAATGTTATTATGCAGGTGCCCCTGGCGGTTCACATCTAAAGGACACGTGGCATGCATGCAACACATTGGAAGTTGTTCCATGTTCCCACGCACGCCTGGATTGTCGGGTGGTCATTCCGGCTTCTCTGGGTTTCAGGCAAAAAGGAAATAGCATTAAAACAAATTCAATTTTTGTCTCTATGTCTTCTGCTGACAAGGATTCAGTGAAGACAATCGACATTTTCAATAGAATGCATATGATTTGGATAGATAGAATCTGAGGTACAAGCATAGAGGGGGTTAGGGTCCGATCGCATTCACTTAGATCAAAAGATTCAAACACGAAGACATAGCTATAAGTGAATGATGTAGAGGAAAGAACACAAACATACATATATATATCAGTATGAGACCACATCAATATTGTGAGGATAAACATGGGATCAAAATAGTGTTGAAGACAAACCAAATGTGAAGACCATGCAAATGTGAAGTCAATAAAAAACACTTCAACCAAGAGTTTGGTGGGGGCGTTACCCACCGTATAGGAAGTATTAGACCCAGACACGGCGCACAATTATCGTGGCGCTCCGAAGTCAATTTCCGCATTAATGTATTTACATTGAGAGTGTATGTCTTCATTATTTGAAGATATACGTTACTTTGTGTGTTGCACATCTAAGTCATCACATGCATAATTGTTAGGATGTGTATCCAATTACAGGACACTCGAGGATTCTAAGATATTTAGCTCACACCGCAACTTGCAAAACCTTTTCTCATCCAAGGGCTTTGTGAAGATATCTGCCAATTGCTCTTCCGTGTTGATGTGAATGATATCAATATCTTCCTTCATGACATGATCTCTGAGAAAGTGATGACGGATCTGAATGTGCTTGGTCTTCGAATGCTGAACTGGGTTGTTGGCAATCTTGATGGCGCTTTCATTGTCGCAGTAGAGTGGCACATGCTTTAGATGGATGCCATAGTCCTTGAGAGTTTGCTTCATCCATAGAAGTTGTGCGCAACAAGATCCAGCAGCAATGTATTCAGATTCGGCAGTGGAAAGAGAGACATAGTTCTGCTTCTTTGAAGACCAACAGACAAGATATCATCCAATAAAGTGACATGTGCCTGATGTAGACTTGCGATCAACCTTGTCACCAGCATAATCAGCATCTGAGAATCCAACTAGATCAAACTCTGAGCCCTTTGGATACCATAATCCTAGTGTTGGGGTGTAAGCCAAATATCGAAGAATTCGCTTCACAGCAAAGTGATGCGACTCCTTTGGTGCCGCTTGGAATCGGGCACACATGCAAACGCTAAGCATGATATCTGGCCTAGATGCACATAAATAGAGTAAAGAACCAATCATGGAGCGGTATACCTTCTGATCGAACTTTTTACCATTGTCGTCAGGGCCCAGATGACTTTTGGTTGGCATTGGCGTCGTGTATCCCTTGTAATCTTGCATTCCAAACTTCTTTAGGCAATCTTTGAGGTATTTCTCTTGAGATATGAAGATGTTGTTGCTTTCCAGATGGATTTCAAGACCAAGAAAGAAGTTCAGCTCACCCATCATGGACATCTGATATTGCTCTTGCATCATGTGTCCAAACTCATCATTGTATCTTTTGTTAGTGCAGCCGAAGATAATGTCATCCACATAGATCTGGCACACAAATAGTTCACCATCGTATGTCTTCGTGAAGAGAGTGGGATCCAGGGAACCAGGTTTGAAGCCTTTGCTCTTTAGGAAGTCTTTGAGTGTGTCATACCAAGCACGAGGGGCTTGTTTGAGGCCATACAGTTCCTTGTTGAGCTTGTAAACCATATCAGGATATTTTGGATCTTCAAAGCGAGGTAGTTGTGCAACATACACTTCTTCTTCAATCTTTCCATTGAGAAAGGCACTCTTCACATCCATCTGATACAGAAGGATGTTGTGGTGGTTGGTTTTAGTGTCAAAACTGACGGATCTCGGGTAGGGGGTCCCGAACTATGCGTCTAGGATCGATGGTAACAGGAGACGGGGGACATGGTGTTTACCCAGGTTCGGGCCCTCTCTATGGAGGTAATACCCTACGTCCTGCTTGATTGATCTTGATGAATATGAGTCTTACTTTAGGATCGAAAGTATGTGTAGAGGGGGGGTGATTAGACTACTTGACAAAATAAAAACTTAACCTTTTCCCAATTTTAGTTCTTGGCAGATTTTAGCTATTGTAGGACAAGTCAAGAAATCATCACGCAGTTCAAGCAAGCAATCAGAGAGTATATTGGCAGCGGAAAGTAAAGCATGCAACTTGCAAGAATGTAAAGGGAAGGGTTTGGAGAATTCAAACGCAATTGGAGACATGGTAGTTTTTCCTGTGGTTCGGATAGGTGGTGCTATCCTACATCCACGTTGATGGAGACTTCAACCCACGAAGGGTAACGGTTGCGCGAGTCCACGGAGGGCTCCACCCACGAAGGGTAACGGTTGCGCGAGTCCACGGAGGGCTCCACCAACGAAGGGTCCACGAAGAAGCAACCACCCACAAAGGGTCCACGAAGAAGCAACCTTGTCTATCCCACCATGGCCATCGCCCACGAAGGACTTGCCTCACTAGCGGTAGATCTTCACGAAGTAGGCGATCTCCTTGCCCTTACAAACTCCTTGGTTCAACTCCACAATCTTGTCGGAGGCTCCCAAGTGACACCTAGCCAATCTAGGAGACACCACTCTCCAAGAAGTAACAAATGGTGTGTAGGTAACGAACTCCTTGCTCTTGTGCTTCAAATGATAGTCTCCCCAACACTCAACTCTCTCTCATAGGATTTGGATTTTGTGGAAAGAAGATTTGAGTGGAAAGCAACTTGGGGAAGTCTAGAGATCAAGATTCATATGGTAGGAATGGAATATCTTGGTCTCAACACATGAGTAGGTGGTTCTCTCTTAGAACATATGAGTTGGAATTGTGTATGTGTTCTGATGGCTCTCTCCACGAGTGAAGAGGAGGTGGAGGGGTATATATAGCCTCCACACAAAATCAAACCATTACACATAGTTTTCCAATCTCGGTGGGACCGAATCAACAAACTCGGTCGGACCGAAAAGGTAAACCTAGTGACCGTTAGAGATTTTCGGTGGGACTGACATGCAACTCGGTAGGACCGATATTGTTAGGGTTTGGGCATAACGTAATCTCGGTGAGACCGATTACACAAACTCGGTGAGACCGATTATGGTAATTAGCTAACCAGAGAGTTGGTCAGGCAAACTCGGTGGGACCGATTTGCTCTTTCGGTGAGACCGAAAAGTTACAAAAAGGAAACACTGAATTTACATTGCAATCTCGGTGGGACCGATCCACTCTTTCGGTGAGACCGAAAAGTTACGAAAGGGAAACATAGAGTTTGCAATCCCATCTCGGTGAGACCGAGATCCCTATCGGTAGAACCGAATTGCTAGGGTTTGGCAGTGGCTTATGACAAGTGAAACTCGGTGGCGCCGGATAGAAAGAATCGGTATGACCAAGTTTGGCTTAGGGTTTAGGTCATATGTGGATATGGGAAAGTAGTTGAGGGTTTTGGAGCATATCATTAAGCACATGAAGCAAGAGGCTCATTAAGCAACACCTCATCCCTCCTTGATAGTATTGGCTTTTCCTAAAGACTCAATGTGATCTTGGATCACTAAAATATAAAATGAAGAGTCTTCAGCTTTTGAGCTTGAGCCAATCCTTTGTCCTTAGCATTTTAAGGGTTCCACTTTCACATCCATGCCATGCCAATCATTGAGCTTTCCTGAAATAGTCATCTTGGAATAGCATTAGCTCAATGAGCTATATGTTGTTATGAATTACCAAAACCACCTAGGGATAGTTGCACTTTCAATCTCCCCCTTTTTGGTAATTGATGACAACATATAGATCAAAGCTTCGACAAATGATAATAAGCATGAAATATATCGTCGCTTTAAGAGTATGTGATAAGCAAGAGCTCCCCCTAAATTTGTGCATATTTAAAATTAGCTTTGGACTGCAAATGCACAAGGAGTTAGAGTCATGGGTTACTCTTCCATGTCACATACATCTTGGTGGAGCGCTTAAAATGATAAGAATGAAATACATGCACTCATCACCAAGAATAGTGAATGATCACATAAGATAGATAAGATGATAATATTAAGCAAACATTAAGTGTAGCTTATGATCAAACACATGATCATCAATGTCTCACAGATAATGACATAGTATCTCAAGCACTCAAAAGCAAACAAAGTTCGAAAAACCGCCAAATAAAGCAAGAGAGAAAAGCAAGACACTCTCTCTCGAAGCCTATGATCTATACATTTTCTCCCCCTTTGGCAACAAGTTACCAAAAAGTTCGTAGAAAATGCATAGTGCTAAATCGACACTCAGGCTTGATCTTCAGGTGGTGGTGGAGTCCGGAGCACTCCAAGGACGAAGCCTTCTGTAGACGTGGTCGGAGTCGAGGCTGAAGTGGACGCTGGAGCTGGTGGAACTGAGGCTGTTGCTGGTGCAGACGTGGTGGCTCTGGGGTCAGCAACTGGCACTGCAGACGACCTCGGACCTCGTGGCACTCTGGCAAAGGCATCAGTTGTAGTCTTGCCTCTCCTCTCCTGCCTGTCATCCTGGAGCTGCTCCACTACAGTCTGAATCTCTGTCACTTTGACATCCAAGTCATAGACCTTTTGTTCCATGATTCTCTCTAAGCTTGCCTGGTTCTGAGTTAGGGTGGCTAGTCCTTGCTCAATCCGCAGGGTGGATGCAATCAAGTAACCAAGCTGCTCTTGTTTGGTCTTCAAGAAGTACTCAGATGCCTCCTCTTGAGTTGGCATCTTGGTAGCTTTCTCCTTCCTTGCCTTCTCCTTCTTGGCTTGTGCTTGAACGGACGATGGTTCATTCTCATGCATGACAACCTGATTATCTTCAAAATCTGGATGAATGGGCAGATGTTCCTTATCCAAAAGGTATATGCCTGTGCCCATCTTGGAGTTGATCAGCTCCTGGATCTAAGGGGCATATCCACAGCTCCTCTTCTGATCTGCTGCAGTCCTCTTGATAGTCTCTACCTTGAGGATCATCACCTTGAACTTTTGTGGAACATCAAAGATATGAAGCAAATTTATTGCATGGCCTCTGATCATCTTGTGATCACCTGACTTGGGCAACAAGGTGTGCCTCAAAATCCAATTGATTGTAGGCAGACCTGACAGAAGATAATGCACTGAGCCAAACTTGAAAGTATCAAGTGCCTCGTTTGGAATTTCCTTGTACATGTTTGACATTGAGTTATGATCCATCTTCTTCTTGGAATAGACATCCAAGTCATCTTCCTGCTCCTCTAGGGCATTAATGAGCTGTGCCCACTCAGCAACTATTGACTGATATCTGGTTCCTTCTGACATCCATATTATCCTACCATCTGGATAAAAATGTGTTGTGGAGTAGAACTGCATGATAAGCTCCTCATTCCACTTTGTGAGCTTCTGCCCAACAAAGTCTGCTACTCCACAAGAATTGAAGTTGTCCTGCACTCCAGGGTAGTGCTCTTCGTTGTCCTTGATGTATTCCCAGTCGACCCATCTCATATCACAAACTATGGGCTTCTTATCAAGCAGCACTGTCTCATAAAAGTCCTGTTGTTCCTTAGCGTGGAACCTATAGTCAACAGCAGTCCTTCTCCTTGAAGCATATGGATCTGCTTCTCTCCACTTCCTGAGCCCTGAGTCTCTCCTGAGCTTCATGTCCTCAGCCACAGGATGAGCATCACTATGGTCTGGGATCTTGGGCTTGAGCTTTCTGAGCACTTGACCTTCTTCTTCTTCAGCAATGTCAGGCACTGGGGCCTGTTCTTTTCAGCTGCAGGTATGCTCCTTGTATTCCTCTTTGGCTTTGGCTTTGGAGCTTGCTTGGCCTTAGAAGCAGTTGACCCTGATCTTATGGCATCACCCATTAGCTTGGGTGCCTTAGGTGCTGGTGCAGCAACCTCTTCTTCTTCCTCTTCTTCCATGATGGAAGCCTTTCCAAGCACTTTGGCTACGGTCTTCTTGACCCTTTCCTTCCTTTTCTTGCCTTCAGCAGCAACTGGCTCTATGGGAGTGGGTTTCTCAGATGAAGCTCTGGCCTTTGACATAGGCTGCCTGCCTGCTGGCCTTCTGACTTTCATCCCTGGCTTTGTTCCTTGAGCTAAGCCGTGTTCCTTCTCAAGCACTACTCTCTTTGATGTGGCTTCCTCTTCCTCTGCCACATAATCTTCATCCTCAGAATCTGAAGTTCTCTTCTTCCTCTGTCTGGTGGCAGCTTTTGGCAGATTGCTAGGGGTACTTCTGCTGCCATCATCTGAAGAACTTGAGGGACTAGTGCCCTCCCTCATCTGCACTTGCTCTTCTGACATGTTCTGGCTATCACTTTGGTCTGACATGATGAACAAGCTGACTGCTGACCCTGTGAATAGTTTATAGATGAGGTAGAATAGATGAGCATCACAAAATGCAGAGATTTTTGCAAAAGAATGATCCAAAAACTTAGTTTTAGTTTCCCACTTAAATCATCTCGGATCTACCAAGTTTTAAACTCGGTGATACCGAAGCAGTTTTGGAACCTAAACTAGTGAACTCGGTCAGACCGAGTCACAGTTCGGTGGCACCGAGACTGCTAGGGTTTCACAAAGTTCCAAAATCGGTCACACCGATAAGTAATTCTCGGTCAGACCGAGTCTCACTTGTGCAATGACATGAGCCAAATCGGTGGGACCGAGTTTTTCAACTCGGTGGGTCCGAGATGGTTTTGGCGGAAACCTAACCCTAAAATTTTCGAATCAAAACTAATCTACGAACGCATTGACTGGATAGGAGTGTTTCAATCGTGGCAAGAATCATTAAGAACACAATGTGCTAGGAATTGGACGGGGAATAGCACTGTGATCGAGTCCATACCCTAGTTCGGTGGAGACTCGCTACGGCGGCAACGGCGGGGTTGAATTCCATTGACGGCGATGGAGACCAGCGACTGGAGGCGGCTGGCGGCGAGGAGACGATCCGGAGACCAAGTTGGCAGAGCAGGCTATCGCGCGGGCAAAGGGGTTCGGAGAAATTTCCAAATTTTTGCCCGTGACTATATATAGGCCGACCCTGTCGGTGTGACCGAGTGGAACAACTCAGTGGCACCGAGATGCAAAACTGTATACAGTTGTTGCAACTCGGTGTGACCGAATGGTTCAAATCGGTTGCACCGAGATCGAAAACCTAGATCAACTTAATGATCTCGGTAGGACCGAAAGTAGGGTATCGGTCAGACCGAGAATCATAAAGAGGTTTTGGAAGTTTAAGTCTACGACAAATCGGGGACTCCGAGCGCTCCTCACACAGAGTGGTTCGAATCTGACTTGATCAAATTTTGTGATGTAGCATGAATAGAGTTCGAGACGAGAAAAGCATAGATAGCTAGAGGAGGTTCTTAGGCATTCTTGTCCATCCACTTGGCAAAAGGAAATAAAACCAAACAATCAAAACAACAAGTGGATGTCCTCGAATGAGTAAAATATGCAACCAGCATGCTCACACAATAAGATGGCAAATGAAATATGTGACAAGGCATGCACAACCAATTCTAGCATCTATCAAGCAATTTGCAATGACAAGGTCATCTATATATGAGTATATTGACTTCGGAGTCAAGTGAGAACACTTGATCATAGGTCATACTCATCATTTAAGCTCAAGTGGGGTTACCACTTTTACATAAAGCATTGTTGTGTTCACATCTTTAGAGTTGCTTTAGCTCAAGTCTTAGAGTAAAGCTACCCCTAGATGTGATATCCCCCCTTAGAGGGATGAACTAACCTCGGGTTTTGTCGATGATGACTTCATGTAGATGTTGAAGATGTGGATGCTCAATGTTGATGTAGATTACTTGGAGCTATCCATTTGAGTGAATTGCACTTTCAATACCTACATGGGTTAGTCCCACAAGGAACAAACAAGGATATCCATAGACATAGAGTGATGCACACACAAGATGATGTCCATGAAAACTTTTAGGTTACCTTGTCCCTTGTCTTACCAACAAGAGGGTTTGTGACTCCTTGAACTAGTGCAAGATGTGGAAGTTGATTGCACTTGTTCTTGCCAAAATGATAAGAGTGAAGTATGTTGGCGGAGTCACCCTCAAGAACTCTTTAGTTCTTCTTCTTTTGGATCCACACCATCTTGATGGGAATCCTTGGAGTTGTAGTCGTACTTGATGAAGCAGAACTTGAAGTAGTCTTGGGAATCCACTTGACTAAGGTCTTAGGAGCTTCTTCAAATGCATCAATTTCCTCTTGAAGCTTGTCCTTGCCTTTTTTCTTGTAGTCTTGTGGTGGAAGATCATCTTGAGCTTGTGTCCCCTTGAAAGAAGTATCATACTTCTCTTCTTGAGGAACAAACTTTGTCTTGGGGTATTGATCTTCTTCCCACTCAACTCCATTGGCATTGAATTTTTGTTCAAAACCAACACCTTGATTCTTCCGGTGCATTCCTTGCTTGCGCACAATTTCCTCGAATTTCTTACTCCCGGCAAGGCTTTTGTACACTCCTTTCTCTATAATTCCCTTCAATAAGCTATTTTCTTGCTCAAGTGTAACTTGGCTAAGAGAATCATTAGTGGAATCAAGAGAACTACTAGAAGCAACAATATTGGATTTAGCATGATCATTGTTACTGCTAGAGGAAGAATCTTTCTTGTTCTTGTTACTAGACTTGACTTGAGGCATGTAAGTGGATAAGAGTAAACGCTTGGCAATGTAAGGAGAACTTTTCTTGCGAAGATCATCATTGATTGATTTTAAGAACTCATGCTCTTGCTCAAGATTGAGCTTTTCAAGGCGTAATTTCTCATGAGCTCTTAAAAGTTCTCGATGATCTTTGAAGATAGTTTCACGAGCTAACTTAAGAGTGTTTAGTTCTTTAGTTAGAGCCTCAATCTTCTCCTTATCATTGTCATTCGTTTTATCTTGATTAGCATGATTAATTTATGTTTCATCATAGTATTCATCACTAGAGTTGTCAACAAGGAAATGATCACCTAACAAGTCATCTTCATCACTATTGAAGTCAACATACTCGGGGTGTGTTACCTTAGGACCTTTGGCCATGAAGCATCTTCCAATTCCTTCATTTGGTGAGTCAAATATGTCGTAGGAGTTGGTTGACACAAGTGCTAGACCGGCAACACCTTCATCTTGAGTATCTTCGGAGTCGGAGTGATAACTTCTCTCGGAGTGGCTGTCGGAGTCGGAGCCGGATACCCATTCACCAACATGAGCTTGATGTCTTCGTTTTGTGTAGCTCCTTGATGATTTTTCCTTCCTTTCCGAATCCTTCCTTTTCCGTGAGTATCTTCGTTCATAACGATCATCTCTACTCCTTCTCTCTCTTGGTGGTGATTCTTTGTTTCTTCTTTTTGGAGAATCTTCTCTTCTCTTCTAGGGAGCCGTACACTCATTGGAATAGTGTCCGGGTCTTCCACAACTGTAGCAGTTTCGCTCTCGACTAGAAGATCTTTTGTCATTGTAGGACCTTGACTTGAAGCTTCTATCTTTGCTTCTACTCTTATAGAACTTGTTGAAGTTCTTCACCATTAAGCTCAATTCTTCAT
Source organism: Triticum dicoccoides (assembly GCF_002162155.2). Taxonomy (NCBI): domain Eukaryota; kingdom Viridiplantae; phylum Streptophyta; class Magnoliopsida; order Poales; family Poaceae; genus Triticum; species Triticum dicoccoides. The sequence goes on from NC_041392.1 coordinate 623,865,256, forward strand.
TTAAGTTTTGTTTCTCACTTGATGATGTAGGGGCTTCACATGAGGCTTTGTAGGCACCACTTGATCTGTTGTGAAGTTCCTCTTTATCCTTAAGTGACATCTCATGAGCAACAATTCTTCCAATCACCTCCGTTGGCTTGAGATCTTTGTAATTGGGCATCATTTGGATCAATGTGCACACGGTATCATATTTTCCATCCAAGGCTCTTAGAATCTTCTTGATGATGAATCTATCGGTCATCTCTTCACTTCCTAAGCCGGCAATCTCATTTGTGATGAGAGCAAGCCTAGAGTACATTTCAGCGACACCTTCACCATCCTTCATTTTGAAATTTCAAGTTGACTTTGAAGCACATCCAACTTGGATTCCTTGACGAAGTCGGTACCTTCATGCATATCAATCAAAGTGTCACAAATTTCCTTTGCATTCTCAAGACGGCTGATTTTGTTGAATTCTTCGGGGCACAATCCGTTGAAGAGAATATCACAAGCTTGAGCATTGTATTGCAACATCTTCAACTCATCCGTGGTAGCTTCACGGTTTGGTTCTTTCCCATCAAAGAATTCACCTTGCAAACCAACACACACAATAGCCCAAACGGCGGGGTTATGTCCAAGAATATGCATTTTCATTTTATGCTTCCAACTAGCAAAATTAGTACCATCAAAGTAAGGACCTCTACGGTGATAATTTCCCTCGCTAGACGCCATACTCTCCTAGGTTGTGAAACCAAGGCTATGACCACCAAAAGCTATGGAGATCAAAGCAAATGGAGACCAAAGCTCTGATACCACTTGTAGGATCGAAAGTATGTCTAGAGGGGGGGGTGATTAGACTATTTGACCAAATAAAAACTTAACCTTTTCCCAATTTTAGTTCTTGGCAGATTTTAGCTATTGTAGGACAAGTCAAGCAATCATCACATAGTTCAAGCAAGCATGCAGAGAGTATATTGGCAAAGGAAAGTAAAGCATGCAACTTGCAAGAATGTAAAGGGAAGGGTTTGGAGAATTCAAACGCAATTGGAGACACAGAAGTTTTTCCCGTGGTTCGGATAGGTGGTGCTATCCTACATCCACGTTGATGGAGACTTCAACCCACGAAGGGTAACGGTTGCGCGAGTCCACGGAGGGCTCCACCCACGAAGGGTAACGGTTGCGCGAGTCCACAGAGGGCTCCACCCACGAAGGGTCCACGAAGAAGCAACCACCCACAAAGGGTCCACGAAGAAGCAACCTTGTTTATCCCACCATGGCCATCGCACAGGAAGGACTTGCCTCACTAGCGGTAGATCTTCACGAAGTAGGCGATCTCCTTGCCCTTACAAACTCCTTGGTTCAACTCCACAATCTTTTCGGAGGCTCCCAAGTGACACCTAGCCAATCTAGGAGACACCACACTCCAAGAAGTAACAAATGGTGTGTAGGTAATGAACTCCTTGCTCTTGTGCTTCAAATGATAGTCTCCCCAACACTCAACTCTCTCTCTCATAGGATTTGGATTTTGTGGAAAGAAGATTTGAGTGGAAAGCAACTTGGGGAAGGCTAGAGATCAAGATTCATATGGTAGGAATGGAATATCTTGGTCTCAACACATGAGTAGGTGGTTCTCTCTCAGAACATATGAGTTGGAATTGTGTATGTGTTCTGATGGCTCTCTCCACGAGTGAAGAGGAGGTGGAGGGGTATATATAGCCTCCACACAAAATCCAACCGTTACACATAGTTTTCCAATCTCGGTGGGACCGAATCAACAAACTCGGTCAGACCGAAAAGGTAAACCTAGTGACCGTTAGAGATTTTCGGTGGGACTGACATGCAACTCGGTAGGACCGATATGGTTAGGGTTTGGGCATAACGTAATCTTGGTGAGACCGATTACACAAACTCGGTGAGACCGATTTTGGTAATTAGCTAACCAGAGAGTTGGTCAGGCAAACTCGGTGGGACCGATTTGCTCTTTCGGTGAGACCGAAAAGTTACAAAAAGGAAACATTGAATTTACATTGCAATCTCGGTGGGACCGATCCGCTCTTCCGGTGAGACCAAAAAGTTACGAAAGGGAAACATAGAGTTTGCAATCTCATCTCGGTGAGACCAAGATCCCTATCGATAGAACCGAATTGCTAGGGTTTGGCAGTGGCTTATGACAAGTGAAACTCGGTGGCGCCGGATAGAAAGAATCGGTATGACCGAGTTTGGCTTAGGGTTTAGGTCATATGTGGATATGGGAAAGTAGTTGAGGGTTTTGGAGCATATCATTAAGAACATGAAACAAGAGGCTCATTATGCAACACCTCATCCCTCCTTGATAGTATTGGCTTTTCCTAAAGACTCAATGTGATCTTGGATCACTAAAATATAAAATGAAGAGTCTTGAGCTTTTGAGCTTGAGCCAATCCTTTGTCCTTAGCATTTTGAGGGTTCCACTTTCACATCCATGCCATGCCAATCATTGAGCTTTCCTGAAATAGTCATCTTGGAATAGCATTAGCTCAATGAGCTATATGTTGTTATGAATTACCAAAACCACCTAGGGATAGTTGCACTTTCACTTACAAGAGTTGATCTACCATGAGATCGTAATGGCTAAACCCTAGAAGTCTAGCCTGTATGACTATGGTAATGTGTATATCCTTTCTGGACTAACCCCTCTGGTTTATATAGACACCGGGGGGATCTAGGCTTTACATAGAGTCGGTTACATAAGAAGGAATCTTCATAGTCGGTCGCCAAGCTTGCCTTCCACGCGAAGGAGAGTCCAATCCGGACATAGGTACAGTCTTCGATCTTCACGTCTTCACAGCCCATCAGTCCAGCCCATGGATAGCAGGCCCGACGCCCGAGGACCCCTTAGTCCAGGACTCCCTCAATAGCCCCTGAACCTGGCTTCAATGACAAGGAGTCCAGCACGCAGATTGTCTTTGACATTGCAAGGCGGGTTCCCCCTTCCGAACTCCTAGTTGATCTTCAGATGTAATGATTGTATCCGGACTTGTAAGCACAACCGCAGAGGACATAGTATTTCATGGGTTCAAACCACCGACCACTTTTTGGTAATATGACACCACGCCTGCCTGGCCACTACTTGCAACCCGTTTTAGCCAGCCTGTCGCCCCACGTCCCAGGACATGGCCTTATTGTCACGTCTTATCCAAGTGGAGATCGTGCCTTCCTTTTTTAAGGGATTCCTGTCGACCCGGACGTGGGTAACCCAACCGTCACTTGGGTACAAGTCCTTGGAAACAAGCAAGTTTTTGAGGCCCAAGACGGGACGTTTGATATTTGCAACCTTTATATAGGGGTACATACCCGTATTTTTCTTCAACGCTTGCCTCTTCCTCAACCCCTAATACCCCGAGTTCCAACACCTGGGTTTTACTCGCCACCAGCCCCAATCATGTCCGGATCTAGCCGTCAGGCCGGTGGGTAGCTTCTTCTGTTACGGAGGAAGACATTGCAAAGCTTCGGGCAGCGAGGAACCTGACCGCTGAAATCCATCATCGGCTTCCTGTCGAGGGGCAGGTTATTCCCACCCCCAGATCCGGCGAGAGGGTCGTGTTAGTGTCCCACTTCCTCCGCGGGTTGGGGTTTGCACTTAACCCCTTCGTCCGAGGTCTCATGTTCTATTACGGGCTAGACTTCCACGATTTGGCCCCGGACTCTGCTCTTCTTATCTCGGCATTTATCGTCACGTGCGAAGCCCTCCTCCAAACTCCTTCGCACTTCGGCTTGTGGCGCAAGACCTTTGATGTGAAGCCGCAAGTGGTAGAGGGGGAGCAGGTTGAGTGCGGCGGCGCTACAGTGAGCAAGCTTGCTAGTGCTGTTTGGCTGAAAGGATCCTTCGCCAAATCTTCCGATCTGTGGCAGCAGGGGTGGTTCTATATCACCGAGCCCCGCGGCTCCAAGTGGGCAACCGCACCCACATTCCAATCCAGCCCCCCAACTCAGCTTGCATCGTGGATTAACAAGGAGATAGATTGGGGATCAATGAATGATGTGCGAACTCTGCAAAGTCGCATCCGGAGCCTCATTGAGAGGGACATCGACATAGCCAAAGTCATTCATGTAATGCTAGTTCGTCGGACCCTGTCGTGCCAGCGACGGACTCTCCACCTATGAGAGTTCAATCCAAAAGGGCCGCGGACTCTTCAACACTTCTTCGGCACAACGCACGAAGGAATGTGGAGATTATTCTTCGGGAAACGAAGGCAATGGCCGGACACCACCGAAGATGTCGGCCTAGACTGTAACCATCCGGACACCTCGGTAAGTCCCCGTTTACCGAATACCTCATAATCAGATACCCAGTGGCAAGATACCAACAGTATCATCCTTTTTCAGGGCTGGATAAAGAAGGTGCAATTGGTTAGGTGTCCTGCTCCCCTTCCCGAAGACTCAGCTACTCCTGTGTTAACAAGGATGTTGGCCTCGGCGCCATACCAAGCATCAGCAGGGGAGGGAGAAAAGACCCAAGATGACCTTGGTTCCAGAGGTAAGTCGGACACTTAGTCCGAAGAAATCGACCTTTCCTCGCCCGTAGAGGGAGGCGGAAAAGCACACATTATCCCTTCTCCAAACAGGAGGAAAAGGGCTGCCTCTGATGATTGGGAGGGGTGGTCTTTCAATAAGGGCAAGATGCCGCGGTCGACTGGCTTGGGTTTCGAAAGTGACGTCGTTGAGCAGATCCAACAAAGGGACAAGCCCTCGGTCAAACCGTAAGAGAATCTGGAGTACTTTGATAGCATCCCGCTCCGTTGTTGTTACCAAAGATATACATAATGCATTCATGCATTTTTACAGGTCGGCACGGAGCTTTTCTGGGCGATCCTCTTCTTCAGGGAGTCTCCTCCCAGAGATGATGGAGAGTGAGACGCCTCCTCCAACCTCCTCGCCCAACAAGGCAGATGACTCTGAAGTGTCATCACGGAGGATCCCTTTTGACCAACAAGTTATGCAGGGGAAAAAAGAGGCAGTACCTGAAGGTGGAGCACCGATCATCCAGGATTCCGGGGTTGATAATAATAAAGGTCCTGGACTGACTGGTTTGCAGCTGATAGTGATTTTGGAGACGGGTGAGAAGATTCCTTAGAAGGATGATTGTGCTCTTGGAGCAGCTTCGAGAAACATGGAGACTCTAGATATATTACGGGACATGTTGCGGAAAGCATCTGTCTCGGGGGAACAGCGTACCTTGATGGGTACAGTGGTTGAGAAGATTTCGTCCGCGAAGAGAGGATTAAATGAAGCCTTCATGAGCCTACTGAAGGGCTTAGAGGTTTGTGACATAATGTTTTCGGCTATGTTTCATTTGCAAAGATGCGCCTATGTATAGGTAGTAGCCCCTGATACTCAGGTTGGATTCCATTGGGAAGCAAACAGAGGATCAAAAAATGATCGTTTGAGGACTAACTTGATGAACTTTGAACACAGACTGCTTCCCCCTTGGCCACTTCCCAGACTATGGAGATTGCCGATTTGCAGCGGAAGCTTGATGTGGCAGGGATGATCTTGCTTTAATCAATATGCGTCTGGACGAGTCGCAAGGTATGTATTCGGGGCAATCCTTATACATTTTTGTGGTATAAGCATAATGCTGAGATTTGGCTGCGGATGGTGCTGCCGCCGTTGAAGTTCTTCGAGTGGAGCTGGCCCGGGCCAAGGAGCAGGCCCGGCGTAGCCATGCTGCTGACGGAAAGGCATCGGCTGAACTAAAAGCCAAACAAGCTGCAGGGCGCCAAGATGAGGAGAAGATATCCACGATGATGCTTGAATTGGAGAGTGCTACCGGCCGCTGTGAATTTCTGGAGGAGGACAGTAAAGCCTTAACGACTAATCTGGACAAGGCCTTATAGGAGGCGAGAGAAGCGTGGTCGGAATGCAGAGCAACCTGTGAGGAGGTTCGATAGGCAAGGGAGATTGCGGCTGGAAAGCCCTTTCTGCTACAAACTAAGTTCGGTGACCCAAACTATTCCCAGCTTAACCAAGTATGGAGTTCTCCGGACGAGTTCTTGGACTTGCCGAAGAGTTCTGCCGATGCGGCGCAATATTACCAAGCGCGAGATGGATATGCAACAGAGAAGCTTTTTTGGTCGCAATTTGGTGCATCAAAGCGCTCTCTGTTGCTCAATGAACAGATGTCCCAATGGGCCGAACTTCATAGGATATCCGGCGCTGCCATGAAGGATGTCGTAATCCGGTTGTGGCCAACCGAGCCTGTTCCGAATAGCTATTTCATTTTGGTGCAAAGTCTTGTTGATGCGGTGCCACGTATCGACGCTGTGAAGCGGTCAACGTGCATTGAGGGTGCACGGATGGCTTTTGCCCGAGTCAAGACGTTCTGGGGGAAGATGAAGGCCATTGATGTTGCGATGAAGGGTCCACCCAAAGGCAAGGACCGTCCAGAACTGGATCATTATTTTGAAGACGTCCTAGAGGCCGCCCGCTTTATAGAGGGTCAGTGCTCAAGAGACATAATGTTCGAGTGAGGTGTGTGAAAATTGTAAAAGACAATTTTATAGTTAATCTATTTGTGTTTTAAGTGAAAGCTTGAATTCCTCCTATGCGGCCGTTTTGATATAATCTGAAAGTTTTCCAGTCATCGGCTTCAACCCCCTCGTAGGAAGTACGAGGGTGTTTGGAAAAGCATTTAATCACTCTTTATCCAACGTCTTGGTCCATGAAGGAGGTGATAATGCGGCGAACCAGGCAATCAGACTATAAGGCGTTAACACTTTCACTTAGCCATAAGAGTTTTATGGTGGGGCTACGACATAGACCCTGGTATGTATGCGGCGTATGGTGCCTTACATATTTGATATGAAAAAGATCCCTCGTGTGATACGGAGAATCGCTAAAGATTCCAATAAGTCGTCAAGTGGTTGACCAGCTCACGCCGCATCATGACAGTCAGTTTTCGGCTTTCTCTACTGAGGTGCTCGTCCGGTTTAGAACAAGGCACAATCGCAGTAGTTCTCCCTTTACTACCCTAGCCGATATAGCAGAACGTAGGGTAGAAAGCACAGGAGCCGGGCAACCCAACTATTGACCCAAGACAATAATTCGGAGCTGATGCATATAAGGCCAAGCTTGCGACGCTGAAGTATGCTATAGAGCTGTTCGGACTTTTACTGGCAACTCATTTGTTCCCACACCGAGCCCCTGGCAGGTTACGCCAAGGTATTTCTATGAAATAACCATAGGAGCCATATTTCTCGGGAAAACAATATGGATGATTAGTTCGGATGTTGTTTACTGGTAACCGAGCGATATGCCAATGATTACGTATGATATATATATATATATATATATATATATATATATATATATATATATATATATATATATATATATATATATATATATATATATATATATATAAAAGCCATCCCTCGGCTATTTGACGTGCTCGGGGTTGGAGGCGGAGGAACAGGCATAGTACAGGCTCGACAAATAGAGAGTGCGGTCTACAAAAAGTTATTTTGGACCTCCTGTCACAGTCTGCGCCGCCAGTCCTCGGTGGGGGGAATCCTTGATGGAAATAGCCCCTTAGGTGAGTGTATGGATCCGGACTCCGATAGAGCCAGTTTCTGATGTTTATCTTGTTCGTCACCTTTTTTAAAAGGATAGCGAAGGAAGAAATAAAAATAAAATAAATAATAATAAAAAAAGTTACTGGAGTGCTTGCAGGCTTGTCCGTATTGTGCTTCCGCCAATGCCCATGGTATCTTGAGTGCGTAATGATGTATGTGCGGTACAAACTTTGTAGGTGTACGGAGTGGGCGGCGGAAGCCGGGTTGCTATTTCCGTTCTTGGAGTAGTTGATCCTTGGGTGGAGACTGCTTCTGACCCCCAGTGTTTCGTGAGTGAACCTTTCCGTCATCCCTTTTGCTTGGCGGCCTCCTCCCCCTGTGTTCGGTGTTGAGCTTGCCGGCCTGTTTAAGTACCCAACAGTTTCTGTTGGTATGATTAGCTGGTTTATCGGGGTAGCCATGAATCTGGCAGGGTCGGTCCAATATCCTGTCCAAGTTGGATGGTTCGTCTCGATTCGCCTTGAATGGCTTCTTCCGCTGACTAGGCTTCGGGTTGCTGAATCCGGCGTTGACCGCCATGTCGCCTGATCTTTCATTGTCATTACGACTGTTGTTTTTGCTTCCTGGTGGCTTGCCGTTGCCATCTCGGATTTTAGAGGTGCCCTGGTTGCCGACGCTATTACTTCTACGAGCGAGCCAGCTGTCTTCTCCTGCGCAAAAGCGGGTCATCAGAGCAGTGAGGGTTGTCATGGATTTAGGTCCTTCTTGGCCGAGGTGGCGTGCAAGCCATTCGTCCCGGATGCCATGTATGAAAGCCGCAAGGGATTCCGAGTCCGTCCAGTCGACGATTTGGTTCTTTTTGACTAAGAACCGAGTCCAGAGCTCCCTGGCTAATTCTCTTGGATGTTGGACAATTTGACTTAGGTCATCGGCGTCCGGTGGCCGGACATATGTTCCTCGGAAGTTATCGAGGAAGGCCTCTTCCAAGTCCTCCCAGCTGCCTATGGAATTTTTAGGCAGGCTGTTTAACCAGTACCAAGCTGGCCCTTTTAGTTTTAGCGGGAGGTATTTAATGGTGTGGAGGTCGTCCCCACGGGCCATCTGGATGTGGAGGATGAAATCTTCTATCCATACCGCGGGATCGGTTGCCCCGTCGTATGATTCAATATTGACGGGTTTGAATCCTTCGGGGAATCCATGATCCATTACTTCATCAGTGAAGCAGAGCGGGTGTGCGGCGCCTCTATGCTGGGCCGCACTGCGATGTAACTCCGAAGGAGTCCCTTTGCGGTGTTTGGCTCGGGCGTGGTGAGTCTTGACACGTCCGAATAGGTAGCCGGCGTCACTTGTCGAAGCATGCTTTCGCGGTCCGTAGATCGGTCTTGTGTTTCCTGCTCTATTGTCCAAGTCCCTCTGCAGGTTGTCTAGGTAATCGTGACCTGCATTGTTCTTGCCTTTACGGCGAGGTGGGGAGGTCTGGTGTTCGGCTTGAGTTGCCTCATTATTCGGACAGAGTTGCCGGCGACCTGCCGCATTGTGTGATGATGGTGTGGGCTCCAATGCCCCGTCATCGGACTGGTGTAGCGATCTATGCTTTGGGTAGCTTTTGGCTAGGCCATTGAGGCCGTATTCTTCGGCGACCAGGACTTCGGTCCATCTGTCATTGAGTAGGTCTTGGTCAGCTTGAAGCTGCTGCTGCTTCTTTTTCAGTCTCCTTGCCGTAGCTATCAGCCTGCGCTTGAAGCGCTCCTGCTCGAGGGGCTCTTCGGGTATGATGAAGTCTTTGTCGCCGAGCCTTACCTCATCTTCGGAGAGCGGAAGGTAGTTTTCATCCTCCGAACCACGCTGGGCGGGGCCTGTTCATCGGGGCTGGCTTGCCCGTTTTCCTGTTCCTCCTACTCGAATATTGTTCCCATAGGGTCTTCATTGCTTTCGGCACCATCCAGAGTACTATTTTCTCCAGTGCCCTTGTTGCTGCGATGTGACTTGGGGCGGCATTTGGGGCGCCGGAGCTTAGGCTGTGTCTCAGGAGTTTTACTGGATCTCCCTTGTCCTTGCCGCGAAGCTTTTTAAGTGTATCGATCATGTACACGTCATGTGAAGGGGTGGCCGTCTCGCGCTTGATGACTGGCGGGTCTTGGCCTTGCTCCTTATCGTCATCGTCGTTTATACCATCAATGTCTGCGGAACCAGGAGCGGGCATGTCGGTTAAGTCCTCGACAGTGGCTATGAAGTGGGTGGCGGGTGGGAAACAAAATTCTCCGTCATCAGCCCCTAGTTCGAACCAGACATAGTTTGGCTGCGAGTCTCCTGTGAATGACAGGTTCTTTAAAGAGTTTATCACATCGCCCAAAGGTGAGTGCTGAAAAATGTCTGCGGCACTGAATTCGAAGATCGATAACCGATCTAGCTCAGTGTCCGCAAGCGTACATGGTCCGAAACTTATAGCCCGAGACAATCCTAGAGTTCCGTAGGCACAAATATTTGCAGGGTGTCGAGTCTGCGTGCGGCTCTAGTGTCGCGGACTCTATGGCCTCGAATGGCATGATCTGCTCTAGTTCTAAGGCCATTGCAGCAATAGGAGCCATCTCCTAAATCTGGTCCGATGATAGATTTAAGTCATGTTCATCGTGGCGAGGAGGAGCGATCGCTGCGGTCTCAAATCCATTGAAGATCAAGTCTCCACGGATATCTGCAACGTAGTTCAAGCTTCCAAATCTGACCTGGTGGCCAGGGGCATAGCTATCGGTCTGCTCCAGATGGCCAAGCGAGTTGGCCTGTAGTACGAAGCTGCCGAATACGGAACTCTGCCCGGGGAGGAAGGTTTCTCCTTGGACAGCGTCACTATAGATGATTTAAGGGGCCATCGAACCTTTCGTTGATGGCACAGTGGAACTCTCAATGAAAGCACCAATGTCGGTGTCAAACCCGGTGGATCTCGGGTACGGGGCCCCGAACTGTGCATCTAGGATCGATGGTAATAGGAGACGGGGGACACGGTGTTTACCCAGCTTCGGGCCCTCTCTATGGAGGTAATACCCTACGTCCTGCTTGATTGATCTTGATGAATTTGAGTGTTACAAGAGTTGATCTACCACGAGATCATAATGGTTAAACCCTAGAAGTCTAGACTGTATGACTATGGTAATGTGTATATCCTTTCCGGACTAACCCCTCCGGTTTATATGGACACGGGGGGGGTCTAGGGTTTACATAGAGTCGGTTACATAAGAAGGAATCTTCATAGTCGGTCGCCAAGCTTGCCTTCCATGCCAAGGAGAGTCCAATCCGGACACAGGTACAGTCTTCGATCTTCATGTCTTCACAGCCCATCAGTCTGGCGCATGGATAACAGGCTGGACGCCCGAGGACCCCTTAGTCCAGGACTCCCTCAGTTGCCATAGGCTAGCAGAATGCGAATGGCTTCAAGCCTAGCCACCAGAGCAAATGTTTCATCAAAGTCAATCCCTTCAACTTTAGTGTACCCTTGAGCAACGAGACGAGCCTTGTTTCTGACAACTTGACCATGCTCATCTTGTTTGTTGCGATAGATCCATTTTGTGCCTATGATATTGTTCTTATGAGGATCAGGACGCTTGAGCAGTTCCCATACATTGTTTAGCTCGAACTGTTGAAGCTCTTCTTGCATAGCTTGAATCCATTCAGGTTCCATGAAGGCTTCAGCAACTTTCTTGGGTTCAGATACGGAGACAAATGCAAAGTGCCCACAGAAATTTGCTAGCTGGGTTGCTCTTGAACGAGTAAGGGGACCTGGTGCATTGATGCTGTCAATTATCTTCTCAATATATACTTCATTTGCAACACGAGGATGAACTGGACGACGATTTTGCCCTTGCTGATCATCGTCTTCCTCTCCAGCATTGGCTTTAGGCTGAGTAGAGTCTTCAGGTTGATTTGGTGTAGAAATGGTATGTTCCTCTTTAGCCTGTCCCTCTGAAGGTATGATTTCTCCAGTACCCATAAGCTTGATGGATTCACTCGGTGAGACTTCATCTAGCACATTTGACAGGTGCTCTCTTTGCGAGCCATTTGTTTCATCAAACCGCACATCCACAATTTCGACCACTTCATAGTGAAAGAGGTTGAAGACTCTGTAGGAGTGCGAATCCTTTCCGTAACCAAGCATAAAACCTTCATGTGCTTTCGGTGCAAATTTTGAAGTGTGATGCGGATCTTTGATCCAGTACCTAGCACCAAATACTCTGAAGTAGCTTACGTTTGGCTTCTTACCAGTCAGTATCTCATATGATGTCTTCTTTAGAAGCTTGTGAAGATAAACACGGTTGATGACATGGCATGCAGTATCAATAGCTTCATGCCAGAACTTCCTTGGAGTCTTGTACTCATCAAGCATCGTCCAAGCCACCTCAATGAGTGTCATGTTCTTGCGCTCCATGATGCCATTCTGCTGAGGTGTGTATGGAGCAGAGAACTCATGAGTGATGCCCAATGTATCAAGAGAGGCGTCGAGGCTGGTGTTCTTGAACTCTATGCCATTGTCACTTCTGATGTGTTTGATCTTGATGCCATAGTTCGTCATGGCACGATTGGCAAATCGTCTGAAGACATCTTGCACTTCAGTCTTGTAGAGAATTATATGCACCCAGGTATATCTAGATTAATCATCAACAATAACGAACCCATAGAGAAAAGCAGTGGTAATAAGTGTGGAGTAATGAGTAGGGCCGAATAGGTCCATGTGAAGCAGCTCGAAAGGACGTGATGTCATCATGATTGTCTTCGAAGGATGCTTGGACCTAGTCATCTTCCCGGTTTCGCAGGCACCACACAGATGATCCTTTTTGCACTTGACGCCCTCGATGCCTACAACATGCTTCTTCTTCGCGAGAGTGTACAAGTTCCTCATGCCAGCATGCCCTAGCCTCCGATGCCAGAGCCAGCACTCTGAAGCTTTTGCTAGAAGACATACGGCCAACTGTGGTCCTGCTGAGAAATCTAGCATGTACAGATCACCTTTTTGGTACCTTTCAAAGACTAGAGACTTGTCATATTCCATTAGAACAAGGCAATGATATTTTCCAAATATCACAATCATGTTCAAGTTACAAAGCATTGAGATAGACATTAACTTGAAACCAAGGGATTCAACAAGCATCACTTTATCCATGTGCTGATCCTTTGAGATTGCAACTCTACCTAGACCCAATACCCGAATTTTGCCTGTGTCAGCAAATGTGATGTGACTCTTATCAGATGGACGTAAGGTTGAGTCCATGAGAAGACTTCAATTGCCAGTCATGTGGTTAGTGCATCCACTGTCAATAATCCTTCTGAAGCAGCCGGTGTCATACCCTTGGCACCACGTGCCATGAAGCAGTAGGTGGGTGCAGAGTCATCCTCATCATTAACATCAGCATTGGTGAAGAGACCATCGTCTTCAGTGTTGAAGATGGACTTGGCGACGTATGCTGAAGCTAAGGCCAGGCTTGCCACACCTGAATCAGATTCCTCTTCAGACTCCATCTCCACCTCCTCAGATGCAGACTCCTCCTCTGAATCCATCTCCTTGCCAACAAACGCACGAGCCTTGCTAGATGAGCTCTTCTTGTGTGATGAAGACTTCGACGAAGACTTGGAAGAAGACTTTGAGGATTTCTTCTTCTTCTTATCATCAGAATCATATTCCTTGCTCTTCTTCTTGTTGTTGTTCTCATTGTCCCATTGAGGACATTCAGAGATGTAGTGACCGGGTTTCTTGCACTTGTAGCATGTTCTCTTATTGTAGTCACGGGAGGAAGCTTCATCATTTCTTGAGCTGGATCTTGAAGACTGTCTGGAGCCTTTCTTCCTAGTGAACCTTTGGGACTTCTTCACGAGCATGGCAAGTTCCTTTCCAATGTCTTCAGGATCCTTAGAACTGCAGTCAGATTCTTCTTCAGATGAGGAAACAGCCTTTGCCTTCAGAGCACGAGCTCGGACATAGTTAGGACCATAGATATCTCTTTTCTTAGATAGCTGGAACTCATGTGTGTTGAGCCTCTCAAGTATGTCAGACGGATCGAGAGTCTTGAAGTCAGGACGTGCTTGGTGATCTCAGTGGCGCCGAGTGCATGAAGCTCATTTGTGATGTCAGTGAGGCGATCAAACGTCAGCTGAACATTCTCATTGTCATTTCACTTGAAGCGATTGCGAAGAACACTGATCCTCGAGTCTCTCTGGGTTGAGACGCCTTCATTGACCTTGGATAGCCAGTCCCAGACTAGCTTCGCGGTTTCCAGAGCACTCACACAGCCATACTGTCCTTTGGTCAGATGACCACAGATGATGTTCTTGGCAGTAGAATCCAACTGAATGAACTTCTTGACATCAGCTGGGGTGACGCCTTCACCGGCCTTGGGGACGCCGTTCTTGACGACATACCAGAGGTCGACATCAATGGCTTCAAGATGCATGCGCATCTTATTCTTCCAGTAGGGGTAATCAGTGCCATCGAAGAGAGGGCACGCAGTGGAGACTTTGATTATCCCTGAAGTCGACATAGCTAAAACTCCAGGTGTGTTGGGGGTATAACTATTAGGTATAACCCGCCTAGGAGGGGCCGGGTGATCCCAATGACGATTCATCACAATGAAGCCCAAGATCATATGGTGGTTCATAGATAGGCTTAGTAGAGGGCCCAGACCCGAAGGAGGCTTAAGGCCCATGATTGTAAACCGCCGTGTATGTAAACTTGTATTGTAAGGCATATGAGAAAGGTCACTGAGTCGGATACGTTATATAAACCGGCCGAGACTCTGAGGGCCGTAGGGCGTCAACCCGTGTATATAAGGGGACGACCTAGCGGTAGCTTAGGACAAGAAACAACAGATTGAGAGCCAGGTCTAGCGTATTCGCTCCCTGCTCATTGAAACCCTAGCAATACCAACTACAAACTGGACTAGGCTTTTACCTTCATCGTAAGGGGATGAACTAGTATAAACTCCTCGTGTCCTTTGTCCTGATTAACCCCTTTAAGCTAACCTCAACGCGATGGCTCCACGATTAAGTCCTCACACTAGGACATCTGCCGTGACAATTCCACGACAGTTGGCGCCCACTGTGGGGCTATCGCATGATGGTTTCGAGTTATTAAATGGCAACTTCGAAGGGATCAAGGGATACGCTATGGGACGGATGACCAAGAGTCGTCGCGGCAAGCTCTACATCGAGTACGGGTACCGGGTTCAGTCCTAGAGTCCTAATTCTATTCCAAGTCGGATTCAGTCTGAATCTGGCCCAAACTCACGTCCTAGAGTCCTAATTCTATTCCAAGTCGGATTCAGTCTGAATCTGGCCCAAACTCTATCTTCCTTCTTGCGCGGGCCGCCGGGCTTGCATATGATCTCCGGTCGAGATGGCCCAAATATCAAACTTGTGCGCCTCGATGATACGAACAACTCTCATGTTCATCCTTTTTCAAATAAGGCCATCTTGAATACTTTTCGAGGTCATCTTTATCTTCCAGTCGGACTCGGTCTTGCAGTAGACTGGATTATCCAAGTCTCGTAGTGAATTTGTAGGCTATATATTATCTTTGATGATGATGACTCCAAAATCAAAGTTTACCGTCTTGATGATACGCACAACTTCTGTATTGAACACTTCTTCATCCAAGGTCATTTTGATAAACTTTCGAGCACATGTTCAATTTCACTCGGACTTGAGCTCATCCACTCGGATATTAGATACTTTCACTCGGATCGTCCGATTGGACTTTTTCACTCGGAAGACAATCTTTCACTCGGATGACTATATTTCCACTCGGATGACTATATTTCCACTCGGAAGGCACTATCTTATTCACTCGGATGACTATATTTCCACTCAGAAGGCACTATCTTATTCAATCGGCAAGTTTTCGTCCCGATGGTAATCTTTTCACTCGGAATATTTTCACCTGGACGACAATTTCACTCGGATGATCATATTTTCACTCGGATGACTATATTTCCACTTGGATAATAATAAGTTCATCCGGTCAGCAAACTTTCACTCGACCGTAAACTTTCACTCGACCGTAAACTTTCACTCAGATGGTAAACTTTTCACTCGGATTTCCGACTGAAAACATAGCCCGATCTTGATTTGTCTCTCCAGGCCTCATATGATCTCGGATTGAGACGAATTATATATGAAAATCGATCGGCTCGACGAGACGAAACTTTTCCATGTTGAAGGTTTTTCGATTCAAGGGCTTATTGATGGCCGAATTACTCGCGCAACCTATCAGACAAGTGTGTGGCACCTCGCGCCATATTTCCGTTGAGGTTCAGTCTGCAGTATATTGCCTCTAACTTTTGCATATGAACTCGGATTGAGATGATTTATATATCAAAATCGATTGCCTCGACGAGACGAAGACAATTCCTTAAGAGTGCTCCTTCATCCGAGGTCATCTTGAAGACGTGATTGGCAAAAAACCACTCGGAACATTGAAATATGCCACTCGGAGTATAGTTTCGGTCCGTAAGATAAAGTCGAACGAATATAACCGAAACATCAAAGTGGTTCCACTCAGTGACGTGAATATTTTTATGTTGAAAACTCATTCACTCGAGACCATCTTCATTGCAATCTGTATCTTGCCAAAATCAGGTGTCAACACATGCCCCCCTGTTTTTCGGCAAAGCTTGCACGCCGAAAAATAATATGCATAGTGTTTGTTCTAAGGACGATATCAACACTCCATCGGCCATTTATTTTTCTCAGGGCGATAATTATGTATCGTCCATGTTTGTGCTATGGGCGATAATCATATATCGGCCATTGCCCACTTAGGCTTCCTGCCACACACTTGGGTGGTACTTCTTCAAATATTTGCCATTGAGAGCTCGAGGTAACAATGCCCCTTGTATTGATTCCACCAAATATGAATTTCCGGGAACAACTCTTGCAATTCTAAAAGGACCTTCCCAACTTGGAGACCACTTCCCGAATTTTCTATCTCTTGAACAAATCAGCAGAATCACTTTCCAAACGAGATCACCAACTTGAAAATTCTTCAACTTGACTTTCTTATTGTAAGCTTTTGCCACCCTCAACTTATCTCTCTCTATGGCATTCAAAGCAGACAAACGTTTATCAGCAACCTCATCAATGTTGTCCATCATCAAGTTATAGAAGTCTATTGCCGATAAATCATTTTGTTTGGCTATTCTCAAAGCATTCAAATTTACTTCCACCGGTAAAACAGCCTCCTGACCATATACTAGCTCATATGGAGTCACTTTCGTAGCACCATGCCTTGAGATTCTATGTGCCCATAATGCCTCAGACAACAAGTCATGCCATCTCCTTGGATTATCCTCAATCTTCTTCTTGATGAGCTTGATTAAAAGTTTATTGCTAGACTCAGCTTGTCCATTAGCTTGGGCATAATATGGAGAGGAATTGAACAACTTTATGTTATAAGATTCGGCAAACTCTCTGACTTGGTGTGACATGAAAGATGAACCTTGATCTGTAGTTAACGTTTGAGGAATACCGAATCTATGAATAATGTGCTCGGTTATGAATTGAATTACCTCCGTATGCGTCATGTTCTTGAGAGGTACTGCTTCAGACCATTTAGTGAAATAATCAGTTGCCACCAATACGAACCGATGCCCTTTTGAGGAAGACGGATGGATTTCTCCAATGAAATCTAAACCCCAACCTCTGAAAGGCCATGGTTTGATAATAGCATGTAACATAGCAGCAGGAGCCAATTGAATATCACCAAACTTTTGAAAAGCTTCACACCCCTTCTAATATCTGAAGCAACCATTAATCATAGTCGGACAATAAAACCCAGCACGTCGTAATAACCATTTCATCTTGGGAGCCGACTGGTGAGTGCCACAAATACCTTCATGTACTTCTCCCATAGCAACTCTTGCCTGGTCCTCGTCCAAACACTTTAGAAGAACATCCTCGACGGTTCGGTCATAAAGACCATCATCTCTCATTGTATACTTGAAAGCCATACGCCGAACATCCCTTTCCACCCTTTCACTCGGATTGCACAAGTAATCAACAATGGGCTTCCTCCAGTTGGGATTGTCACCTGCACTAGACTTTTTGTTAATGGCCGAATCAATGGGTTCAGGTTCGGCCTCTCCCATATTGGCAAGACAAGACATCGGTCTTTGAGAGATATGAAACATGACATGATCAACATGATATCCGGATGCTTGTTGTGCCAATTCATTTGCTTTCAAATTGTCATGTCTAGATATATGAGCAATGCTAAAGCAATCCAAAGTAGAAATTATATCTAGACATATATCAAGATAAACATTAAGTGATTCGTCCAAACACTGAAAGACTTTGGATATTTGCTGCACCACTAGTAACGAATCACCATAAGCCTCAATATGTGTAGCACCTATAGAAAGTAACATCTCTAGGCTGAATAACAATGCTTCATATTCGGCTTGATTGTTTGTGCAAAAATATTCTAAGCGGCATGAGGCTTCAAAAACAGCACCATGAGGAGATATATAAACAATACCAACACCTTGGCCATTGCTACAAACTGAACCATCAAAGTATAATCTCCATGGTACTAATGAACAAGGTTCATATCAACATCATGCTTGTTATTAACCCGATGTTCAACAATGAAATTAGCAACAATTTGGCCTTTCATGGATTTTAGAGATTCATAAGCCAAATCATATTCAATCAAAGCATAAGTCCACTTGCCAATTCTACCACTAAGAATTGGCCTATGCAACATGTATTTAATGACATCGGTTTGACAAGCTACTACACAAACACTCGGCACTAAATAATGTCTCAGTTTCGTGCAAGCATAATATAAGCATAGACATAATTTCTCAATAAATGTATACCTTGTCTCTGCATCCAATAAGCGGCGGCTCAAATAAGTGATGGCATGCTCTTTTCCTTCGGTCTCTTGAGTTAGAACAGCACCAATAACTCCTTCCTCTGCTGCAATGTAAAGTCTAAAGGGTTCCCTATGCTTGGGTGCTCTCATCACCGGAGGGGTGCACAAATAATTCTTGATCATATCAAATGCTTCTTGCTATTTTGCCCCCCAAGTGAAATCAGCATCATTCTTTAACCGAAGGATAGGAGTAAATGCATCAACTTTCCCTGATAGATTAGCTATGAACCTTCTCAAATAATTGACCTTGCCAAGGAACTTTTGCATATCTCTCTTGCATGTTGGAGCCTCCACTTTCTGTATAGCCTCTATCTTTTTGGGATCAATCTCTATACCATCTTCATGAATAATGAAAACCAAAAACTTGCCAGCTGACACGCTGAAAGCACACTTCAAAGGATTCATTTTCAGTCCATACTTTTTCATTCTTTCAAAAGCTAAACGCAAATCGGCCAAGTGAGATTCAAAAGCATCCAATTTGACAACAATATCATCAATATAAACTTCAAGTATGACACCGAGTAAATCATGAAAATTCAAATTCATAGCCCTTTGATACGTGGCGCCAGCATTTTTTAATCCGAATGTCATCACTGTCCACTCGAATAAACCAAGGAAACCAGGACATCGGAAAGCCGTTTTGTACATGTGCTCTTCGGCCATAAAAATTTGATTGTATCCGGCATTACCATCTAGAAAGCTAATAACCTTATGTCCAGAAGCATCATTAATAAGCATATCGGCTATTGGCATAGGATACTCATCTTTGGGTGTAGCCCTATTCAAATCTCTGAAATCAATGCACACCCTCAACTTGCCAGATCCTTTCTTCTCTACCGAGACAATGTTAGAAATCCACTCGGCATACATGCAAGGTCGAATGAAATTAGCTTCAAGCAGTCGACCGATCTCTTCCTTGATCCGGTCATATGTTTTCGGATTAAATTTTCTGGCCGACTGTTCATAAGGTCTAAAACCGGCCTTTATAGGCAACCGATGTTCCACTAGCTCTCGGCTTAACCCTGGCATCTCATGATATTCCCATGCAAAGCAATAAACATATTCTTTCAATAGCTCGATTAACTTAGCCTTACAATCGGCTTTCAAATTTTTGTTTATAAATGTCGGTCGAGTGACTGAACCATCTCCAATATCTATATCTTCTAACTGATCGACTGATGTAAAACCTTGTCCAAGTTGATCCATGTCATCCAACTCCTCTATAGACTCATACATATCATTCTCATTGGACCGATACTTTACAAGACGTTTTTGTAACCACTCGGAATTAGGATCCATTTAAACATATCATACCTTGGAGCCGATTGCATTCACTCGGCTTTAAAGAGACGGGCACAAAACCACTCTTGGTTGCGCTGAGAAAATCAAATTCTGACAAGTCACGTCCCGTCAAGCAAGTAGCATTGGGATGTTGCCAATCCACCGATGCATCGGCCAAAGCAACACAGGCTGAGTTATCCGCGTGAATAACTTCCACTTCATCATCAACCCACTGAATCAAAAACTGGTGCATAGTGGATGGCACGCACTGGTTTGCATGAACCCAATCGCGGCCTAGTATGACGTTGTAGTTACCTTGCACCTCAGCGACAAAGAATGCAGTAGCCAAAGTTTTGCTTCCGACTGTAAGCTCCACATACATCACACCTTTGGCTTCAGTTTTCTCTTTGCCTTCAAATCCATTGAGCACCATATTGGTCTTGATCAATTCTTCATCAGGCAAACCCAATCTCTTGAAGACCGAATAGGGCATAAGATTTACCACAGCACCACCATCAACAAGCATCCGAGTGAGCGGCGACCCATTGATATGACCTCTGAGATATAATGGTTTAAGATGCGTTACTGGTTCTTTTGGCTTCTCGAATATTGTGTTTTTAGGGCCAAAATCCAGCTGAGCCACCTCCCCTTCTTCATCCACAGCACGAAACTCAGCAGGTAAGTAATACACCATATTGATATCCATACCTTCATGAACCAGCGTAGACTCATAGTCCAACATATCAGCCTCCTCCTCGAGTGCATCCACCGATTCTGAAATTTTTCCGAGTGAAGGATAATTAAGAAGTGTCGCAGACGATGTCATATCGGTTGCATCGTCCTCCTTTGGTGATGTAGGTATTGTTGTGATAGATGTAGAAGCTGTTGTATCTTGTATTTGTTTAGGCCTCCACACTTGTTTTGGTGGAACCATGGGTCGAGTGTCATTGAACAACTTATCCCTTTGTTTCTCAGCCTCCTCTTCTGCCATCTCTCCACTCCTTAACCTCTGTAGTTTCCTCTTTTGTGTCTTCGTTAGCCCTAGAGGACACCACTACGGCTGAGTGTATTTAGGATCTCTCGTCTTTACCTGGCCGGTGCTTTCTTCATGGTCATTAGCCGAGTGCTTTGGCGTGATAGAAAGTATCGGCTCAGTCAGATTGCTATGCACAATCGGCTGCTGTATGGCGAATGTTTGGGTTCCCAAGATAAGTGAGTCGGCATCCATTTTCTCCTTGCCTTTTCCCGACTCAACTGCTGCAACACTTGGTGATTTAACACGCCATTCTTTTCTACTTTCCAGATGCATGAAATTTCCACTCGGACGCACCTTTTTACTCTGATGGAATCCACTCGGATGGATATCACTCGGATGGAATTCAGTCGGATGGAATCTACCCGGCCACATTTTTTCACTCGGATAGCTTCCACCTGGGTGCATTCTTACACTCGGATAATTTCCATCCGGTCGCATGTTTTGACCAGCCGACCGATAGTTACCGATGTTCAGTCGGCCTCTATATGAATAGTTAAGTCGATCCCAAACAGATTGCGTATGCTCTTCTGGAAACGGCACCCTTGGTCCACTCGGTTTCATATACTGACTGAACATATCAGCTGATGGTGACCTTGGTCGCTTCAGATGAGTCGGCCGATTAAAGCTAGAACCGGCCGATTGGTTGGTGTACTTGGACAGCAACATATCAAAAGTTGGCTTGATCTGCTTGCGTTGTACTTTAACTTCATTCCTTTTCCACTTGCCAATTTCTGGACTCTTGGGCTTGACAAATCTCACATGAGCATTTTCTTGCACTTGCAGTTGCCCCCTGAGTGTAGGATTCTTGATGGTGATTTTGATCACTTCCTTGCCATCGGGTTGCTTACCAAGCACAACCTGTCTCCCCAAGACCTTGTTGTCCTCCTTGTCTTTCCTGGGCTCACCAACAATGACATTAGCTTTATTAGCAGATTCGGCTACCTCCGGCCAAATGAGTAGCTTCTTCCCCTCCTAATCCATGGTATTCATTGGAAAAGGCTGTTTATCAACTTGCATCTCAGAAAAGTTCAATCGTCCGTCATTAATGGCCGATTGTATCTGTCGTCGAAAAACATTGCAATCGTTAGTAGCATGAGAAAAAGAATTATGATACTTGCAATAAGCACGCTGTTTTAGCTCTTCAAATGGCGGTAAAGTATGAGATATTCTAATAATCTTAGCCTGCAGCAAAGCATCAAATATTCTATCACACTTAGCAATGTTAAAAGTAAACTTCATCTCTTCATCACGATTCTTATGAATCGGTTTCAGATCATTGCAAGTAAAGGGTTTGGCCTTAGATGGCCAAACAAATTCAGTAGAAAAAACATCACCCTCATCGTCCGAGTGATCACTATCATATTCCACCATATTCATCTTTGGACGATCGGCTTTGTATCTATTCACTTCTTTGAGATCTTTGCTTCGGCTTTCCTGAGCCAAATCCCTTTGTAAGACTTGGTTGATATTTAAGAACTCATAACCTTCCAGCTTTTCTCTAATGGGAGTTCTCAAACCACTCAGCACTAGGTCTGCCAAGTCTCTCTCGGTTATCACCAAACTAAAACACCGGTTTTTTGTTTCTCTGAATCTCTTGACGTAATCGGAGACCGATTCATCATGCTTCTGTTTAACCGATGTTAGATGTGATAACTTGAGTTCATTGTCGCCGCTATAAAAGTGATCATGAAATTTCTGCTCTAGTTGTGACCAAACCCGAATGGAACCATGTGGTAAAGAAGAAAACCATGAAAATGCAGTACCAGTTAAAGATAAAGGAAACAAACGCAGTTTCAACTCATTTAGTGAGCCTGCTTCACCTAGTTGTGCTAAGTATTGACTAACATGCTCCCATGTGGTTTTTGTGCCCTCTCCATTGAACTTAACAAAATCTGGAATCTTATATCCTGGAGGGCACTGGATGGCATCAAAGTACTCGGGGTACGACTTTTGGTAAATCCGATTCCAAGGTAACTCAAATCCAAAATTCTCTCTAAGCATCTTAGCCATCTCCTCTCTAAGATTAGCTAGACCATCATCCGTAGTGGACGATGAAGCTTGTGGCAGTGACATAGGAAGAGTATGGTTACTAGCTGTAGGTAGGAATTGTGGCATGTATGTCGACCCATAATTTGGTAGTGATCGAGTGGTTGTAGCTGTAGGTAGAGTTTGGTTCGGCGTTGCCACCGAACCTGTCATGCTCATAATAGGATTAATGGGTGTAGCCACAATCTGATTTGTTTGGGTAGGATAATAAGTCATCGGCACGGGAGGCGCCGATGCAATAGGTAAAGCCAGATTAGGGTTTTGCACACTAGCAACTACACCATTACTACCACTAGACGATTGAGATATATTCTTCTGAGCATTAGTATTTTCTATAAAAGTTTGATAGACTAGATTGTTACCATCACCAACACGACTTTCAATCTCAGCCCACTGCTCAGGAGAAAAGGCAGTACTTACAGAAGGCTTAACCTGTTCAGTTTGAAGAGGAGAGAACTTGATTTCTTCAATCGAAGTGATGTTGCCTTGGCGATCTTTCTTGAATTTTGCAAGGAACTCCTGCAGGTCCTTCTCCTCGCGCGCCTTCTTGTACTCCTCATAGACATGGCGATGATCGGCCGATATCTCATCAAGACTGGGCTTAATGATGTTATCGGCATTTACCTAAGATGACTTGGGAAGATCGGACATGGTGGATGATGACGATTGATCTTCGTTCCCCAGCGGAGTCGCCAAAAGGTGTGTTGACACACGAACACATCACGTGTACCCTCGACGCCGGGGGTGATGCACCGCAGCTCACGTCGAAGGAGACCCGACCGACAGCGCGATACGCAAGACAGTCGACGGGCGCTTTTACATACTCGAAAACCCCACACCCCCGGGAGGGACCCCGTCAGGGAGTGCAGCGGCTATGGGCTGCCCTAGGTCGATTCGCTCGCCCCTAGAGCCTCGGGATTCGCATCTCTCAAACACGAAGAACAGCGAAGAACGAGATAGAAAAATGGTGGAGAGATAAAACGTAGATGAAAAAGTAGTATATTGATTTGTTCGATTGTCTGTTGTTCAATCGACGTCACCCCCAACATATATAAGAGGCAGCTGGACTTCCCGTACAAGTAAAGGATTCATCTAGGCTTTCCTTACAAGAAAAATTACATCAATTCATGTCCTAGAGTCCTAATTCTATTCCAAGTCGGATTCAGTCTGAATCTGGCCCAAACTCTGTCTTCCTTCTTGCGCGGGCCGCCGGGCTTGCATATGATCTCCGATCGAGATGGCCCAAATATCAAACTTGTGCGCCTTGACGATACGAACAACTCTCATGTTTATCACTTTTTCAAATAAGGCCAGCTTGAATACTTTTCGAGGTCATCTTTATCTTCTAGTCGGACTCGGTCTTGCAATAGACTGGATTATCCGAGTCTCGTAGTGAATTTGTAGGCTATATATTATCTCTGATGATGATGTCTCCAAAATCAAAGTTTACTGTCTTGATGATACGCACAACTTCTGTATTGAACACTTCTTCATCCAAGGTCATTTTGATAAACTTTCGAGCACATGTTCAATTTCACTCGAACTTGAGCTCATCCACTCGGATATTAGATACTTTCACTCGGATCGTCCGATTGGACTTTTTCACTCGGAAGACAATCTTTCACTCGGATGACTATATTTTCACTCGGATGACTATATTTCCACTCGGAAGGCACTATCTTATTCACTCGGATGACTATATTTCCACTCGGAAGGCACTATCTTATTCAATCGGCAAGTTTTCGTCCCGATGGTAATCTTTTCACTCGGAATATTTTCACCTGGACGACAATTTCACTCGGATGATCATATTTTCACTCGGATGACTATATTTCCACTTGGATAATAATAAGTTCATCCGGTCAGCAAACTTTCACTCGACCGTAAAATTTCACTCGACCGTAAACTTTCACTCGACCGTAAACTTTCACTCAGATGGTAAACTTTTCACTCGGATTTCCGACTGACAACATAGCCAGATCTTGATTTGTCTCTCCAGGCCTCATATGATCTCGGATTGAGACGAATTATATATGAAAATCGATTGGCTCGACGAGACGAAACTTTTCAATGTTGAAGGTTTTTCGATTCAAGGCCTTGTTGATGGCCGAATTACTCGCGCAACCTATCAGACAAGTGTCTGGCACCTCGCGCCATATTTCCGTTGAGGTTCAGTCTGCAGTATATTGCCTCTAACTTTTGCATATGAACTCGGATTGAGATGATTTATATATCAAAATCGATTGCCTCGACGAGACGAAGACAATTCCTTAAGAGTGATCCTTCATCTGAGGTCATCTTGAAGACGTGATTGGCAAAAAACCACTCGAAACATTAAAATATGCCACTCGGAGTATAGTTTCGGTCCGTAAGATAAAGTCGAACGAATATAACCGAAACATCAAAGTGGTTCCACTCGGTGACGTGAATATTTTTATGCTGAAAATTCATTCACTCGAGACCATCTTCATTGCAATCTGTATCTTGCCAAAATCAGATGTCAATAATAGGTACCCCTTGAGCACAGCTCAGGGGCTCTTTTGTTATAAAGAACAAAGAGTTCATAACCTTGTAATAGGCTATAAAAGCCAGGTGTATTCACGTAAAATCCCGGGTTATCCTGCATGTATGCCAGATGCTTCTCCATCAGGTAATCCTGATTGATCCGACGAACTCTTAACAGTCAATCTTTGAAAAAAGACCCTGAACTCGTTAAGGTTAAAACGCTGGTTTGTCATGTGAGGGCATGGTTTACGGAAAGCAAGGAGAAGCTCAGGCTGATACAACCGCCTTCCTTGAAACTTGGATAAATTGGCCTATGATGCACGATGCTACTCTCACCCCGCGTACTCCTGATAAGTCTATCTTTAAATAAGAACTGAACTTATCTGGGTTCAAATGTCGATTGGGTAATGTGCGTACCGGCTCACGGAAAGCGCGTACCTTCCAGTGGCTAATGCTAGTGTCGGTGTCAAAACCGGCGGATCTCGGGTAGGGGGTCCTGAACTATGCGTCTAGGCGGATGGTAACAGGAGGCAGGGGACAGGATGTTTACCCAGTTTCAGGCCCTCTTGATGGAGGTAATACCCTATGTCCTGCTTGATTGTTCTTGATAATATGAGTAGTACAAGAGTTGATCTACCACGAGATCGAAGAGGCTAAACCCTAGAAGCTAGCCTATGGTATGATTGTGTGTTGTTGGTCCTACGGACTAAACCCTCCGGTTTATATAGACACGGGAGGGGGCTAGGGTTACACAGAGTCGGTTACAAGGAAGGAGATCTACATATCCGTACTGCCAAGCTTGCCTTCCATGCCAAGGAGAGTCCCATCCGAACACGGGACGAAGTATTCAATCTTGTATCTTCATAGTCTAACAGTTGAGCCAAAGGATATAGTCCGGCTGTCCGGATACCCCCTAATCCAGGAGTCCCTCAGTAGCCCCTGAACCAGGCTTCAATGACGATGAGTCTGGCACGCAGATTGTCTTCGGCATTGCAAGGCGGGTTCTTCTTCAAACTCTGAGTGTCTGTTAAATAGTGTTCGGCTTCTCATAAATGTTGCGCTTCTTGGCTTCTGCGCCCAATAATGGCCATCTTCCACGTGTCAAGCAAATGTGAGGAGCCAGGGTGTTTTTACATTTACCACCCCATCTATGTGAATGAACTGTCTATTAAAGAGACGAGGATCCTCAGATCCAAACCACACCATCCTCCCTCAGCGAGCATTCATCGGAGCACGCCTGAAAAAATCCATCCCAACATGGCCGGCCAGCGCAGCTCCTCCTCTCACTCCCGCAGCCCCAAGCCCGAAGACTGGGAGAAGTGTTCCGTCCCGCACAGCCAATTAGTGAAGGTACAGATCCAGGGATTCCTCCCTCCAGCGTATATGGTCTCGGTTCGAGCCGGGCTCCCCACCTATAATGGCGGGGAGCAAGCGAAGAGCTTTCCCAACCCCTCTAAGGGAGAGCGGGTATGCCTTGTCCCTTATTTGTTAAGGGGACTCGGATTTCCAATCCATCCATTTCTCCGAGGGCTCCTGGAGTTCTACGGCCTCCAATTGCACAACCTCACCCCTGCCTCCATACTGCACATCGCTGGTTACGTAGCCCTTTGCGAGCTGTTTCTGGGTTGCGAAGCTCATTTCGCGCTGTGGAAGAAGTTGTTCTGCCTTGTGCCCCGTACACAGAGGGGATCAATATATCAAGTGGGCGGAGCCGAAGTATGGCGCATCGCTGGGACCGGATACCTATCTGGTACCCCGAAGAAGACGTCTGAGGACTGGCCTTCGGAGTGGTTTTACATGGAGGATGTTCCTCTCCCAGATCCTATCTCGATTGGTCTTCCTGAGTTCGAGAACGCCCCTTTGAAGAAACGCCTAAGCTGACGCCCACGGAGCCCACAGGAGGAAGATGATAGAGACGTATTTTATCTGATGGGCCGGATAAAGTTGCTGGCCAAATCAGGACTGAGCATAACCGAGGTTATGGAAATATGCATTATGTGGGGGGTGCAGCCACTTCAATATCGAGGCCACCCCATGTGGCACTTCAGCGGGGAAGATGATGCCACTCGCTGCGAGCGCAAGGGACCGGACTCAGTTGCTGTTCTACCAAAAATTCTATCCGATCTGTATAAGGGGGAAGAAGAGGAGTTCCTCCGCATCAAGCCACGGGATGGATTCTCCATGAACAACCCTCGAAGCTGGGTGAGCTTCCGCTCTTTTTACTTCCATCCTACCCTTGTTTTCGTGATAAATATTTATCTTGCCGTTTCATCGCACAAACTGTGTAAGCCGGTAGGGGAGATCAATAGCCCACCTACACAACCGGAGCATCCTGAACAGGTCCTCGACCCCGGCCTCAAAGAGGATCCGGACATATTCGTGGAGCTGATTGATAGGATTTTCTATCAGCTAAGCTGTGATGACGCCATGGTGGCCATTATAGCTGACTACCCTGGGCTACTCCCAACCTCGCAGGTAAATGAGACCGGAGTCCCAACCTTTGAAAAGGATTTCCTTTTATGCACTTCACCTACCGTATAAAAATGGTGTTTTATAGGGAAGGCCCTCGGGACGCCAAGCCGAGCCCGCGGAGACTCGCCAACAAGGGGTTTCAAAGCCGAACAGGCTAAAAAGGAAGGCGGTCCGGACGGAGATGCCGGCGCAGAGGTATGATGCAACACCTCACTCCGTGGTTGTCGTCTTTAAAAACATAATAACACCCGTGTTTTCTAGAAGGAAGAACGCTCGTCGGACAATATCCGGAGAGGTCGCCAATCACACCTTTACCAGTTGGGCTCCAGGGCCGGACACAGAGGCGGAAGCTAACACGAGGCACACGTCGGATACTCCTTCTACAGAGGATGCGGATAAGATATCCGCTCCGAATTACAAAGTGGAGAGCGCCATGAATCACAGGCGTCGTCGAGCCATACTCCGTGACGCTTGTTTCTCCCGAGAGGCGTTTGATGCATTCAACTCAGGAGATGCGTACATCCGTGCTGCTCAAAATGGTCTTGCCAGAGCCACAGACCAGTATGTAAAGGATGTACGGGTAAGAAAATTTGATGAGGATATATATCAGTAGCCCCTGAGACTTGAAACAGTTGGCACAACTAATTTAAGGATAATTTATTGTGCAGGTTCTTACAGAGAAGAATACTCGACTGTCATAGGAGCTGGAGGAATGCAAGGCCCAACTTCGGGCCGCCGTTGCCGCATTGAAGGAGCCTGAAAAGTGCCCAGCTGGTAACATTTGTTTCAAAGAATCATAGGTACCATATAGTGTGCGGCATGGCTGCAGATCTAACAATAGATATTGCAGATCACTCCGGAGAGAATCCGGAGGACTAGCATGTCGTACGACAGCTAAAGGCTAGCGAACTTGTGCTGACTAAGGTCATGCGGGAGAAAAACAATCTCCAAGACGCCAATACCAAGCTGAGTGTGGAACTGAAAGATGTTCAAGCCCAGCTTGCGGACTCCGTGAAGGAGAATAAGCGTCTTCGATGCGGCATTTTCAGTAAGTGCTTGAACGAACCCTTAAAAGAGTGCGGCGGAGAAGCCGGCTAACAGAGTTATGTCTGCAGGTATGCTGATGGGTCGTCCCGCGGAGGAGATGCCCTGGTCTGCGGGTGATCTTCTACCCGAGCTCTCACAACTGCACGAACAAGTTCGGCAGGTGATGCAAGGTATTGCCCAGGCCTTGTGGCCATCCGTCTCCCTGTCAGCAAGCATTGGAGAGCTTGCGGAGAAGCTCAAGGGAGCACGTCGGTGCTTCCGATTATGGAAGATATCGGCCTGCCGTCAAGGTGCCAGGGAAGCCTAGGCCATGGTGAAGACGTGGTATACCAAGACTGACCCAAACCACATGGCCGAGGTCAGACCTGTGGGGCCCGATGGGAAAGAGATCCCTGTTAGCTTAGTGTATGGGAAAGTAGAATTAGCCGCAAAGTATTCCCAACAGGATTGTAGGCTAGACAGCCTATTGGATGGTATAGAAGAGGAATTTAGTCAGTCTACATGACTATGTAATTAAAGTGACATGTATAATGCCTTCTAGCTGGATTGTAAATCATTTGTCATGGCGGACCTTTTCGCTTCAACCTTGGGACCAGATAGTCCGGAGTGTATCTGAATACCCGCTCAGTTATATAAGAAACGGGGTATGCGTGGAAACCAGGCGTAGGGGTCATTAGTGCTTGAACAGACAAGTACCCAACTAGTTATGTTATATTACATGGGTAGTAAGAAACATCTTCCAGGGATAATAGTTCCGTTAAGGGTTCCTTTCCCTGGGTACGCATGCCCTAAAGTGCATGTCCGGACTGCGAGAGGAGATGCAGGCAAAAACATCTGGGGGCTCATATGGAAAATAAATAAAAATCATCTTTTGTTCACCGACCGAATATTCCCTTAAGAACGCTAGCTTTCGGCTTCACCCAGTCTGAGGTACACATCTGGCTGACCCGGTAGTAACAATCGCAGAGGTGCTCCCCTTATGCCCTAGCCGAATTAACGGGAACATAGGGCATAAATACAAGAGCCAGGCAACCCAGGCTGGCCAAAACTTAAGTCATATCGATGCATATAATGGCGAAGAAAAGGTACATGCGGAAGAATAACACATGTGCGGGGCATGAAGCCCAGATAAATAATTAAGCTTCTGTGTAAGAAGCCCCCAGGTATAATGAGCACGATTAGCGCGTCAATAGTGTGCAAGCAAGGCACAAGTTGGCCCTTGAAGGCCTTGAGAAAGAATAAAAGAAAGAAAGAGAAAAAAGACAGATAATGTATATGCAAAAAATGGACAGAGGAAAAAGACGAACATAGAGTCCGGCACTAGGCGTAGAATCTTCGGAGCCTGGCTGCGTTCCATGGGTTCGGCTCAGGTCGATTATTCGATGCATCCCGTAGACGGTATGCTCCACCGGTCATAACTTGGTCAATAATGAAGGGACCTTCCCATTTGGGATCGAGCTTGGTCTTTTTCTTCTCCGGCAAGCGTAGAACTAGCTCGCCAACATTATAAGTTTTGGCCCATACTTCTCTGCTTTGGTATCTGCGAGCCTGTTGCTGATAGAATGTGGAACGGGCTTTTGCCACGTCGCGCTCCTCCTCCAGGGTGTCCAGACTATCCTGCCGATCGAGCTCAGCTTCTCTTTCTTCGTACATGCGCACTCAAGGTGAGTCATGAATTATGTCACAGGGCAGAACCACCTCTGCGCCGTACACCATAAAGAAGGGTGTGTATCCGGTAGTACAATTCGGCATGGTCCGCAGCCCCAGAGTACGGAGTCGAGCTCCTCTACCCAGTGCGTGTTAGACTCCTTTAAGGACCGCACTAATCTGGGTTGGATGCCGCTCATGATAAGACCATTTGCTCGCTCAACTTGGTCGCTAGTTTGTGGGTGATAGACAGAGGCATAATCGAGCTTAATGCCCATTTTGCTGCACCAGAGTTTTACCTCGTCGGCCATGAAGTTCGTGCCGTTGTCAGTAATGATGTTGTGGGGGATGCCATAACAATGTACAAACCCGGATATGAAGTCTATCACCGGTCTGGATTCGGCCGTTTTAACAGGTTTGGCTTCTATCTATTTGGTGAATTTATCCACCATGACCAGTAAGTATTTTTTCTTATGGGTTCCCCCTTTAAGGGGTCCAACCATGTCAAGCCCCCAGACCGCGAAGGGCCAGGTAATGGGGATTGTTTGGAGGGCGGTGGGTGGCTTGTGGCTTTGGTTTGCAAAAAGCTGGCAACCGACGCAGCGTTGGACCAAGTCCTGTGCATCTACCCAGGCCGTCGGCCAATAAAAACATGTACGGAAGGCCTTGCTTACAAGGGCCCGGGCTGCGGCGTGGTGGCCGCCGTGTCCGGCATGAATTTCTGCCAAAAGCTTCCGCCCTTCCTCTTCGGAGATGCACCTTTGAAGGACTCCGGTAGTGCTTTTTTAATACAGCTCTCCCTTGTGGACCTTGTAGGCTTTAGATCACCGCACTATGCAGCGTGCCTCATTTTGGTCCTCGAGAAGTTCCTACCTAGTTAGGTAGGCCAGGAATGGTTCTGTCCACAGGGCGATGATGGCCATTATTACGTGGGTTTAAGGTGTTATTTCGGTGGCAGAGCCTCCGATTATGTTAGAGTGTTCGGTATCGGGCATTTTAGCCGGGTCCGGACTATTGTTACCGGTGTCTCCTTCCCATACCATGGATGGCTTAAACAACCTCTCCAAAAAGATGTTGGGGGACCGCATCGCGTTTTGCGCTGATGCAGGTGAGGATATCCGCCGCCTGATTGTTTTCCCGAGCCACATGGTGAAATTCGAGCCCCTCAAACCGAGCTGACATCTTTAGGATGGCATTGCGATAGGCCGCCATCTTCGGATCCTTGGCATCAAAGTCTCCATTTATTTGGGATATTGCGAGGTTCGAATCCCCACGCACCTCCAGGCGTTGAATGCCCATGGAAACTGTCATCCGAAGACCATGTAACAGGGCTTCATATTCGGCTGCGTTGTTGGAGTCTGTATACAATATCTGTAGTACGTATTGAACTGTATCTCTGGTTGGGGATGTCAGGACGACGACAGCCCCCAGACCAGCCAGCATTTTGGAGCCGTCGAAGTGCATGACCCAATTTGAGTATGCGCCATACTCTTTAGGGAGTTCGGCTTCCGTCCATTCGGCGACAAAGTTGGCCAATACTTGCGATTTAATGGCTCGCTGGGGTTTGTATGTTATGTCGAACGGGAGGAGCTCAATGGCCCATTTGGCAATCCAGCCCGTGGCGTCGCGGTTGTTTATAATATCATTAAGTGGCACTTCTGAGGCTACTATAATTGAACACTCTTGAAAGTAGTGTCGCAGCTTCCGGGATGCCATGAATACCGCATAGGCTATCTTTTGATAATGTGGGTACCGTGATTTGCATGGAGTGAGGACAGTGGATACATAATATACCGGCTTTTGAAGGGGGAATTTATGTCCATCCGTTTCTCGTTCGACGACGGGCACTACGCTTACAACCTGATGAGTTGCTGCAATGTACAATAGCATTGGTTCACCGATGTATGGCGCGGCCAGGATGGGTTGGTTGCCGGTATGGCTTTTATTTCTTCCAATCCGGTTGTGGCAGCGTCCGTCCACTCAAAGTGTTCGGTGCGCCGAAGGAGGCGATAAAGGGGTAATGCCTTTTCTCCTAAGCGGGAGATAAAGCGGCTTAGAGCCACCACACATCCGGTTAATTTCTGTATTTGTTTGAGGTCCATTGGGATAGCCAACTATGACAAAGCTCGGATTTTGGCCGGATTTGCTTCAATTCCTCTACTGGAGACAATGAAACCCAGGAGCTTTCTAGCTGGTACACCAAAAACGCATTTTTCCGGATTGAGCTTGATGTTGTATGTTCGGAGGTTGTCAAATGTGAGCCTCAAGTCGTCTATTAGAGAGTCAATGTGTTTGGTTTTGACGACCACATCATCTACGTATGCCTCTACTGTTTTGCCGATTTGTTTCTCTAGACATGTCTGAATCATGCGCTGATATGTTGCGCCTGCATTTTTGAGCCCAAAAGGCATTGTGTTGAAACAGAAGGAGCCATATGGTGTGATAAATGACGTTGCGGCTTGGTCGGACTCCGCCATCTTGATTTGGTGGTAGCCGGAGTATGCGTCGAGGAAACACAATGAATCGTGTCCTGCGGTAGCATCAATAATTTGATCGATGCGGGAGAGGGGGAAGGGATACTTTGGGCAAGCCTTGTTGAGGTCCTTGGAATCGACACATAGGCACCAGGATTTGTCCTTCTTTGGTACCATCACCAGGTTTGCTAGCCAGTATTTTATTTCTCTAATGAATCCGGCCTCCAATAACTTGGCTAGTTCCTCTCCCATAGCTTATCTCTTAGGTTCAGAGAAACGCCGAAGAGTCTGCTTGACCGCTTGAATCCCTTTAGAATATTAAGGATGTGCTCGGGCAGCCTCCATGGGATTCCTAGCATGTCTGAGGGGTGCCAGGCGAATATGTCCCATTCTCGCGCAGGAACTCTCGTAGTGCGGTGTCCATGGTGAGGTTTAACTGTGCCCCGATGGAGGCTATTTTTGTAAGGTTCGTTGGGTGGACTTGGAATTTGACTATTTCATCCGCTGGTTTAAAAGAGGTGGACTTGGATCTCTTGTCAAGTATCACGTCATCCCTGTCCACTGTGGAGCGTAGCGCAGTTAATTCCTCGGCTGAAAGGGCTTCGGATAATGCCTCAAGGGCCGATGCAGCTGTTTTCTTTTCGGCGCGGAGTGTTGTGTCTGGATCACTAGCGAGAGTGATTATTCCATTGGGCCCGGGCATTTTGAGCTTCATGTACCCGTAATGGGGTATGGCTTGGAAGATCGTGAACGCCTCCTGTCCTAAAAGGGCGTAGTATCTGCTACTGAACGGGGCCACTTGGAATGTAATTTCTTCAGACCTATAGTTCTCCGGCGTGCCAAATACCACATCTAGTGTGATTTTCCCAGCACATTGTGCTCCCCGACTGGGGATAATTCCTCTGAAGGTTGTGCTGCTTTGCTCAATGTGGTTCCAGTCTATTTCCATTTTTTGAAGAGTTTCCTCATAGATGAGGTTTAATCCACTGCCGCCATCCATGAGTACTTTGGTGAGTCGAAAGCCGTCCACAATTGGACTAAGGACCAGTGCAGCTAGTGCTCGGGCTGTTTGGAATTTAGGTTCGTCACTGGCATTGAAGCTAATAGCCGTGTCACTCCATGGATTTATTGCTGCCACATGGCATATTTCGGCAAGGCTGCGGAGTGTTCGCTTGCGCCTATTATTTGATGCGAAGGTTTCAAAGACTGTTAATACCATATTTTTATCCCCGGGATGGTGCTCTGTGGCATCTGGGATGAGAAGATCCTCACCACTTTTGGCCACCTGCCGGAGTACCCAACATGCTCTAAGGCTGCGTGTTGGTATGGTATCCGCTATACTATGAATTTTGCAGGGTCCGTTGAGCCATCCCTCCAATACGGTTCCACGCCCTGTAGAGGGTTTTTGCATCTTTGTAATTAACTCAGGTGTCTTATGATAGTGCACCCTTTTACTTCGGACTGGGTGTATATTTGGAGCCGGATTATCCCAAAATTTCGTTTCGGTTTTCCAGGCGCTTTCCATCGCATAGTACTTTCGTACTATGGATGCCAAGTCAGCGAAGCGTGATATGTCACGGCGACTTATGGTGTTAAGGATTCCCTTGTCCGTGCAATTATTGCGGAAAAATGAGACTGTGTCTTCCTCGCGATAGTCCTTAACCTTGTTCATCACGAGGAGGAATCTGGCCCAATAATGATGTACTGTTTCCTGGGGCGCCTGCCTGATGTGGGAAAGATCGTTTATGTTTGGGTGGGTGGGTGGATTTGAGTCCGAACCCTTACCCGATCTGAGACCCAGGGGCCAAGGAGTTTCCAATCTTGGAAGTTCGGGTTCTGGGATGTGGCCCGATAAGTCTTGCCCACCGCCTGACTCTAGGTTCACGGCTTGGGTGATGTCCTCCCGTAAATGGGTATCCGGATCGGAGAGCTCAGGAATCCGGACATAGTTAGTCCTCAAGATAGAGGAAGAATTGCCGCATTGTTCCTCCACCACCGCAATATGATCGGTGACCGGTGGAGAGTTAATCTCCCTTTGATCGGGTTTAAGCCCAATCCGATCATAGTCCGTAGCGACTCCCAAGGCAGCGATGCGATCCAAGAGCTTGTTTAGGGATGAGAGCTCCATTGGATCCATCTGCTCGGTAAATTCCGAGCCGACGTGGAGGATGTTTTCGATGACCCGAGAAGTCATCGTCGGTGCAGCAGTCGAACGGGCGGTCATGATGAAACTGCTTAGCCAGAGAGTTTGGCCGACAACCAAGGCTCCCCCGGCGGTAATGTTGTTTTTAACAATGAGATGAGGCATCCTTCCTTACTGTGACGACACAGTGGAACTCTCAATAAAACCACCAATGTCGATGTCAAAACCGGCGGATCTCGGGTAGGGGGTCCTGAACTGTGCGTCTAAGCGGATGGTAATAGGAGGCGGGGGACACGATGTTTACCCAGGTTCGGGCCCTCTTGATGGAGGTAATACCCTACGTCCTGCTTGATTGTTCTTGATAATGTGAGTAGTACAAGAGTTGATCTACCACGAGATCGAAGAGGCTAAACCCTAGAAGCTAGCCTATGGTATGATTGTGTGTTGTTGGTCCTACGGACTAAACCCTCCGGTTTATATAGACACCGGAGGGGGATAGGGTTACATAGAGTCGGTTAAAACAAGGAAGGAGATCTACATATCCGTACTGCCAAGCTTGCCTTCCACGCCAAGGAGAGTCCCATCCAGACACGGGATGAAGTCTTCAATCTTGTATCTTCACAGTCCAACAGTCCGGCCAAAGGATATAGTCCGGCTGTCCGGATACCCCCTAATCCAGGACTCCCTCAGCTAGTTTCATTGAAAAAGATATTTTGGCTTGGCGGCCTATGAAAGCCTTGGATTTTCTGTTGTTTGTTGCTTTGAACATCTTTTTGAGATTTTTTTCTTTTGTGACATAGTAATATATAGTGGAGAACCAATAAGGCTTATAATGCCTTCTGAGTCTTATATGACACTAACCGGTGTTTATTGACCCGGCCTGGGTTTGACTATAAGTCGCCAGTATGAAATAAAGATAATATCCAGTGTTTATTGACCCAGCCTAGCTTTGTTCATAAGCCGGCAATCTCTAATATCACAGGTATAACCCTGCCTAGCTTTGAGCTTTGTTCATAAGCCGGCAATCTCAAATATCACAGGTACGATATATTTTTAATCATAAATGATTATTATTTCGACCAGCCTTGGTTATAAATCATGATAAGTTCATGTTGGGGCAATATAACCCGTCCAGCAGTAAACCGCCAGGACACTTTTTATCTGTTGTATACAGGAACAGATTTCAAGATTGATAATATCATCAAGCATATATGGCATATCTTCGCATAAGCGGATAAATAGTGTCATGAGCAGCACAATATGCACGGTGGCATAGCAGAACAAGAAGTTTTAAAGCTAGCCTATTACAAGGCGCTTGGTGCCCAAAAAAGATGATTGTTTTTTAAACAACACAGCAAGCAGATAATAAACCGGCCCCGGTTCAAGAATCTTGGTCTGGCTGACTTGAAGGTTGCGACTCATCCCTTGTTGGTTCGTCCTCCTCCTCCACCGTCTGGAAGTTGGGTTTGGACCAGTAAAAGCCACGTACGGCGATGGATTCAGCTTCATCATCAATCAGACCAGACGGATCGATATCAGGGGCAAAAGTGTGCTTACGAATGGGTGGAATTAAATCCATCACTTAATATGAAGGAGCAGCCATCTTCTGGTTATCTGCATCTTAACCCGGCTGATATTTGGTGAGGTTAGTCTCTTCGGCGATGATTATAGCATGAGGGCGATTCTCCTTGACACAAGCAGCAAAGTCTTGTTGGTCGAAAGGAGTTCCATCTTCCTTGAGACTGGGATATCCACTGGCTACATCCGCCAGATCTAATTCCGGTACCCAGGCTTTGGCACGGCTTAAAGCTGTCACAGCTCCGGCTCTAGCACAAGATCGCTTGATTTCTTGGAACCTAGCGGGCAAGATGGAAAGCTTCTTCAAGACATCACTTAATAGATTTTCCCCTTGATTCGCTGGAGATATAGTGGCGAGAGTCTGCTGAGCTCCAGTGTATAATTGTTCAACAAGCGTGTAAACCGCCTTGAGCTTCACCACTATGTCTCAGCTCTGATTGCTGCTCCTAGGACCTGTAAAGTTTACACAGTTGGTTAAGTAGCGGCTTATGTTATGATGACAAATACTCACTTGGAGTAAGTAACAAGGTGACTTACCAAAGATTGCAGAAACCATCTGAGACACACAGTTCTTTAAACTGGTGAGTTCAGCGGTAACCTCTTCCAGAGCCGCCTCAGCTTTCTCAGCACGCTGCGTCAAGGCAGTCCTCTCATTGGCCCAAGCCACTTTCTCTGCAATAAAGTTGGTCTTCAGTTTTTCTACTTCAGACATACTCAACTGGAATTTGGATTCAGCTTTCTTTGTCTCAGTCTCCTGAACCGCCAGCCGGGTCTTGGCCTCAAACAATTGAGTTTCCAGTTCTGTGGTCGCAGCCTACATACAACATAAGTTCGTTCAAATTCATGACGGATTACAAAGTACAAGTCCCAAGTGCTTTGCAAGCAACAACACTTGGCACTTGGGGGCTAATGTCTATCAGCGAAATTTTTCAAAGGAACTGGTTCTTTCCAAAAAAAGTCCCAAGTGTTTTGCAGGCAATAGCACTTGGCACTTGGGGGCTAATGCATATTGCTTGTCTTCTTGTTAAGGATGAGCCGGGTGTGCTATTGACAGACCCAGCCGACTCATGAGGGATATGAAGTTAAGTTTTAGTATCTTGCATAATGACTAATAGGACCGGATCATTCATACTGATTAAGTCATCCCTTGGGGACTACAGATACAAAGTTGTGCTATCAGCAGAATCCGGTTTAAAAGTTTGTTAACCGGACTTGAAGGAAGTCTAGAACAAGAAGTTTATAAGCATTTCAAGTCTACAGATCATTCAAGTTTATCATAATCAGAATACTTGGGGGCTGGCAGGGTATAGATATAAGCCGAATAACATACCTCATACTTTTAGTGCATTTGTTTGACCATCTCAATTTCTAAATCACGGTTGGAGTGCACTTGACTAAGATAACCAGATAACACTTCACTAATACTCAGGTGAGCATAGTGGGAGACGTCAAACCTCGCTTTCTACCTTTCCATAACTTCTTGTTTGGCAGAGTGTTTTGCTAGAACAGTTGGATTCCCCGCTTCAACGAATCTGGTACCAGTGATTAAAATGTCATCACCATGACTCTCCGGCGGGTTAGCTGAGCTTGAAGGTTCAATACTTGACGGGTCAATAGCAGTTTCATCAGTAGACGGCTCAGGTAAATCTGGTTGAACATTGAGAGCAGGGTCCTCTAGCTATTCAGGATGTTCTGGCACAAAGGTTGACTGATCCGGTTCAGCAGTTTTTGGATCCTCGGTCGGCTTTGTCACCTTTGCTTTTTGGGGCTTTGCTTGACCGCTAAAAAGGATTTGGGCAAGTCAGTACACGGATAAAAGTATAAAGGTACAGAAGAAAGACATTTATTATTACCCAGGGGCAGTCTTGAAAGCCGGCAGTTAAGTTTGTGATGAATCGCCAAAGGAGGAACGTGAAATTTCCTGCAAGGATGGAATCAAAATTGAGTGATTATAAGTAACTTGTTGGTAAATACAAGGGTTAAAGGTTAAAAAGAACCTCATTCTGGCGTTTCTGAGGAGTGTTCGGTAAGCTAGAGGATAAATCTTCATCTCCACCGGTCCGGGTCTGGCGGCGGCTCTCATGTTGTTGTCGTTTCAAAAGAAAATGAGGATCCAAATAAGCCAAGGGGTGTGAA
The DNA here is from genome assembly GCF_002162155.2 of Triticum dicoccoides. Lineage (NCBI taxonomy): Eukaryota > Viridiplantae > Streptophyta > Magnoliopsida > Poales > Poaceae > Triticum > Triticum dicoccoides. The sequence goes on from NC_041392.1 coordinate 623,904,065, forward strand.
AACCTTACTTTCAGGGTTACCCGCCGAAGTTTGTTCCTTGGTAATGGTTCTGAGTCGGAGGAAATAATAGTTACCTCTTCTTCGACTGTCTGGCTGGCCCCCGTGTCATCCTGGCAATAGTCAGTGCCAATAAGGTTGTTAAAAAATAGGCCAAGAGAGTCAAGTGATACCTCCGACTCAGAGGTATCATCCATCTTAAGTAATTCAAAGGCAGTGGGTTTCTTCTTAGATTTCCTGACGGTCTTTTTGGTGGCTCTCGCAGCAGCCCTAGCCTTTTTGGCGGCCTCATGGTCATATTTGGCCTTCCAGAAGTCAGATTTAGCCTGTGGAAGAATAGCATGTTGAAGTTCATGTAATAATTAACTGCTAAGGAAAAAGAAGTCAAAAGATTTACCTCTGCACCGGGTTAAGCTTGCAGAAAGGGTTTAAACCCACTAGGCTGCAGTCCTCATATTTGCTGTTGACAAGTGCGGTTGCCATCTCAAGGATGGCCTCTTCAGTCAAACGCAGAGAGCTATGATGTAAAGGATCATTAGTTCCTCCGGCGTATGAACACATCAAGCCGGGTCGGCGACTTAAAGGTATGATTCGCCATGCGACCCAGCAGCGGATTAAGTCGACTCCGGTCAAACCATTTCCTACCAAGGCTTGAAATTTTCTGATTTTAGGGACAAGTTTCTTGCATACGGCAGGCGCGAGTTTATCAGCAAGTTGGTACTTTGCATCAAGACGATCAGCACGATAACCCGGCATCGGATTTTCATCCAACGGTAAGACGTCTTTGCAATAGAACCATGTTTGATTCCAGTCCTTGGGATGGCTTGGCGGGACTACTTGAGGGAAGATGGCATCTCGTCTGCATTGAATTGAAATCCTGCCAAGTTCCAAGCTAGGACCATTGGTGTACTCATTCTGGCGGTTCAGGTAGAAATATTCTCTGAAAAGCTCGACGTTGGGTTCTTCTTGAAGATATACTTCACAAAAAACTTGGAAGTTACAGATGTTCGGTACGGAATTGGGTCCAATATCTTGCGGATGGAGTTTGAAAAAGTGCAGGACATCCCTAAAGAATTTTGAGCCGGGCGGTGAGAAGCCCCGGGTCATATGGTTAGTAAAGACAATGATTTCACCATCTTTTGGCTGAGGTATCTCTTCAGCTGGGTCAGGAGCACGATATTGCATGACACTTTTTTCTGGTAAGTATCCAACAGTGAGAAAATCCTTCAAAGTGCTCTCAGTGACTGTGGAAGGAACCCAGTTGCAAGTTGTCATCGTCTTCGGTGGCATGATGAAAGGATAATCTAAAAGGAAATAATTTGCTGACTCAAATCAGTTGATGGGATTGCAAGTTAACGATTACAATACATGTTTATAATGGCGGCTTAAGCGAGGGCTAATGATATATGAAGTAAAGATAAGCCGGCAGAGTAAGCTGCCATGATTAAGATATTCAAGAGTTGCCGAAAGCAAAATTTGCTAAGTATTGGAACAAATAGATTCCGCATATTGAGGTTACAAATTTGGATCTACCGCTGTTCAGAAAAAAGGAAATAAATTCGTGACAGTAGAAAAGCAGAGGTGCCCTAGAGGAGATCTGTTGTGGTGGGGATATATATTGTAGTATTAAAACAAGTGCTAAAACTACTACCGCGCAAGTTTCCTATGGTTTTTGGATCTAACCTATGGATCTAAATAAAGAGAAGGAAGGACAGCGTTGAACACTGATGAACACCAACGAACACCGACAAACCCTAATGACGGATCCATAACGAGGGACAGAAGGCTTACTGATGTTGTTAGGACAGTGGAGTGGCGCCGCAGTTTTCTGGTCTACTCAGGGCGATGCAGTGGCCAGAGTTGAGGTCGAGGACGGAGGTCGACGGCGGTGAGGTTCGTATGGGACGACGCGTTGAAAGGAATAAGAAATGAGAAGGAGAAGAGTGGAAGGTGGCTCTATGGTCCTATTTATAAGGAGACAGGGAAACAGGCAGGCGCGATAGACGACGAGGGAGAATCATGGTTATCCAGCTAATTGGACGCCTCGATTTTTGGGAAGACATTAAAGATAAAGATCCGTTAAAGATGACGTCCTAGCAGGTTTCTAAAATTCCTGGAGATGACATCATGGTGGGTCACAAGGTTTTCACAGGAGATGTGGAAGAATTTTTCTAGGTCTTGAAGATTGACATGAACAAGTTCAAACCAACCTGGGGCCTAATGTTGGGGATGTAACTATTAGGTATAACCCACCCAGGAGGGGCCAGGTCATCCCAATAATGATTCATCACAATGAAGCCCAAGATCATATGGTGGTTCATAGATAGGCTTAGTAGAGGGCCCAGACCCGAAGGCGGCTTAAGGCCCATGATTGTAAACCGCCGTGTATGTAAACTTGTATTGTAAGGCATATGAGAAAGGTCACCGAGCCGGATACGTTATATAAACCGGCCGGGACTTTGAGGGCCACAGGGCATCACCCCGTGTATATAAGGGGATGACCTAGCGGCGGCTTAGGACATGAAACAACAGATCGAGAGCCGGGTCTAGCGTATTCGCTCCCTGCTCATCAAACCCTAGCAATACAAACTACAAACTGGACTAGGCTTTTACCTTCATCGTAAGGGGCCGAACCAGTATAAACTCCTCGTGTCATTTGTCCTGATTAACCCCTTTAAGCTAACCTCAACACGATGGCTCCATGACTAAGTCCTCACACTAGGACATCTGCCGTGACAATTCCACAACAAGGTGGTTAAACCGAATCACATAGAACAAGGGAGCACCTTGCTATGATACCAATTGAAAGTGCTAGTTATCGACTAGAGGGGGTGAATAGGCAATTTTTATGAAAGTCTTCAAAACACGGGGGCTTTGAAGACAAACAGTAGAAATGAACCTATTGATATGCAGCGGAAGGTAGACTACACTAGACAAGCCATAGTCAAGTATGCAATGAAGTGAAAGCATGAAGACTATCAGCAGCTAGGTAGTATGGATCAAGATGGAAGATAGTATGAAACCAATCAACAACGGTCTTCACATAGTGAAGTCAATCAGATCATGCAAGCAGGAAATGACTTCGCGAAGACAAACAGTAAGTAAAGAGAGGTAAGAGATAGAACCAGTTGCTTGGTGAGAACAGGTATTTGTTGGACCAGTTCCAGTTGTTGTGACAACTGTACATCTGATTAGGGAGGCTGAGATTCAACTCAGAAGACCGCGTCTTCACCTTATTCCCCTTGAGCTAAGGACACACAGTCCTCGCCCAATCACTCTGGTAAGTCTTCAAGGGAGACTTCCAAACCTTTACAGACTTCGTTCACCGGCGATCCACAATGACTCTTGGATGCTCAGAATGCGGCGCCTAACCGGCTGGAGGATTCACAGTCCTCAAGTGTAATAAGTCTTCAGATCACGCAGACAGAAAGACATCAATGATGCCTAACACTCTTGGGCTCTAGGTGTTTAGGGTTTTGTCCTTGCAAGGATTTCTCTCTTAAAGGCTTCGGAGGTGGGTTGCTCTCAAACGACAAAAGCCATGCCCTAACTCTAAGCAGCCACCAATTTATGGTGTAGGGGGTGGGCTATTTATAGCCAGGAGGCAACCTAACATGATTTGTCCGAAATGACCCTGGGTCACTAAGGAACTGACACATGTCCAACGGTTAGATTTCAAACACACACGGCAGCTTGACTTGGGCTACAAGTAAAGATGACTTATCCATCTCTGGATAAGATTTGCTCTCATTGTCTTCGCTCGAAGACATAGGATTTGGTTGAGAATCACTTCAGTCACTATGACTTTGTTCACTTGGACCCTACTTAACAGTATGGTGGTTCCTATGACTGAACAAAGAAGAAAAGGAAACTATGAAACAACTATGTCTTGGCAATCCATAGTCTTCATGCGATGTCTTCTCGTGTCATAGCCTTCATTGTGAATCTCTTCACAGACCACCATTGTCTTCAATGTCTTCAAACATTTTTAGGGGTCATCTCTGGTAGGTAAACCGAATCAGTGAGGGACTAGTTATCCTGCAATTCTCACAAACACATTAGTCCCTCAACCAAGTTTGTCATCAATACTCCAAAACCAACTAGGGGTTGCACTAGATGCACTTACAGAAGGGGGAATCCTACTCCCGGTGGGAGTAGGACTCCCCTAGGGCGCACCATAGAGAGGGTCAGCCCCTCCCCTCCTCCACTCCTTTATATACGGGGGAGGGGGCAGTCCATAGACACACAAGTTGATCATTGATCTTTAGCCGTGTGCAGTGCCCTCCTCCACCATAATCCACCTCGGTAATATCGTAGCGGTGCTTAGGCGAAGCCCTGTTCCGATAGCAACATCATCACCGTCATCACGCCGTCGTGCTGACGAAGTTCTCCCTCGAAGCTCTACTAGATTGTGAGTTCATGGGATGTCACCGAGCTGAACGTGTGCAGATCGTGGAGGTGGCGTACCTTCGGTGCTAGATCGGTCGATCGTGAAGACATACGACTACATCAACCGCGTTGCCATAATGCTTCCGCTTACGGTCTACAAGGGTACATAGACGATACTCTCCCCTCTCGTTGCTATGCTTATGGTCTACGAGGGTACGTAGTCAATACTCTCCCCTCTCGTTGCTATGCATCACATGATCTTGCATGTGCGTAGGAATTTTTTGAAATTACTGCTTTCCCCAGCATGAAGCAACACTGAAGCAGCATGTGTGATCATTGCAGCACCTAAACTCATAGGTCACAACATCTAAATAGAACATACCATACACCACAAGCAAATTTAAGGACAGACAAATATAGATAGCTGATACGTCTCCAACGTATCTATAATTTTTGATTGCTCCATGCTATATTATCTACTGTTTTGGACATTATTGGGCTTTATTATCCACTTTTATATTATTTTTTGGACTAACCTATTAACCGGAGGCCCAGCCCAGAATTGCTGTTTTTTGCCTGTTTTAGGGTTTCGAAGAAAAGGAATATCAAACGGAGTCCAAACGGAATGAAACCTTCGGGAACGTGATTTTCTCAACGAACAAGACCCAGGAGACTTGGACCCTACGTCAAGACACAAAAGAGGAGGCCACGAGGTAGGGGGCGCGCCTCCGCCCCCCAGGCGTGCCCTCCACCCTCGTGGGCCCCCTGTTGCTCCACCGACGTACTCCTTCCTCCTATATATACCTACGTACCACCAAACTATCAGAGACGGAGCAAACCCTATTTCCACCACCGCAACTTTCTGTATCCACGAGATCCCATCTTTGGGCCTGTTCCGGAGCTCCGCCGGAGGGGGCATCGATCACCGAGGGCTTCTACATCAACACCATAGCCCCTCCGATGAAGTGTGAGTAGTTTACCTCAGACCTACGGGTCCATAGTTAGTAGCTAGATGGCTTCTTCTCTCTTTTTGGATCTCAATACAATGTTCTCCCCCTCTCTTGTGGAGATCTATTCGATGTAATCTTCTTTTTGCGGTGTGTTTCTTGAGACCGATGAATTATGGGTTTATGATCAAGTCTATCTATGAACAATATTTGAATCTTCTCTGAATTCTTTTATGTATGATTGGTTATCTTTGCAAGTCTCTTTGAATTATCAGTTTGGTTTGGCCTACTAGATTGATCTTTCTTGCAATGGAAGAAGTGCTTAGCTTTGGGTTCAATCTTGCGGTGTCCTTTCCCAGTGACAGTAGAGGCAGCAAGGCACGTATTGTATTATTGCCATCGAGGATAACAAGATGGGGTTTTCATCATATTGCATGAGTTTATCCCTCTACATCATGTCATCTTTCTTAAGGCGTTACTCTGTTTTCATTAACTTAATACTCTAGATGCATGCTGGATAGCGATCGATGAGTGGAGTAATAGTAGTAGATGCAGGCAGGAGTCAGTCTACATGTCTCGGACGTGATGCCTATATACATGATCATACCTAGATATTCTCATAACTATGCTCAATTCTGTCAATTGCTCAACAGTAATTTGTTCACCCACCATAGAATACTTATGCTCTCGAGAGAAGCCACTAGTGAAACATATGGCCCCCGGGTCTATCTTCATCATATTAATCTACCAATACTTAGTTATTTCCTTTTGCTTTTACTTTGCTTTTATTTTACTTTGCATCTTTATCATAAAAATACCAAAAATATTATCTTACCATATCTATCAGATCTCACTCTTGTAAGTGGCCGTGTAGGGATTGATAACCCCTTAACGCGTTGGTTGCGAGGATTTATTTGTTTTGTGCAGGTACGAGGGACTTGTGCATAGCCTCCTACTGGATTGATACCTTGGTTCTCAAAAACTAAGGGAAATACTTACGCTACTTTGCTGCATCATCCCTTCCTCTTCGGGGAAAACCAACGCGGTGCTCAAGAGGTAGCAAGAAGGATTTCTGGCGCCGTTGCTTCTAGAAATCACTTTAGGAGAAGCTACTAAACTCCTAGATAATATTATGGTTAATTATTCTCAATGGCATACTGAAAGATCTACTAATAAAAAGGTGCATGCGATAAAAGAAATTAATGTTTTGAGTGGAAAGATGGATGAACTTACGAAATTATTTTCAAGTAAGAGTGTTTCTTCTGATCCTAATGATATGACCTTGTCTACATTGATTGAGAATAATAATGAATCTATGGATGTGAATTTTGTTGGTAGGAACAATTTTGGTAACAACGCGTATAGAGGAAATTTCAATCCTAGGCCTTATCCTAGTAATCCCTCTAATAATTATGGTAATTCCTACAACAGTTCTTATGGAAATTATAATAATATGCCCTCTGATTTTGAATATAATATTAAAGAATTTATTACTTCTCAAAAGAATTTCAATGCTATGATTGAAGAAAAATTGCTTAAGATTGATGATTTGGCTAGGAACGTTGATAGAATTGCTCTTGATGTTGATTCTTTGAAACTTAGATCTATTCCACCTAAGCATGATATCAATGAGTCTCTCAAAGCCATGAGAATTTCCATTGATGAGTGCAAAGAAAGAACCGCTAGGATGCGTGCTAAGAAAGATGCCTTTATAAGAGTGTGTTCTTCTAGTTGCTATGAAAATAAAGATGAAGATCTAAAAGTTATTGATGTGTCCCCTATTAAATCTTTGTTTTGCAATATGAATCTTGATAATGATGGGACTGAATATGATCCACCTTTACCTAGAAGGCGTTCTAAGAATTTTGAGTTTTTAGATCTTGATGCTAAAATTGATAAAAGTGGGATTGAAGAAATTAAAACCCTAGATGTTGCTAAACCCACTATCTTGGATTTCAAGGAATTTAATTATAAAAATTGCTATTTGATTGATTGTATTTCCTTGTTGCAATCCGTGCTAAATTCTCCGCATGCTTATAGTCAAAATAAAGTGTTTACTAAACATATCGTTGATGCCTTGATGCAATCTTATGAAGAAAAACTTGAATTGGAAGTTTCTATCCCTAGAAAACTATATGATGAGTGGGAACCAACTATTAAAATTAAAATTAAAGATCATGAATTCTATGCTTTATGTGATTTGGGTGCTAGTGTTTCCATGATTCCAAAGACTTTGTGTGATTTGTTAGGTTTCCGTGATTTTGATGATTGCTCCCTAAACTTGCACCTTGCGGATTCCACTATTAAGAAACCTATGGGAAGAATTAATGATGTTCTTATTGTTGCAAATAGGAGTTATGTGCCCGTAGATTTTATTGTTCTTGACATAGATTGCAATCCTTCATGTCCTATTATTCTTGGTAGACCTTTACTTAGAACGATTGGTGCAATTATTAATATGAAGGAAGGAAATATGAGATTCCAATTTCCGTTAAGGAAAGGCATGGAAAACTTTACTAGCAAGAAAATTAAATTACCCTATGAATCTATTATGAGAGCCACTTATGGATTGCCTACCAAATATGGCAATACCTAGATCTATCCTTGCTTGTTATGCCTAGCTAGGGGCGTTAAACGATAGCGCTTGTTGGGAGGCAACCCAATTTTATTTTTATTCCTTGCTTTTTGATCCTGTTTAGTAATAAATAATTTATCTAGCCTCTGTTTTGGTTGTGATTTTTGTGTTTAATTAGTGTTTGTGCCAAGTAGAACCGTTGGGAAGACTTGGGGAAAGTCTTATTAAACTTGCTGTAAAAAACAGAAACTTTAGCGCTCACGAGAACTACTGTCATTTTTATTTGGAAAGTGATATTTAGTTAATTATTTTTGAAGATGATTAATAGATAAATTCCTCACGTCCAGAAATTTATTTTAGAATTTTTTGGGTTCCAGATCTTGCGCTAGCTACAGATTACTACAGACTGTTCTGTTTTTGACAGATTCTGTTTTTCGTGTGTTGTTTGCTTATTTTGATGAATCTATGGCTAGTGAAATAGTTTATAAACCATATAGAAGTTGGAATACAGTAGGTTTAACACCAATATAAATAAAGAATAAGTTCATTACAGTACCTTGAAGTGGTCTTTTGTTTTCTTTCACTAACGGAGCTCACGAGATTTTCTACTTTGAGTTTTGTGTTGTGAAGTTTTCAAGTTTTGGGTAAAGATTTGATGGATTATGGAACAAGGAGTGGCAAGAGCCTAAGCTTGGGGATGCCCATGGCACCCCCAAGATAATATAAGGACACCTAAAAGCCAAAGCTTGGGGATGCCCCGGGAGGCATCCCCTCTTTCGTCTACTTTTATCGGTAACTTTAGTTGGAGCTATATTTTTATTCACCAATATGTGTTTTGCTTGGAGCGTCTTGTATTATTTGAATCATTTCTTTTTAGTTTACCACAATCATCCTTGCTGTACACATCTTTTGAGAGAGCCATACATAATTTGGAATTTGTTAGAATACTCTATGTGCTTCGCTTATATCTTTTGAGTCATATCGTTTTGCTCTAGTACTTCACTTATATCTTTTAGAGCATGGTGGTGGATTTGTTTTATAGAAACTATTGATCTCTCATGCTTCACTTAGATTACTTTGAGAGTCTTAACAGCATGGTAATTTGCTTAAAATCCGAATATGCTAGGTATCTATTGTATAATTAAGACAAGAGACAAATAAGCCACGTCATTAATCCACATAGGCTAAAAATATATGATTCATCGATCTTAATTTTAATGGATGAGATTTAAAGACGGATTAGTGTTACGTAAATCATGTCACGTCCAACCTTTCAAGGACATACACCATCAAACATAGACACATAAAGCAGTCAACATCTATGAAAAAAAAGGTAGATCTATCTCCAATTGGAAATTCATGTATGGTTAAAAAAACTGAAATTCGTATTGGACAAGGAGACCCACAACTTTAGTGTTGTCTAATTTCTACGGGTGGATAACCAACGAAGTTGAGTCCGTGTATAGGAGGGGGAGTCCAATAGAAGCAACGACATGGTCGCTGGTGTGACCAACAACTCTTAGTACAATCAACGTGACAACTTCTCAGCTTAAAAATCCTGCAAAAAATACTTCAGGCAAGTAATAACCATGACACGTAGATTCAAAAAAAATAACCATGACACGTACAAACAAGTCCACCACGACACATGCAATCCAAATCCAGGATGGACACGTATAACCCTGCAAAGAAATAATGGACACGTATAACCCTGCAAAAATATAATGGACATGTATACAACCAGAATAATTAGGTCTTTAATCCTCAAAAAAAAGAAATTTAATTCTTTCCAAGAAAACCGAGCGATAGGCAAGTAATGCACGTAAAAAATATATACTAGCAATGGGTAAGTTCTTTGGTTTTTTAGGGGAACAAGCAATGGGCAAGTAATAACCTTGACACGTACAAACAAGTCGACCTTCAAACGCGCAATCTGAATCCAGGATGGACACATGTAATAACCATGCAAAAAGATGGACACGTACAAAAACAAAACAATTAGGTCTTTCCAACAAAACAAAAAAAAAACATACACGCATGCATTGGTAATCCTAGAAGGAATTAAAAAATATGTCCTCTCTCTCCATATTAAGAAACTTACACGCAAGAGTCGGGCTAAACCTAGATGGAATTATTCTTGAAAAAAAAACTAGATGGAATTATAAAGAGAAAGCCTAGCCTCCACTCTCTCTCTCTCTCTCTCTCTCTCTCTCTCTCTCTCTCTCTCTCCAAAAAAGGAAGACTCACATTGCAAGTACGCATTAGCGACCGACGGCCGCCGCCATAAAATGATGGAGTGCTTGCCCGAGACGGAGACATCAGTAGATCGGATTTTTGGGTTGCTAGGAAGAAGAATTGGGCTAGCATGGAGATACATCATGATGGCCGATGAGCTTGATCCTAGAGACTGACCAAATCGTGATGGCAAGCACCACCCACCACGCACCATGCAAGACCTGGTCAGGTAATCAGCCACGGCCGCCTGGTCGTCTTCGACGACTGCTTGGTTGGCCGCATGGAGTGAAATTGGTTGGGCACGTATTTAAGGTGGAAGTGCTTGCCGACGACGGAGACAACAAGCACATCGGAGTTCGGGATGCTAAGAAGAGAAGCATATTGGGCTATCGTGATAGTGCGATACATCACGATCATCGTGATGGCACGCATAACACACAATGGAAACACATGGCCAGGTCGTCAGCCACGGCCACATGGTCGCCGACATAGATTGCACCGGCACACAGAAGACGCACTAGCCGGATAACGGAGTTCTCCTCTTGGCAATCGATCAGCCGCTACCTCGGCCTCTACGACCACGGTCAGAACTAACTCCTGATCATCAAATTCTTGATCAGGACACGTGCAATTCTTGATCCAGTTCAACCAATTTTCCTCTGTCTATTATAATCGTCAAATTTGTGATATATACCATGTGTAATTAATAATAATGTGTGGTTATCTTTATAAATTGAACTAATACCATTGGATTTTTAATACTAGATCTTACTCTTCACTTTTTATGTGATTATATTTCTCTTAACCATTAATAACTAAATTTTGTACATGAACATTTTTAGTGAAGTCTAATATTAAAAAAAATGTGCGCCTTATAAGTTCTTTTTTGTCATGCTAAACTCATAACTTGTACGTAAACAACATGGTCCCTGTCATAAAGAGTAAGCTATATGATCGACGTGATCTTGGCCTACTTTGTCACTGATAATAATATTGTCATTGATAGGCAAGTGAAACAAGCAAAAGAACATGGGCATGAACTGCAAAAGGAAATTATGATCAAAGTGGCCAAGGGAGAACGTATAAGCAAGATATCATGTCAAGTATGTAATACAATTATTTGAATTGTGCTAAAAAATACAACTCAGTCCAAATAATATAGACATGATTGAAGAATAATCATGTGCATGCCCATGAAAATGGATATGAATAATTAACAAATGGACGGGAGATAGGAATAATCAGATATGAAGAAATAGAAATAATTTTTCTTCTGTATTTGTAAAGGTTTGAAATGGAAGTTCATGTAAAGTCCACAATAAATTATTTTAGATGTGCTAAATAACATATTTTGGAGCAAAATTTGTTGCCACCATTAGACAAAGGTAAGTTATGACACAATAACATGGACACAGATAGATAAATTACAAAGACAAGGCTTGCAAGACTTAGTACAGAGATAATGTTTTATGAATTTTTAGTGAGACACATACATTACATTAATACGCACCCCATAAATGAAATTGGAGTAAGGATCGCATGTGTGGAAGCCCTACATGGCATTTCCCTAACAAAACCACACTGCAATAGTGCTAAAGCTCACAAAGGGAAGAAAAAGACCCAAGCATTTCATGAGCCATCAAAATTGCGATGAACTATTATTTGAAATTTGTCTATTGTGATGTTATTTTTTGGTGTCCAATTTCTTAAGTTCAATGACCAAATTGACCTAAAAATAATCTCATACACAAAGCTAATACAGAAAATATGCTAAAACTCAAATTTAAAAATGTGTGAAAAATCTAGCAGCGCAAATGCGCGGGTCACCCCGCTAGTTCAAGATTAGTAAAATTTTCTTATGAGTGTTTTGAATACTAAGAGAAGTTGGATGCTTGATGATTGTTTTGAGATATGGAGGTAATAATACCAAAGTCGTGCTAGTTGAGAAGTTGTGAAATTGAGAAATACTTGTGTTGAAGTTTGCATGTCCCGTAGCATGCACGTATGGTAAACGTTATGTAACAAATTTGAAACATGAGGTGTTATTTGATTGTCTTCCTTATGAGTGGCAGTCGGGGACGAGCGATGGCCTTTTCCTACCAATCTGTCCCCCTAGGAGCATGCGCGTAGTGCCGAGGTTTTTGATGACTTGTAGATTTTTGCAATAAGTATGTGAGTTCTTTATGACTAATGTTGATTCCATGGATTATACGCACTCTCACCCTTCCATCATTGCTAGCCTCTTCGGTATCATGCATTGCCCTTTCTCACATTGAGAGTTGGCGCAAACTTCGCCGGTGCATCCAAACCCCGTGATATGATATGCACTTTCACACATAAACCTCCTTATATCTTCCTCAAAACAGCCACCATACCTATCTATTATGGCATTTCCATAGCCATTTCGAGATATATTGACATGCAACTTTCCACCATTTCGTTTATCATGACACATTCATCATTGTTATATTGCTTAGCATGATCGTGTAGTTGAAATAGTATTTGTGGCAAAGCCACCATTCATAATTCTTTCATACATGTCACTCTTGGTCCATTACATATCCCGGTACACCGCCGGAGGCACTCATATAGAGTCATCTTTTGTTCTAGCATCGAGTTGTAATCATTGAGTTGTAAAAAAATAGAAGTGTGATGATCATCATTTTCTAAATCATTGTCCCAAGTGAGGAATTATGAAAAAAAGGCCAAATAAAAAAATGAAAGAAAAAGAGAGAAGGGACAATGTTACTATCCTTTGCCACACTTGTGCTTCAAAGTAGCACCATAATCTTCATGATAGAGAGTCTCTTGTTTTGTCACTTTCATATACTAGTGGGAATTTTTAATTATAGAACTTGGCTTGTATATTCCAACAATGGGCCTCCTCAAGTTCCCTAGGTCTTCGTGAGCAAGCAAGTTGGATGCACACCCACTTAGTTTCTTTTGTTGAGCTTTGATACATTTATAGCTCTAGTCCATCCGTTGCATGGCAATCCCTACTCCTTGCATTAACATCAATCGATGGGCATCTCCATAGCCCATTGATTAGCCTCGTTGATGTGAGACTTTCTCCTTTTTTGTATTCTCAACATAACCCCCCTCATTATATTCAATTCCACCCATAGGGCTATGTCCATGGCTCGTGCTCATATATTGCATGAAAGTTTATAGGTTTGAGATTACTAAAGTATGAAACAATTGCTTGGCTTGTCATCGGGGTTGTGCCTGATGAGAGCATTCTTGTGTGACGAAAATGAAACATGACTAAACTATATGATTTTGTAGGGATGAACTTTCTTTGGCCATGTTATTTTGAGAAGACATAATTGCTTAGTTAGTATGCTTGAAGTATTATTATTTTTATGTCAATATGAACTTTTGTCTTGAATATTTTGGATATGAATATTCATGCCACAATTAAGAAGAATTACATCAAAATTATGCCAAGTAGCACTCCGCATCAAAAAATCTGTTTTTATCATTTACCTACTCGAGGACGAGCAGGAATTAAGCTTGGGGATGCTTGATACGTCTCCAACGTATCTATAATTTTTGATTGCTCCATGCTATATTATCTACTGTTTTGGACATTATTGGGCTTTATTATCCACTTTTATATTATTTTTGGGACTAACCTATTAACTGGAGGCCCAGCCTAGAATTGCTGTTTTTTGCCTGTTTTAGGGTTTCGAAGAAAAGGAATATCAAATGGAGTCCAAACGGAATGAAACCTTCGGGAACGTGATTTTCTAAACGAACAAGACCCAGGAGACTTGGACGCTACGTCAAGACACAAAAGAGGAGGCCACGAGGTAGGGGGCGCGCCTACCCCCCCCCCCC
>NC_041392.1:623918343-623944651 GCF_002162155.2 Triticum dicoccoides
CTCCACCCTCGTGGGCCCCCTGTTGCTCCACCGACGTACTCCTTCCTCCTATATATACCTACGTACCCCCAAACGATCAGAGACGGAGCCAAAACCCTAATTCCACCGCCGCAACTTTCAGTACCCACGAGATCCCATCTTGGGGCCTGTTTCGGAGCTCCGCCAGAGGGGGCATCGATCACCGAGGGCTTCTACATCAACACCATAGCCCCTCCGATGAAGTGTGAGTAGTTTACCTCAGACCTATGGGTCCATAGTTAGTAGCTAGATGGCTTCTTCTCTCTTTTTGGATCTCAATACAATGTTCTCCCCCTCTCTTGTGGAGATCTATTCGATGTAATCTTCTTTTTGCGGTGTGTTTGTTGAGACCGATGAATTGTGGGTTTATGATCAAGTCTATCTATGAACAATATTTGAATCTTTTCTGAATTCTTTTATGTATGATTGGTTATCTTTGCAAGTCTCTTCAAATTATCAGTTTGGTTTGGCCTACTAGATTGATCTTTCTTGCAATGGGAGAAGTGCTTAGCTTTGGGTTCAATCTTGCGGTGTGCTTTCCCAGTGACAGTAGAGGCAGCAAGGCACGTATTGTATTGTAGTCATCGAGGATAACAAGATGGGGTTTTCATCATATTGCATGAGTTTATCCCTCTACATCATGTCATCTTGCTTAAGGTGTTACTCTGTTTTCATTAACTTAATACTCTAGATGCATGCTGGATAGCGGTCGATGAGTGGAGTAATAGTAGTAGATGCAGGCAGGAGTCGGTCTACATGTCTCGGACGTGATGCCTATATACATGATCATACCTAGATATTCTCATAACTATGCTCAATTCTGTCAATTGCTCAATAGTAATTTGTTCACCCACCGTAGAATACTTATGCTCTCGAGAGAAGCCACTAGTGAAACCTATGGCCCCCGGGTCTATCTGCATCATATTAATCTACCAATACTTAGTTATTTCCTTTTGCTTTTACTTTGCTTTTATTTTACTTTGCATCTTTATCATAAAAATACCCAAAATATTATCTTATCATATCTATCAGATCTCACTCTTGTAAGTGGTCGTGTTGGGATTGACAACCCCTTAATGCGTTGGTTGCGAGGATTTATTTGCTGTGTGCAGGTACGAGGGACTTGCGCGTAGCCTCCTACTGGATTGATACCTTGGTTCTCAAAAACTGAGGGGAAATACTTACGCTACTTTGCTGCATCATCCCTTCCTCTTCGGGGAAAACCAACGCGGTGCTCAAGAGGTAGCAAGAAGGATTTCTGGCGCCGTTGCCGGGAAGGTCTACGCAAAAGTCAACATACCAAGTACCCATCACATACCCTTATCTCCCGCATTACATTATTTAGCATTTTCCTCTCCCCCACTTCACCCTTGCCATTTTATTTGCCCTCTCTCTCTATCCTCCTTCTCTTTCCCGTTTGCCTCTTTTTGCCCGCTTGCTTTTTGTTTGCTTGTGTGTTAGTTTGCTTGCTTGTCACGATGGCTCAAGATAACACTAAATTGTGTGACTTCAGCAATACCAACAACAATGATTTTATTAGCACTCCGATTGCTCCTCTTACCGATGCTGAATCTTGTGAAATTAATACTGCTTTGCTGAATCTTATCATGAAAGATCCATTTTCCGGCCTTCCTAGTGTAGATGACACTACCCATCTTAATAGCTTCGTTGATTTGTGTGATATGCAGAAGAAGAAAGATGTGGATAATGATATTGTTTAATTGAAGCTATTTCCTTTTTCGCTTAGAGATCGTGCTAAAGCTTGGTTTTCGTCTTTGCCTAAAAATAGTATTGATTCATGGAATAAGTGCAAAGATGTTGTTATCTCTAAGTATTTTCCTCCCTCTAAGATCATCTCTCTTAGAAACGATATTATGAATTTTAAGCAACTTGATCATGAACACGTTGCACAAGCTTGGGAGAGAATGAAATTAATGATATGTAATTGCCCTACTCATGGTTTGAATTTGTGGATGATTATACAAAAAATTTATGCCGGGTTGAATTTTGCTTCTAGACATCTTTTAGATTCGGCTGCGGGAGACACTTTTATGGTTAATTATTCTCAATGGCATACTGAAAGATCTACTAATAAAAAGGTGCATGCGATAGAAGAAATTAATGTTTTGAGTGGAAAGATGGATGAACTTATGAAATTATTTTCTAGTAAGAGTGTTTCTTCTGATCCTAATGATATGACCTTGTCTACCTTGATTGAGAATAATAATGAATCTATGGATGTGAACTTTGTTGGTAGGAACAATTTTCATAACAACGCGTATAGAGGAAATTTCAATCCTAGGCCTTATCCTAGTAATCCCTCTAATAATTATGGTAATTCCTACAACAATTCTTATGGAAATTATAATAAGATGCCCTCTGATTTTGAATCTAATATTAAGGAATTTATTACTTCGCAAAAGAATTTCAATGCTATGATTGAAGAAAAATTGCTTAAGATTGATGATTTGGCTAGGAACGTTGGTAGAATTGCTCTTGATGTTGATTCTTTGAAACTTAGATCTATTCCACCTAAGAATGATATCAATGAGTCTCTCAAATCAATGAGAATTTCCATTGATGAGTGCAAAGAAAGAACCGCTAGGATGCGTGCTAAGAAAGATGCCTTTATAAGAGCATGTTCTTCTAGTTGCTATGAGAATAAAGATGAAGATCTAAAAGTTATTGATGTGTCCCCTATCAAAATCTTTGTTTTGCAATATGAATCTTGATAATGATGGGACCGAATATGATCCACCTTTACCTAGAAGGCGTTCTAAGAATTCGGAGTTTTTAGATCTTGATGCTAAAATTGATAAAAGTGGGATTGACGAAATTAAAACCCTAGATGTTTCAAAACCCACTATCTTGGATTTCAAGGAATTTAATTATGAGAATTACTCTTTGATTGATTGTATTTCCTTGTTACAATCCGTGCTAAATTCTCCACACGCTTATAGTCAAAATAAAGTGTTTACTAAACATATCGTTGATGCCTTGATGCAATCTTATGAAGAAAAACTTGAATTGGAAGTTTCTATCCCTAGAAAACTATATGATGAGTGGGAACCAACTATTAAAATTAAAATTAAAGGTCATGAATGCTATGCTTTATGTGATTTGGGTGCTAGTTTTTCCATGATTCCAAAGACTTTGTGTGATTTGTTAGTATTCCGTGATTTTGATGATTGCTCCCTAAACTTGCACCTTGCGGATTCCACTATTAAGAAACCTATGGGAAGAATTAATGATGTTCTTACTGTTGCAAATAGGAGTTATGTGCCCGTAGATTTTTTTTGTTCTTGACATAGATTGCAATCCTTAATGTCCTATTATTCTTGGTAGACCTTTCCTTAGAAGGATTGGTGCAATTGTTAATATGAAGGAAGGAAATATTAGATTCCAATTTCCGTTAAGGAAAGGCATGGAACACTTTACTAGAAAGAAAATTAAATTACCTTATGAATCTATTATGAGAGCCACTTATGGATTGCCTAACAAAGATGGCAATACCTAGATCTATCCATGCTTGTTATGCCTAGCTAGGGGCGTTAAACGATAGCGCTTGTTGGGAGGCAACCCAATTTTATTTTTATTTCTTGCCTTTTGATCCTGTTTAGTAATAAATAATTTATCTATCCTCTGTTTTGGTTGTGTTTTTTGTGTTTAATTAGTGTTTGTGCCAAGTAGAACCATTGGGAGGACTTGGGGAAAGTCTTGTTAAACTTGCTGTAAAAAACAGAAACTTTAGCGCTCACGAGAACTGCTGTAATTTTTATTTGGAAAGTGATATTTAGTTAATTATTTTTGAAGATGATTAATAGATAAATTCCTCACGTCCATAAATTTATTTTGGAATTTTTGGGGTTCCATATCTTGCGCTAGCTACAGATTACTACAGACTGTTCTGTTTTTGACAGATTCTGTTTTTCGTGTGTTGTTTGCTTATTTTGATGAATCTATGGCTAGTAAAATAGTTTATAAACCATATAGAAGTTGGAATACAGTAGGTTTAACACCAATATAAATAAATAATGAGTTCATTACAGTACCTTGAAGTGGTCTTTTGTTTTCTTTCGCTAACGGAGCTCACGAGATTTTCTACTTTGAGTTTTGTGTTGTGAAGTTTTCAAGTTTTGGGTAAAGATTTGATGGATATGGAACAAGGAGTGGCAAGAGCCTAAGCTTGGGGATGCCCATGGCACCCCCAAGATAATCTAAGAACACCTAAAAGCCAAAGCTTGGGGATGCCCCGGAAGGCATCCCCTCTTTCGTCTACTTCTATCGGTAACTTTACTTGGAGCTATATTTTTATTCACCAATATGTGTTTTGCTTGGAGCGTCTTGTATTATTTGAGTTATTGCTTTTTAGTTTACCACAATCATCCTTTCTGTACACACCTTTTGAGAGAGCCATACATAATTTGGAATTTGTTAGAATACTCTATGTGCTTCGCTTATATCTTTTGAGTCATATAGTTTTGCTCTAGTACTTCACTTATATCTTTTAGAGCACGGTGGTGGATTTGTTTTATAGAAACTATTGATCTCTCATGCTTCACTTATATTATTTTGAGAGTCTTAACAGCATGGTAATTTTCTTAAAATCCTAATATGCTAGGTATTCAAGATTAGTAAAATTTTCTAATGAGTGTTTTGAATACTAAGAGAAGTTGGATGCTTGATGATAGTTTTGAGATATGGAGGTAATAATATCAAAGTCGTGCTAGTTGAGTAGTTGTGAAATTGAGAAATACTTGTGTTGTAGTTTGCAAGTCCCGTAGCATGCACGTATGGTAAACGTTATGTAACAAATTTGAAACATGAGGTGTTATTTGATTGTCTTCCTTATGAGTGGCGGTCGGGGACGAGCGATGGTATTTTCCTACCAATCTGTCCCCCTAGGAGCATGCGTGTAGTGCCGAGGTTTTTGATGACTTGTAGATTTTTGCAATAAGTATGTGAGTTCTTTATGACTAATGTTGATTCCATGGATTATACAGACTCTCACCCTTCCATCCTTGCTAGCCTCTTCGGTACCGTGCATTGCCCTTTCTCACATTGAGAGTTGGCGCAAACTTCGCCGGTGCATTCAAACCCTGTGATATGATATACTCTTTCACACATAAACCTCCTTATATCTTCCTAAAAACAGCCACCATACCTACCTATTATGGCATTTCCATAGCCATTCCGAGATATATTGACATGCAACTTTCCACCATTTCGTTTATCATGACACATTCATCATTGTTATATTGCTTAGCATGATCATGTAGTTGACATAGTATTTGTGGCAAAGCCACCGTTCATAATTCTTTCATACATGTCACTCTTGGTCCATTACATATCCCGGTACACCGCCGGAGGCATTCATATAGAGTCATCTTTTGTTCTAGCATCGAGTTGTAATCATTGAGCTGTAAATAAATAGAAGTGTGATGATCATTATTTTCTAAATCATTGTCCCAAGTGAGGAATTACAAAAAAAGAGAAAGGCCAAATAAAAAAATGAGAGAAAAAGAGAGAAGGGACAATGTTACTATCCTTTGCCACACTTTTGCTTCAAAGTAGCACCATAATCTTCATGATCGAGAGTCTCTTGTTTTGTCACTTTCATATACTAGTGGGAATTTTTCATTATATAACTTGGCTTGTATATTCCAACAATGGGCCTCCTCAAGTTCCCTAGGTCTTCGTGAGCAAGCAAGTTGGATGCACACCCACTTAGTTTCTTTTGTTGAGATTTCATACATTTATAGCTCCAGTGCATCCGTTGCATGGCAATCCCTACTCCTTGCATTAACATCAATCGATGGGCATCTCCATTGCCCATTGATTATCCTTGTTGATGTGAGACTTTCACCTTTTTTGTCTTCTCCACATAACCCCCCTCATTATATTCAATTCCACCCATAGGGCTATGTCCATGGCTTGCGCTCATATATTGCGTGAAAGTTTATAGGTTTGAGATTACTAAAGTATGAAACAATTGCTTGGCTTGTCATCGGGGTTGTGACTGATGAGAGCATTCTTGTGTGACGAAAATGAAACATGGCTAAACTATATGATTTTGTAGGGATGAACTTTCTTTGGCCATGTTATTTTGAGAAGACATAATTGCTTAGTTAGTATGCTTGAAGTATTATTATTTTTATGTCAATATGAAATTTTGTCTTGAATCTTTCGGATCTGAATATTCATGCCACAATTAAGAAGAATTACATCAAAATTATGCCAAGTAGCACTCCGCATCAAAAAATCTGTTTTTATCATTTACCTACTCGAGGACGAGCAACAATTAAGCTTGGGGATGCTTGATACGTCTCCAACGTATCTATAATTTTTGATTGCTCCATGCTATATTATCTACTGTTTTGGACATTATTGGGCTTTATTATCCACTTTTATATTATTTTTGGGACTAACCTATGAACCGGAGGCCCAGCCCAGAATTGCTGTTTTTTGCCTGTTTTAGGGTTTCAAAGAAAAGGAATATCAAATGGAGTCCAAACGGAATGAAACCTTCGGGAACGTGATTTTCTCAACAAACAAGACCCAGGAGACTTGGACCCTACATCAAGACACAAAAGAGGAGGCCACGAGGTAGGGGGCGCGCCTACCCCCCCTCCCCCAGGCGCGCCCTCCACCCTCGTGGGCCCCCTGTTGCTACACCGACGTACTCCTTCCTCCTATATATACCTACGTACCCCCAAACGATCAGAGACGGAGCCAAAACCCTAATTCCATCGCCGCAACTTTCTGTATCCACGAGATCCCATCTTGGGGCCTGTTTCGGAGCTCCGCCAGAGGGGGCATCGATCACCGAGGGCTTCTACATCAACACCATAGCCCCTCCAATGAAGTGTGAGTCGTTTACCTCAGACCTACGGGTCCATAGTTAGTAGCTAGATGGCTTCTTCTCTCTTTTTGGATCTCAATACAATGTTCTCCCCCTCTCTTATGGAGATCTATTTGATGTAATCTTCTTTTTGCAGTGTGTTTGTTGAGACTGATGAATTGTGGGTTTATGATCAAGTCTATCTATGAACAATATTTGAATCTTCTCTGAATTCTTTTATGTATGATTGGTTATCTTTGCAAGTCTCTTCGAATTATCAGTTTGGTTTGGCCTACTAGATTGATCTTTCTTGCAATAGGAGAAGTGCTTAGCTTTGGGTTCAATCTTGCAGTGTCCTTTCCCAGTGACAGTAGAGGCAGCAAGGCACATATTGTATTGCTGCCATCAAGGATAACAAGATGGGGTTTTCATCATATTGCATGAGTTTATCCCTCTACATCATGTCATCTTGCTTAAGGCGTTACTCTGTTTTCATTAACTTAATACTCTAGATGCATGCTGGATAGCGGTCGATGAGTGGAGTAATAGTAGTAGATGCAGGCAGGAGTCAGTCTACATGTCTCAGACGTGATGCCTATATACATGATCATACCTAGATATTCTCATAACTATGCTCAATTCTGTCAATTACTCAACAGTAATTTGTTCACCCACCGTAGAATACTTATGCTCTCAAGAGAAGCCACTAGTGAAACCTATGGCCCCCGAGTCTATCTTCCTCATATTAATCTACCAATACTTAGTTATTTCCTTTTGCTTTTATTTTACTTTGCATCTTTATCATAAAAATACCAAAAATATTATCTTATCATATCTATCAGATCTCACTCTTGTAAGTGGTCGTGTATGGATTGACAACCCCTTAATGCGTTGGTTGCGAGGATTTATTTGTTTTGTGCAGGTATGAGGGACTTGCGCGTAGCCTCCTACTAGATTGATACCTTGGTTCTCAAAAACTGAGGGAAATACTTACGCTACTTTGCTGCATCATCCCTTCCTCTTCGGGGAAAACCAACGCGGTGCTCAAGAGGTAGCAATAGCATAATACATTACTACCATAGATCACACACAAAGTTTACTATAGATACCACCACGCAAAGTTTACCAAACAACCACATTCAGTTTACCAAAAGTAAAAGATAAAACATCATCACATCACTTGGGAAGAGGAGTCAGGGCCTTTGCGAGGGCAGCATGCTGCCCCCTGATCTTGTAGTCATCCCCGCGAATCGCTACATCCTCTACATGAGACACAAGGTGATCGATGCGGCCATCCTTTGACTTTGGCTTGGTGGTGCAGTAGGGGCAGTGCCACTTCTTGATCTTGCGGTTGTAGAAGGAAGTAACAACCTTGGTCGTGATCTTCTCCTCCTCCTTCGATGTGTAGGACGCACCGTTGCCGTTGTCCACATCTTCTCCAGACTCATACTGGACACATGAATGGATTACATTAATACATTATAAATGCATATACACCATGTCAAAGGAACTAAATGAACAATCTAAATTTCAAGTAGGCTTAACTCATATTCTTCATCGTCACTATACTCTGGATCACACGGGTCCTTGAACCCAGTAAAGTCCAGCTTCCTCTTATTCCCCACAGAATCATCCTCCTGGATATAAAATTACATCCATTACTAGTAAATACAGAAGCCAACTGATAATTTGGATATGCACACATGACACATTGATCATATTATCCATACTATGATCCTATTTGCATTTTCCATTGTCATGCACACACATTGAACAACAAAGCTAATATAACTACATATTGTGGACAAATTTATATACTGATGAATCAAGTAAGTTCTTAATCAATTGATAGGTACATCAAAATTAATGCATTCCATTTGGGCATATGACATTCGAAACACCAATTTGTGTAGCATTCAAAAACAAATCTTAGCATACATGTCTGTAGCATTCAAAACCCCAATCTGTGTAGCATGAAAAAACAAATCTAATAATCACGTGTAGCATTTAAGAACAGAGATCCCTATCTCTCATTAAGATCTGTCTAGCATTTTTGCAAAGAATGTAATCCAAAAAACCCTAATACAAAAAAACCCCATCCCCCCATACAGAAAACCCCATCCCTCAAACCAACTACTCTAACCATCTGTACTACCCTACGAATCACAATCCAACCAATGAAACTAACTCTACAATCTAAATATTGCAACTCGGGTACAAGAAAATGGAAGCACCTCATGTACCATCTTCTCCTTGCCAGGCTGCGCATCTGGATGGACTGTGGCGCTCGACACCGTCACCTTCAGCTCCGGCAGCACCGAGGAGGAGCCCTCCACATCCTTCTCCACATCCACAGCCGCGACATCGGTTGCGAGTTTCCCCGTAGCACTATGGACGCTGCCAACGTCCTGCACTGCATATGTCGCGGTCACCGCACCCATCAGATCTCCGTCCACTATGCTGGCGTCGCCACGAGCATCCGCCATCGGTATGAGGGAGGCGATGAAGGTGAGGAAGAGGATGCGGTGGGGGGAAGCGAGATAGTGCGGTGGAGGAGAGTGAAACGACGCAGTGGGGGAGAGGGAGACGATGCAGCGGGGAGGGGATTTGGGGGAAATGGTAGGGGCAATGCGCCTGTAGGTGGTTCCCCCTCTTATATGATGGGACGTTTTTGGCATGGTCCATGGACACGTGCTACCCCATTACCGCAGTCAGTTGCATGCAAAAACGAAATGCCTACGCGGCCCCACTAGTCAGAGTTAATAGTCAAGCCATTGTCCCGACGACAACGTCCAGTTTGCCCATTTGTGAGAGTTTCAAACAAGGGAGTGGGGAAAAGTGAGAAAAAGTTAAGAGCGTGGGGATGAATGAGTACAGCGAAGGAAATAGGGGCACAAATGTATTTCAGTTATGCAAAAATGTAATGTTCAATAGGGCTATGTGATGTTTAAGTATGAATTGTCCACTTCAGTTTCATGAATGACTATATTTGGTTATTTATAGTGAGTAGATGCCTTGTTATCTGTATTGGTTGTTAGGTTGGTTGCAGTGAGCATTTGTCCAGTTATCGAGCAGATGCCTTGTTTATCTGTATTTGGTTGTTAGGTTGGTTGCAGTGAGCATTTGTCCAATTATCAAACAGATGCATTGTTTATCTGTATTTGGTTGCACTACAAAAAATACACTTCCGTGATGATACGTGCTTGTCACAGTAGGCCAAGTTTTCTATCATGCATGTACATCCATGACAATTTTATGACAGAATCAAGATAGTCATACCTGTGCTGTCGTAGAAGTGTTCCATGACATTACCAAAATTATCATCACAGAAGTGTCCACTTCCATGACGATAAATCGCGCGTCACAAAAGTGCTTTCGTCAAGGGTGACCGACACATGGCATCCACCGTAACAGAACGTCGTTAAGCTATCAGGTCTGGTTTTGGATCCGATAACCTGCTAACAGCCCCGACCAATGGGGATTTTCCACATGTAAAATCATCAATGGCTAGAGGAAACACATGTCGGCTCACCGTTGGGATAGATGTCATCCACTCATTGGACCGAAGGCGCCTATGATACGTCGACACGTGGCACAGCCAAATAGAGGCCCATTCCTGTGAAAAAGGCCGGCCTGTTTGACTTGGTCAAAAGGTGGCAGGCGGCCCTCGGAAAGCCAGTTAACGGCCTGTTCGCATATAGCCCATTTACAACCCGCTAACCCAGGGCCCGTTACGACCTATCCGAATTAGGCCCAGTAGCGTCATATGGGCCGCCCAATATGATTCCAGCCCATTTTAAGTTCTGACCCATGTATGGCCCATGACGTCTTTCGGCCCATATGAGGCCCTTTGTAACTCTTGGCCCATTAACGGCCCGTGGTGAAACGGGCCCGTAATGAACAGTTTATCACTTTATACCCATTAATGGCCCATTAATCCATTGGGCCATTTGCAGCCCATGTTATCTTTCGGCCTTCTCATGGCCCGTTTATTCTTGGGCTCATTTCAAACATTCGATTACTTACGGCCCGTTACTGTCATTTTCTGCTTGTGGGCCAAATTCAGCCTGCGGTTACAGTCGGCCCATTTGTGGCCCGTTAATACGTTGGGCCGTTTTCATAGCGTCATCAAATATGGCCTATTAACGACAGCCCA
Source organism: Triticum dicoccoides (assembly GCF_002162155.2). Lineage (NCBI taxonomy): Eukaryota > Viridiplantae > Streptophyta > Magnoliopsida > Poales > Poaceae > Triticum > Triticum dicoccoides. The sequence goes on from NC_041392.1 coordinate 623,929,359, forward strand.
TTATGGTCGGCCCATGAACGGACGACTCCAACTCTAGCCCGTTTACGGCCATAATGCGGTCTGTTTTTGTCCCATGTTTGGCCAATCGATCATACGGCCCGTATAAGGCCCATTGATGATACGGCCCATAGAAGGCCCATTGTTTCTACGGCCTGTAGAAGGTCCATTTTTTCTACGGACCGTAGAAGGACCATTGTTTCTACGGCCCGTAGGAGGCCCAGTGTCACTACAGTAAATATGTAGCCCATGGCATGTTAAAGGCGGGAAGCTACTATAGGTTTAGACCTACTAATGGCCCAAGATGATTATAGGCCCACGTTTTGGCCCATATGAGTCACAGGCCGTCCTGAAGACCGACAACACTGAGATCCACTGAACCTTCCAGCCTAAATTACAGCATATCGACCAAAGAATAAACCTAGACTATACAATAAACCTAGACATCTTCATTACATCTTTGACTTCAAGTTAGAGCTGAGCTGAAGCAAGCCTTTCTGCTTTAAGTTGAGACTGAAGAAGTCGAACTTATTGAGGCAGCGACTGCACAAAGGTTGTCTCACACCTGCTGGTGAGGAGCTTCAACTCACTGTCTTCATCAAGACAGGACCTTGGGGTCATCTTGCTGTCCTCAAGATGGTTTGGCTCACTATCTTTCCTAAAGTTCTGCCTAGCATAAGAGATATGACTCTGAAATAGAAACAAGGAGACACATAATAGGTTTCACAATTATATAAGCAAATAAATGGATCTGTTCTGCATAAGGAACATGTTTTTACAACTACAATTTAAAACTGGTAGTTGTTGCAAACATCCAATCAGATGTAAACAGCAGTGGAGGAAATGATGCTTATCCAAATCTATACTATAACAAAGTTTGAAGGCTTGAGAAGGATGAACTTACATTACATGTTAACACGGGCTGGACAAAGCCCTTCTCCATGTTGATGGAAGGATAATTCAATAAATTCCCCAAAGAAAATTCTTTATAAGCGTTGCCATTATTCTACATTTTGCAAAGAGTAAATATAGATCAAATAATATTGGAAGAAATAGAGGATAATGAAGCTCAGGTGCAGATTGATGATACATAATCAAATAGCAATTAATTAAGTACAACGTTACAAGGCAAAAGGTACTGACAAGAGGAATGCAAACATCAACGTGTGTAGTGGCATTGGCTTTATTCAACATTTTGGTAAGAGTAAATGTAGATATGATAATTTGGAGAAGGTGGGGGGCAGGGCAGATAAGATGCAGAGTAATGCTAGACAGTAAACTATCTCACGATGCATGTACAGTAATACCACCACCGTCCGTTATTACTTGTCGCTCAAATGGATGTATCTAGCACTATTAAGTTCTGAATACATCTATCTATACCTACCTATACTAATTCCTGACTTCCTAGAAATTCCCATGTTAATCAGTAATTAGGAGCCGTTAATCTGGTGGGACCGAATTTACGGTGTAGATCAATCCATATAATTATATCATTAATTCTCGGTTGTCTGTCTAAAAAAATCTTTGTCGGTTGTATAGACTAGCCGCCATCAAGTTCAAAAGAAAAATAGACCAGCTGCCATGTATAGAGATCCATTTATAACCGTTGGATAAAAAATTTCTGAAGTCCTCTCTTTATATCCTTCTTTCTCTCCCGAAATCACGGTTGGCCCAGCTAAAAAAAGGGAACCGTCCTCGCTTTTATCTCCTTCCTCTCCTTATCTCTTTTTCTTCTATCTCCTTCCTTCCTCTCACGAAACCCATCTTCTCTTCCACTACCTCCTGGTAGGGTAGGAGTTTAGATCTCGCTGGCATCCCATTCTCTAACCCTCCAGTTGATCCATGTTCCCTTGGCTCAAGGAGGATTTGTTGCCTCTGCGTCCCCATGGCCTCTCCTCATTGTAGGGTCTGTGTGCCTTCGACGCAATTGTAGCAATGGAAGATCAGATTAAGACTGGGAGCCTAGGGGAATATTGCATCAATGAACCGATGGCCATCAAACACCCATGGATGAGTGAGATGGTAAATTAAATCAACCCATGCCGCATGCCCTAGCTGCAGGCCATTGCTACTTGCTGATATGAATACTTGGCCTGATAAAGCAACATGACCAGAGGACTAGGAGGCAGCATGGGATTGTTCAAGGCAGTGCCGTCCGACGACCAGGAAAATCTGGACCTTTTATAAACACATGTTGAGGTATGCAACCATATGTTATACACAATATAGTAATTTCGACTATGCACTACAGATATCTGTCAGGTTGCTCCATGGAAGGTACACTATATATAGTATATATAACAGGTAAGTTTTTCTCGCCACACAGAAAGAAGGTGTTCCTGACCATGAGCAGCATGGAGGCATATATACCTCCTAATCCTTCTCATGGCACCGACCAGCCTTGCTGCCTCCCAGAGTAGTATATATAGGAATTCCATTGCTACTTATGTCATATTGGCCTATATATACATGTACTATATTGCAACAACCCGTCCGAAATACAGTGAAAAAGAAGGCACTAGACATCGAATCAACCTTCATAACATGTGTGTTTTATATGCTTGCAGCAGGCGATAATCGATTAGGACGTGACTTGAGTACAACTCGGAAGATTTGACTGTGATCATGCTCTTGGCGAAAACTAATTGTCTACGAGCAAAAATTGGGTCTACGCCAATGAATGAATTTTTATTGTTTTTGCATGCTCCAGCTTTTTTGCACAGTATATGCACGACAGTCATTAGATTTGACATTTCAAAGTCATTGTGATCAACGTATTAATAATGGACACCCACAATCATGTGCTCGACCAACTGGAGATTTGTTTTATTACACCATTCTTTTGATAATTGGAGTAAAACACATGATGTTTGCTTCAGTTCTTTTGATTCTATTTCTTGCTTATATACTAGAGTGCATGCATAAATATCATGTGCAAAAAGTTTGAATTATTTGCTTCTAGCTTGTATGTACGTAAAGCGGTTGGCTCTCTGTGAACTGTTTCACAGGGATGTGCATTGACTAATTACCACTTCAATAAGAGATGGCTCTAAACTCAATTTTGGTTGATATGTTTTCGACAAAACCACTATTAATGTCTGAATCAGGACATGAGGAATTCAGTTTTGTTTACATCGCAGTAGGCCACACATAATTCCTTAACGAGTGCTTGGTTCCCTCCTTCATTTTCTCTTACATGACATGAATGATGTTCAACTCGTATGCATTTATTCATTCTGGCGAAAGATATAATTGATACTATTATTTAACGTGGTTTGCCAATTCGCCAGTGTGAGATCCTACATCTGATCCTATTCTTCCACTCCTTTATTCCTCAGCAACATTTCTTTGATTGAAAAGAACCATTAAAATCAAACTAGATGTATTTCCTTAATTTCCTTACATGTTGCTGAGGACCTGCTCAGCTGATATATGTCATTATTTTCCTTTAGGTCACAAATGATATTATTTTCAAGTTAGCACACATTTTTCACATTGCCAGTATTGTGTTGTATGGCTACTAATTATGACATTTCAATATAAATACCCGTGCTCGATGCTTGATCATCATGGTGTGTTTTTGTAATTATTTAACAGTTAAAGTACTCATTAATTAGTCAATATGGATTGTCTATATGTAATATTTTCGCAGGGGAATATAAGCATATCTGAAGTTGTGAGCTCTATACATTCTTAGGAGAAGTTCCACAAAAGGCTAATTAGTTATTGAAGAATGAAAAAAATATTATCTTTGAAAAATATTGAAAGATATTTCGATGTACATAAGCATAACCAACAATATTTTACCTTGATATTTGATATTAAGAACATAAAGGTTCACAAAGGTTTATAAGGTTATCTGATTATGTAATTTTTAAATGAAAAATCTACAGTACGATTTACTATCCCTCCATCATTTTGAAAAAAATTCTATATATTAATAACCAAAGTTGGAGAAGTGTACCTGTTATAACATGCATTTATACTACAAGACTTTGCATAAATTTTAATTGGTTTACAGTTCGAGTAATAAAACAATATTACCATATACGATTCAAGATATACTAGCGGAAATGGAAAAAAATGGCACCGCTATCCTCAAGTATAAAAATAATTTCTAATTTTAAATAAAAGTACACAGTGTATTTGGCAGCTCTACATCCTTCCCAAATGAGACCAACAAACATATGATTAGGACAATTGATCACGCATGATTGTGCCTCCATGTTGTGAACTTTGACAAATACAATGTGTTGTTATGTTATAAAATATATATTAGTTTGGTGGCATAAGATGATGATTTCGTATATCTTTTGTAAGTCTTTGTATTTATAAATGCATATGTTTCACAAATATCTGAAGTATTGTGGTTCATACCAAGAAACCATATTTGTTCACAATATAGATTATATGTGAATATTAGATAACCGGCCCGTGCGAATGCACGGGTTGACGACTAGTTGAATTAATCAACAATTAATTCGCTATGGAGGGAGTACATGACAACAGGTACTTACATGAGCAATCCAAAACTTCATAACCATTGTGTTAATTCTACATTTATCTAAGAGTAAATATAGATCTTATAATTTCAAGCAAAGGGAGGATAAAGAAGCGAACAATTACAGTGATGCTACATAATCAAATGGCAATGAGTGTAAGTATGCTGACAAAGGGCAAGAGGTACTGACAAGAGCAATGCAGAGCCCAGTATTGTCGTGAGATCCTATGATCCTTTGAGCAAGGAGATTCATCTGAAATTAGTTTTCATACAAGAGAGAAGGTAAGGCACATGCAGAAATTTAGGAGTTCAAATTTTGAATTGATATCATAGACAGTACCTGATGTTGGGCTCTTAGCAGTTCTAATAGGGGTTTGGCCACTAGAGAAGGGGTAAAGTCTGGTACAGTTAGGCCTGTGTTTTCTGTGGCTGCTGATCTATCTGAGTTAACAGGTATCACTACCTTTTCCAAATATCTAGTTTGTACTCCTTGAGGATCTGCACTCACCCTCTTCCTTTTGGACATCTACTATGAAAGAACAACATTTGACTGCAAAAACATAGTATGATGACACATGGAATAGGTACAGAAAATGGATAGGTATGGAGTATACTCATATATGATTCTTAAACTAAGCAGATGGTGTAACAAAGTAGAAGTAATGCAAGAGGTCAGATGCAAAATATGTGCGACCAATACAACCTTGCCAAGTTAGAGCATGCACCTTGATGGGTGAATAAGATAGGCCATCCTCCACCATGCCAAGTTTGTTAGCTAGTGGATTGTTCTGCAATATTCCTCTCGTGCGCCCATTCTCATATTCCTTTTGATAATGTTCAATACCTGACATGCATGAAAACATAAAAACAATGAGATTATCTTTGTAATGCAGAAGTGATTCTAATCCAATACTTCCTCCCTTTAAACCTCTTTGTGCTATCTCTGCAATTATTCTAAGAGGTGCCATGCATGCTGTAATTTGGTGTGTGCATTAATATAGTGTGGCCTACTACTCAAAATATGATAGCTCTAGAAGTGATGATACTTTGCAGATGACAGCTTCAACATATAGTATAGAAGAACAAGTCGACCTGACCTGACAGATTCAAAATATACTAAGGGAGAATAACTCGACCTGACCAGTCGACCGCAAGAGAAGAGGATCATCTGAAAGAAGAGCAGAAAAGCAAGCAGAATGAAGATATTACAAGTCTTTCTATACAATGTCGGTTGGCCACCCATGATGAACCAGAGCGCACAGAGAAATACTATTCCTTCCGGTCTGTCCATATGTGGCTCACATGCATTTCGAAACTAAAGTAGGAACATTTAGCTGACAAATTAAACATCTCTCAGTTTTACTAATATCAGCATAATGCTTTGTATCACTTTGATGCTACATTTTGAGATAATAAAAGCGCCCTTTATCAAAAAAAACTAATATCAGCATAATATCATATTTGAATTTATACAACTAAGCTTGTTTAGCTCGATGGGTGGAGCAGTGCTATTACGACACAAACCACGTAGGCTGATCGTGGTCATCATGAAATGGGGAAACCGTAAGCATGATGAGTATAGTGTTAACCGTGGCAGTGGGATGGCAGATCTGAAGCTGCAAACTGCGCAAAGGGTAGTTAGCAACCGATGTTTGCTTTGAAATAACAACTAATATTTGGTATGGACAAGAAAGTATAGTCAACATGTGACAAAGAAATGCAATTCTGTTGTCTCTCTCTATATGTCACGACATGCATTTGGAAACTCAAGTGGGAACTTTAGCTAACCAATTAAATATGTCTGTTAACTAATATCAGTACTATATCACAATCATATTTGAACAAATAAGCTTTGGAATTTTGAGAGTTGTGTTGTTTAGCTTGAAGGGTGGAGTAATGCTAGTACGACAGAAAGCACCTACGCAGATCATAGTAGAGTAGATAAAAGGGGAAACCCTAAGCATCAAGAGTAAAATCAGGAAAGTGGAACGAGCTGGACCAGTGGGAGGCGCACATGCTTTTCGAAACGAGTATAGGAACATTAGGTGACCAATTAAACGTTCTTTGTTTTAGTAATATGAGCATCATATCAGATTCGTATTTCAACACGTAAGCTTTGGAATTATGAGTGGCATGTTGTTTCGCTTGATGGGTTGAGGTCTTGAGGAGCAGTGCTAGCACGACACGAAGCAGTGAAGCACTTACGATGATGGTAGTGAATATAAAGGGGGGAAACCACAAACTTTATGAGTATAGTGACCGTGACATGGCGGATCTGAAGGTGCAAACCGGACAAAGCTACTTCACAAGCAATGTTTGCATTCAACTAGCCACTACGATCTGGTACGGACAAGAAAAGTATAGTAAACAATTTAAGATCTATTTTCCGGGTGAGATCAATAACTTAAGCAGATATGGAAGAGTACCACCTCTCTTGCAACGCCGTGTAGGCCCCTGCTGATACGTTGAGGGTGTTGCGGGTGTGATGGCTGTCGGCGGCGGGGAAGAAGACTTTAGATGGCAGACGGCCGAGTCAGGGGATAAATCCTATTGCCGTGGACGAGGCGGTCGTAGGAGCGGCAACGGCAAGGTGGACAACGGCGCCGATGAAGCGAGATAACGCGATGAAAGGATACTGGTCCGGCGCCGTGGATGAGAGGCGTCCATCTCTTGCAGTGGACGACGGGGTAGGGGTAGCGGCTCTGGCAAGGTGGAGGATGGGGTGGCGGACGGAGGAGGCTAGCCGCAGTGGAGAGGTAGTTGTGGCGCCGATGGTATATGAATGGGGAAATGGAGGGGGAGGAGGGTCTCAAACTTTGGGACGCGCTTGTCTAAAATATGGGAAAGTTACGAACGTATCCCCGTTTAAAATTTCGGACATCACGTCGGTTGGGGATAGGACGGTAATCTTGCATCTCCCAAATGCCGGTAACGATTTAGAGCGAGGAGAGGGTGTTTTGCCGCCCATGGTTGGCACCCACAGTGTATGAACGGGGCTGACAGGTAGGGAGGTTGTGTCACTTCTGAGGGTAGTTACACATCTGCCCCTATTTAAAATATTAGCCTACATCGATTTCGGACGAGGAGAGTTTGTTTTGCCGCACACCATGGATGAATGGGGAAATGGAGGGAGAGACACATGTCTTTCGGACAAGCTTGAATCAAATGTGTTTTGCCGCCCATGTTTGGCGCCCACCGTGTCTGAATGGCCTCAGAGGCCGTCGTGTCACGTCTGATTGAAGTTACTAGTCTACCCCTATCGACAGCAGTGTAAATCCGGTCGATAAGGATGTCAAGTGTCAGGGGTAGACAGTAATTTCCATCTCACAAACACTTGCTTCGGGTAGCCCACAAATGATAGTGGGTGTTTAGCCGCTTCGTTCAAAACTTGGGAGAATTAGCATTCACGTTTACCCTGGGCCCTGGCAACTAAATCCAAATCCAATTTTTATTCGATTACGAATATCCACAAATAATTCTATGTTTTGTTATTTATTTCTTCAAAACCACAACAAAGATTAATTCCACCTTTATATATGATTATGATTTAGAAATGCCGTGATCTTCGAATTCAGTAGGTTGGATACACTTTGAGTCAAAAAGTTATTTCATCCAATACAATATGCTCACATGAAAAACAGTTCACCTTATGTCAATCATACAAGTACTGAGGATTACCTCGCCTAAAAAATTCGGATCATTACAACACATGGACAACATAGGGGGTCTTACAACATAATCCATTCAGAGACATGACACAACATGCAAATACAATAATCTAATGACAATTTCAACTGCTATCTAAATAAGAACTGGGATTACCCTAGGCTTCAGATAGTAGAAGTAGCAGGACCTCCTCCGTCTTCAAATGCAACATTCTTACTTCCTCCAATTCTTGGGTTGCTTGCATAATGCGTGCAGCTAATTGCATAATATCCAGCTTCAAGATCGAGATTACCTCATTCATGGAAGCCACACCATCTCTTTCTGCCTCTAGTAGAGCCTCAAGAACTATAATATATGTGCTTAGACTGCTCTCCAGCGGTGTTGCCTCTGAACTGCTACCATCTGGTAACATGGATGGCGCACTGCTTCCACAAATAGATTATGGGGTTGTACATTGTGTCCTAGTGTGAATGGCATCCTGAAAGGTTTCCGCTGGACATAAATAAGAGATAGTTATCGCATGATCCAGGCAGTAAGCTTACATGGTAAATGACATATGAATTATTGCCAAGCATGGCAAGCTATATTTAAATGGTTCGAAGCAGCATCAGCCGAAAAGAAATTAAAATGGTAAGATGAAACTAGGGATGTAAGTGGCAAATAAATGACATCCGCCAGTCCCATCTAGTTAGTTTTTGCTAGCTCCCTAGTTCATTTTCCTCAAAAAAACAAAAACTCTTTTGAACTATCATACCACTAGTGGACTTTAATCAGGATTAAACGGGACCCAGTTGACATCCCTAGTTGAAAGGGAGTGTACCACCGCTATATTTAAGTTGCCAAGGCATCTAAGAAGTTGAAATAATCTGAGAAAGCACTTAACAGTGTGGCCTCATATAAACTACGAAGACAGTCTTGTGATGAAGTTCAGAGGAAAACTTAAGGACTCAAATGAACTAGGCATGCATTTCTTTATGACAGTACAGCAGGCACTGCTGACATATTGGCCAACTCAGGTATAGCGTAACAAGTAACAAAAAGCATTCGAATCAAGAAATACAGCAAAGCAGACAACTGAACTATTTGTTATTCTGTAGAATTACAGGTTGAGGGCACAAGCAAAGAAAGCAGCCCACATGCATTACATTTCACATGTACTAAAACACACTGGCTTACCATATGTTGATGTGAAGCCTCGCTGCTGCTGCAATGTTCTTTGAAGATATCGTCAGCATCCCGTGGTTGCAAATCTACTTGTTGTAGTTTATTCTGCACCCTCTATTTAGGTAAAATTAATTTTAATCACATCCACTGGTTCGAATAGATCATCAATGGTTCATCTAAACTAATGAAAGAAAGGTGTGTGCATACACAACAATATATCTACTTCCCTCTATTTTTATGCTTGTTCGAGGTGCCAGCCCCAAAAGAACAAATATTTTGCTTGATGGGGTTGGCAACTCCATAATTAATAGAAGCATCAAATTAGTCATGCAACTTGGGAAGATCAAAGAACACACAAAAAAGTAATGAACAGAGTGTCGGGGAAACTGATCCACGAACACCTATGGGGACCGGGCCCCTTTCGGTTCGAAGAGGGGCGGAGGTCGCGCAAAGAGCAGATCGAGGCAGTACACGCGAGCAGTTTACCCAGCTTCGGGCCACACGGATGCGTAAAACCCTACTGCTGCTTGTTTGTGTATTGAATTCTTGCTCAGGAGCGATGGACGCTACCAGACCGAGCGTGAGAGTGTTCCTGATGTTTCGGATGAGCCGAACCTGAACCGAACCCCTTCTACGTTGCGCATGGGCCTCCTTTTATACTCTCAAGGGGTCACCGACAGGTGGCAACGTAGACTAGAAGGGTAAAAATGGAAAAGAATGCGATAGGTGTAGCTACCGCTACTGTGGATACAGTGTACCCTACCTAACTCTGACGGCAGGGGACAAGGTCATTGAATGCCTGTCTAAGTTGCCTAAACAGTGCAAAAAGTGACCGCTAGGAGCGCCACCGTTTGCCATGATGGCCTTCTCTTCATCTCCGCTTGCCACCGTGTACCCCTGGCTGCACAGGCTCCCGCCACGCGCCCCTGAGAAAGCCTCACGGCGACACGCGGGCGGGTGCGCTGGAGCGCGGGTATGGAGTGGCAGCTGGCCCCCGACAAGTACCTTGTCGGGGTTGTCGTCTTGTCGCGTCCGGAAGCTTGTCGCTCGCCGAACCTTGCCGGGACGCGCCGTGCGCCGCGGCAAGTTTCTTGAGGTGCCGTGGTTGGCCTTCCCGGCAAGCTCCTCTTGCCGGGGCCTTGTCTCTTCCCGGCAAGCTCCTCTTGCCGGGGCCTTGTCTCTTCATCTTAAATACTTTGTTCTTGAATGGCTCCAAAGGAACCCACGGAGGACCCTGGCGGTCATCCGGCAAGCCTTGCCGCGGGGCGCTGCAACTGCCCGTGCACAAGTTTGGGATACTAGGGTACCCCTACTCTGGTACACCGACAGGAGCCCCCGGGCCTGGGCCACACACGGTGCCGAGCGCTGTTGGGCCAGGCCCAAAACAGGGCACGGGCACGCGCGGGCCTGGGCCATGCCGAATCTAACTCCGTATCCACCGCGCCCCTCGTAACGGCACGCGTCAATCGCGGCGTTGTGGGAGAGATCGTGGGTGGTTCTTTATTCGGAAAGAGCGTAACGTTCGCCCCCTCCTCCTTATAAGCAGGGGAAACAGGGGCATTTCCCCCACCTTCGCCCTTCGCTGCTGCAATCTCAGAAATCTCCGCCGCCCTCCTCCGCTTGCAGAGTTGAAAGAGAGCAGCGCTCCGCCCCCGTCGTTGCCGCCACCACCAGCGCCGTCGATCTCCCCCACCGCCTCCGCCATGCCTCTGAAGCCCGGGAAGGGGAAGGCCACGAAGGCTGCGGCCGCGAAAGCTGTGAAGTCGACCGAAGCGCAGCGGCTTGAGGCGCGGCGGAAGGAGCAGGCCACTTCCCCCCCCCCCGAGCTCTCCGCGAAGGAGCTGAGGGAGTGGTACTATCTCTTCTGGTCGACGGAGACGCGGGCGCATCCGCGCACGAAGGTACTCTCCGCCGTTGCCTCGCCAGCAGCTCCAGTTGGCGGGTATCCTTTCTTCGTCGTGTTCTTCTACTGCGGGCTCTGCCCGCCATTCTCTGATTTATCTTGCGACGTCATGAACACCTATGGACTCCACCTCCTTGACTTCACCCCCAACACCGTTCTGACCATGGCAGTTTTCGCCCATCTATGTGAAAACTTTGTCGGAGTCCACCCCAACGTAGCTCTCTTCCGCCACTTCTTTATGCCTCGTGTCGAGAGAGGGGAACCTCTTGCCGGCGGGATCGCCTGGATCTCGCGGGCCGGCAAGAAGGAGACCTATCTGGAGGGGGAGCTCCGCAGCAAGTGGGACGAGTGGAGAGCAGATTGGTGCTGGGTTGTAGAGGAGAGCCCGCAGCCGTTCACTGCCCTGCGCTAAGCCCCAGCAGTGCGTGGCAATGACTGGAGCGCTCTGTCCGTGGACGACGACAAGCTGAAGATCGCCACCACCCGGATCTTGCGTCTCAGGCTTGCCGGGCTGACTGTAGGAGCTGTGGCGCAGATTTCCTTCGCCGGTGCATCGCCCCTCTGCAGGCAAGGGGGAGGCCCGCCTGGGAATTTGGAGGCCCGGCAGATATCATGAGGTTGCGCCCAGGCCTCAACTTCAATTTCACCGTCATAGAGTTGGACGGGATACTCAAGGAAATATTCAAGCACGACCCACAGCATCCCGAGTGGTTCAGGTTGCCGGCAGGCGTCGTTCCTCTGTGCAACAACTCCTCGCGCGACCGCATCTGTGCCATGATGCCGTTGTGTGATTCGCACGGGATCGCTCCAACTTGGCAAGAGCCTGCCGGAGACGTTGTGCAGCAGTTCTTCGACAGCCAAGTGGAAGTAGCGGTCAATGCTGACGACAAGAAGCTCCTCACCCGCGACACCACCGATCAAGAGATGGAACGCATCGCCACCAGGGCGGAAGAGGCGGCGGCAGCCGCAGCCACGGGTGAATTTGGGTTCACGGTGGAGGAAGCGGACGCGGCATCGGCGATGAGTCTTGCCGAGCGGGAGTGGCCCGAAGACGAAGAAGAGCTTGCCGCGCCCGACACCAAGTTGAGCGAGCCCGCCGAGGGTGCTAGCGGCCCGCCATCTCCGGGGAGCTTGCCGGGAGCAGGGCCCGGAGCGCAGCCCCCAGTGCAGCAAAGAAGGCGCCTCTGCAGGATCGGGGACGCAGTAGGGCGGCAAGCTGGTCAACAGCCGCAACGCCGCGCAACGCGCTCCACCGCGGCAAGTACGGTTGCCGCGGGTGCGCCTCCCGCCGCAGTGGCAACTGGGGCGGGGTCATCCCGGGCTGGCGCCGCAGTCCCCGCCAAGCGGCCAAGGGATCCCACCCCTCCACCTCGTCGCGCCGGAGGTGGGCCGAACTTCGACCTCTCCGCGCTCAGCTCCGACGAGGAAGAGGAAGAAGAGTAAGATTCCCTTGTTGTTCTTGTAGTTCTTCAACTTGCTATTCTTGTCTTGCATCTGATCTGACCCACCCTGAACTCTCCCTTTTCAGGACTTTGGCCCAGAGGGCGGCGAAGAGGGCCAAGGCTCAGGTGGTGATCATCGAGGATGAGCCCACCGTGATGGCAGGAGGCGCACCCGAGACCACCTTGCCGAATCCGGCCACTACTTCGCAGAGCGGCCCCCAGCGCAGCCCCCAGCGTAAGTATATGATTTACTTTCTGCTTCTGGGCGCGCGTGGTTGCTCTTTTCCTTTGTTGACATCTGATCACTGGTTTGTTTGTGCAGGAGCAGAACAGCTTCATCAGGAGGGCGTGGTGATCACCTCCGACTCGTCGTCTGCTTCGACTACGCCGCCAAGGGCGGACTCCCCGGCAAGGGAGCGTTCTCCGGTAAAGGAGGAGCCTCTGGCAAGGGAGGAGTCTCCGGCAAGGGACATCGCTAACGATCCGCCGGTGGTGGAGCTCATGACAGCGGATCCCAGCACAGGTAGTCCTTCTTGCCCGAAACTTTCCTTGTACTCTTCTGCTGATTTTTCTTCTTGAGTGCTTGTTTGACTTCTCATTCTTCTCCGGTCATCAGATCCACCCTCTGCGGATCCGATGGAGACCGAGGCGGGCGGCGGGGAGGACGCGCGTGGCAACACTGATGATGCCGCGGACGCCGAAGACGGAGCTGGTGCCGATGTGCCTGCCGGTGAAGAGGCCGCCAAGGCTGCCGCCGAGGAAGCTGGCGGGGGATTTGGCCATCGCACTGACGGCCCTGAGGCCGCAGGAGCGTCAGGCGCTGCACCGACCGCCGATCCCTCCGCCGCTGCCGCAGCGTCAGGCTCCGAGGAGCCCCAGCCCGGCGCCTATCTGAAGGCTGGCGAGGGCATCTTCATCAAGCTCCCTTGGGAATCAAGCTCCAGGGCGCCGGTGGAAGGAGAAGTTTTGGATGGGGAGGTGCTCGCCTCCGCCGGGTTGTCGATCGTCGACGCGCCGGGAAGCAGTAGTGACGAGCCCGAGGAGGAGCGGCTGCTGCGGAGGCTGCTGTCACTCTACCGCGCCCGGCAAGCCAAGCTGTCTTCCTGGGAAGTGCTTGTCGCGAAGGCGGGAGTTGACATGGAGAAGCGCGTGGAGGAGCTCCGGGGCCACAATCAAGAAGCTCTCCGGTCCCTGGCGTAGGAGCGGGAGCGACTCGACGAGGTGCGCACGGCCTTCCTTCTCGAGAAGGCCGAAGCTGAGGAGGAGCAAAGGCTGGCCGCCGAGAAGCAGTCCGCGCGGGAAGGTGAACTAGTGCAGCAGAAGGCCAATCTCGACAGCTACGAGCAAGAGCTCGCCGAGCGCGAGCGAGCACTTGGCGGGGCACTCAAGGAGGCAAAGGATGCTGCGGCAATTGCAGAGGCCGCCAAGAAAGAGCTGGAGGAGAAAGTGGCACAGTTGGAGGCTGATCTGAAGGTGGGTGGCGAAGAGCTTGCCGCGCTCAAGCGGGAGCGCGAGAAGGACGCCCTTGCCCACGGTGAGCTGCAGGGCCAACTCTCCGAGAAGGGCAAAGAGCTGCGCGCCGCCAAGGATTCCAACGCTGATCTGGAGCTGAAGCTGGCCACCTTGACGGAGACGTTGGACGGCGCCAAGAAACGGGAGGCGGACTTGAAGAAGGACATCAAGGCCAACAAGGCGCTGCTGGCGAGGGCCGCCGAAACCCAGAATCTTCTTAGAGATACTGTGGCGCTCTGGACGGAGGGCCTCGTGAACATTGCCGCAGTCATCGAAGAGGAGCTGGTGCAATTGGGGGTGGAAGGCTTCGGGTACTCCTCCGACGAGAACCTCCAACCCAGCGCCAAGCTCACTCTGTTCTTCAAAGGCGTGGCGACGGCGCTCCAGCAACTCCGGGAACGGATCCCAAAGCAGCTGGCCGACGAGTCACGCTCGATTTGTGCCGGAGTTCTGGAGAAGGTGCTGGTGAAGGTGGCCTTCCGCAATCCGGGCCTCAACCTCACCAACGTCCTCAAGAGGCTGTCGGCGGACGCTGATCTTGATGCACTTAAGGCCCTCGTCGCACCCATTGTGGACAGGGTGAACGAGGTCAAAAGGGTTGACGGCGGTCGCGTAGATTAGGCCATCCGTTTTCTTCTTTTCTTGTCGCTGCCAGTCATGTCATGGGAACACTTTATTAGAGGCGCGACAAGTTATTTTTGTAATATAACTCTATCTTAGGCAAAAAATTGCTGTGTTACTTCCTTTACTCGACTCTTGGCTTTGTATGGTTCTGCCCTACGCTTTCTAGGGAAACTTGCCGGAGCAGGAACCCTTGCCGCGAGCGCCGAGTGCGGAACTTCAGCAGCCTGCTGGCAGGGTCGCTACTGACAAGCAACCTTGTCGCAACTAGTCGCAGCTCGCTTAAATTGTTGAGCGGACTCGAAACAAAGTAAGAGCGCAACTAGCTACGAGTTGGTTCCTCCGCGCACAGGTTTTCCATACAAAGCACGGTCGTTCAAGGAAAATAACTTAAAAACTTAAGAAACTGATTGCTCAAGCTTTAGCAACTTAGCTTTTCTGTCGTCTGCTTCCCGGCAAGGAGAAGTTGTCTTGAACGGCCTGG
>NC_041392.1:623944828-623971658 GCF_002162155.2 Triticum dicoccoides
GGGCAAACCTTGTGGGCGAGGGAACCTTCCTTCTTTTGAGAAAGAGACAGAGAAATAAAATAATGATATGGAGCCTTATGGCTCGTTATTGCGGTGTTATTTCCTTTACTCGACTCTTGGCTTTGTATGGTTCTGCCCTACGCTTTTCAGGGAAACTTGCCGGAGCAGGCACCCTTGCCGAGAGCGCCGAGTGCGGAACTTCAGCAGCCTGCTGGCGGGGTCGCTACCGACAAGCAACCTTGTTGCAACTAGTTGCAGCTCACTTAAGTTGTTGAGCGGACTCGAAACAAAGTAAGGGCGCAACTAGCCACGAGTTGGTTCCTCTGCGCACAGGTTTCCCATACAAAGCACGGTCGTTCAAGGAAAATAACCCAAAATCTTAAAAACTGATTGCGCAATCTTTAGCAACTTAGCTTTTCTGTTGTCTGCTTCCCGGCAAGGAGAAACTCTCTTGAACGGCCCGGTCCACACCATTATCTTCTCCTTCCTCCCCCGGCAAACCTTGTGGGCGAGGGAACCTTCCTTCTTTTGAGAAAGGGACAGAGAAATAAAGTAATGATATGGAGCCTTGGGCTCGTTATCGCTTACCAGGGTCTGGTGCTGCACAAAGTGTCAGATAACATATGCGAAAAAGGATTACAGCATAAAAAACTGACAAGATGTGCGGGGCACATCAACTTTACTGGTGCACGGGGTCTGCGCCCGGCTTTGTACAAAGGATTACATGCAACAGCGGCAAGACTTGTACAAAAGGTGGTTGCCGGAAAAGCTTCCAGCAACTGCGCCCTACGGGTAAAACTTACGAAGATGTTCAATGTTCCAGGAGTTGCTCACCGGAATGCCATCTTCGGTCTCAAGGCGGACAGTGCCGGGCCTAGTGACTCGTTTCACCCGATAAGGGCCTTCCCACTTCGGCGTCAACTTGTTGGAATTCTTGGCGGACTGAACACGCCGAAGAACAAGGTCGCCTTCCTCAAAGCTCCTGGCTTTAACTTTGCGGCTATGGTAGCGACGCAAAGCTTGCCGGTAGCGAGCGGCTCGCACAGCAGCCTAAAGACGGTCTTCCTCAAGGAGCAGCGCGTCATCTTGCCGCAGCTGCTCTTGCTCGAGCTCATCATAAGCGAGCACTCGAGGTGACCCGTAAACGAGTTCCGTGGGGAGAACTGCCTCTGCTCCGTAGACTAGAGCGAAGGGTGTCTGGCCAGTGGCTCGATTTGGCGTCGTCCTGATCGACCAAAGAACCACCGGCAGCTCCTCAATCCAGTTTCTTCCGCACTTGTGCAGCCTGTCGAAAGTTCTGGTCTTGAGGCCTCGCAGCACTTCAGCATTTGCCCTCTCCGCTTGACCGTTGCTTCTCGGATGAGCAACAAAAGCGAAGCAGACCTTGGCGCCAAGATCTTGGACGTACTGCATGAAGGTGCGGCTCGTAAATTGCGTGCCGTTGTCGGTGATGATCCTGTTAGGGATCCCGAAACGGCAAACAATCGACCTGAAGAACTTGACTGCTGACTGTGCTGTCACCTTCCTCACTGGTTCCACTTCCGGCCACTTTGTGAACTTGTCGATGGCGACGTACAAGAACTCAAAGCCCCTGACAGCTCGGGGAAAGGGGCCGAGGATGTTGAGCCCCCAGACCGAAAATGGCCAGGATAAAGGGATCGTCTGGAGAGCTTGAGCTGGCTGGTGTATCTGTTTGGAATGGAACTGGCACGCTTGACACTTGGTTACTTGTGCAGTTGCATCCTAGAGGGCTGTCGGCCAGAAGAAACCTTGTCGGAACGCTTTGCCGGCAAGTGCTCTTGCGCCAATGTGGTGACCACATGTGCCTTCATGTATCTCTGCCAACAGCTGTTGTCCATCTTCCCGGCGAATACACTTCAATTTCACACCGTTGAGTCTTATTCTGTACAGTGTGTTGTCGACAAACTTGTACATACTTGACTGCCGGGCTACTCTTTCCGCTTCTTCTTGCTCTTCGGGAAGCTCTCCTATCTGAAGGAAACGGACAATCTGCTGCGCCCATGCTGGATCTTGCGGCTCGACAACAAGGACTAAAGGCAAATCTGCTGCTGCGAGAACATCCGCTTCTACGGCGAGAACCTGTGGCTCTGCCGGAGCCTGACGTTCCCCGGCAAGATTGCCGGAGCAAAACTTGTCGGGAGCTTCTGCTTCAACGAAACAAACCCTGGGGTTTGTCGGAGCAGAGTGCTCCTCAGCGCAAGGCAAATCTGTTGCTGTGGGAACGTCCGCTTCTACGACAAGAATCTGCGGTTCTGCCGGAGCTTGACGTTCCCCGGCAAGTTTGCCGGAGCAAAACTTGTCGGGAGCGTCTGCTTCAATGGAACAAACCAAGAGGTTCGCCGGAGCAGACTGCTCCTCAGCACTCTTGGCGTCGATCTTGGGGACCTTCTTGGCGGCGGCTTCGGGAAGCTCTGCCGAAAAGTAGCCACCAGGAACCAACTTCCTCTTCTTACTCTGTCCAGTCGACGGTGTTACGGATGGTTGAGTCAGCTTGAGCACAAAAATCCCTGGTTCCACAGGTAACTTTAGTGCTGCGCACTTTGACAGGCCATCAGCAATATCGTTCTGAGCTCGTGGAACATGCTCCATTTGTAGGCCGTCAAAGTGTTCTTCTAGCTTCCTCACTTCATCAACATATGCTTCCATCAACGGACTCTGATAGCTTTTGTTTACTTGGCGGACGACCAACTGCGAATCACCCCTGACAATGAGCTTGTTGATCCCAAGGTCCGCCGCAATTCTGAGGCCGGCAAGCAAACCCTCATACTTTGCGGTATTGTTCGTTTCTTGCTCCTTGGGAAAGTGCATCTGAACTACGTACTTGAGGTGTTCTCCGGTGGGTGCGATAAGCAGCACGCCAGCACCGGCGCCTTGCAGCGAGAAGGCACCATCAAAGTACATCAACCATTCTTTGCTTGCCTCTTTGACGGGGATGCTTGTTTCTGGAGTTTCTTCATCTGGTGTTGGCGTCCACTCTGCTATGAATTCTGCCAATGCTTTGCTCTGTATAGTTGAAGTGCTCTCAAATTTGAGGCCAAAGCTTGATGTTCCAGTGCCCACTCGACAATCCTACCTGTTGCTTCTGGATTTTGCAATATCCTCTTTAACGGAAAGCGAGTGACAACTGTTATCTCATGTGCCTGGAAGTAATGGCGCAGCTTTCTCGAGGCCATGAGAAGGCCGAAAAGCAATTTCTGCACGCCAGAATACCTTGATCTAGCCCCCTGTAGAAGGGAACTGACAAAGTAAACTGGGCGCTGCACCATTTTCTTCTGCACCTCCTTGCATGCCTGCGCAGACTCAACTTTGTCGGGGCCAGAGCTCGTCGGAGAAGCCCCCTGCTTGTCGCTGGATTCACTTGCCGCAGTTGCTGGCTCATCGTCCGCCTCCCTCTCCGCTACTAACGCAGCACTAACCACTTGATTGGTTGCTGCTAGATACAGCAACAACTTCTCTTGTGGCTTAGGTGCGACAAGTATTGGAGTGGAGGACAGGTACCTCTTCAAGTCCTGCAGCGCAGCCTCCGCTTCCGGAGTCCATTTCATCGGACCTGCCTTTTTCAATATTTTGAAAAACGGCAAGGCGCACTCTGCGGACTTAGAAATAAACCTGCTGAGAGCAGCCACGCAACCGGCAAGCCTTCGTACATCCTTGACGCGCTTTGGTGCTCCGATCTGCTCGATGGCTTTGATCTTGTCGGGATTGGCTTCAATCCCCCGCTGTGACACAAAGAACCCGAGAAGCTTGCCGGAAGGGACTCCAAATACGCACTTCTCGGGATTGAGCTTGAGATTGATCTTGCGCAGATTTGCAAAAGTTTCATCTAGATCTCGAATCAGAGTAGCTTTGTCCTTGCTCTTGACCACTATATCATCCATGTAAGCTTCCACATTTCAGTGCATTTGCGGCTCAAAAGCATAGTGGACTACCCTTGCAAATGTTGAACCAGCATTCTTCAAACCGAAAGGCATCCGTACGAAGCAGTACGTGCCACACGGGGTGATAAATGCGGTTTTCTCTTCATCCTCTTCTGCCATGAAGATCTGATGGTATCCTGAGTATGCATCAAGAAATGAAAGCAAATCACATCCGGCTATGGAGTCAACAATCTGGTCAATACGCGGCAAGGGAAATGGGTCCTTGGGACAAGCTTTATTAACATCAGTGAAGTCAATACAAAGTCTCCATTTCCCGTTAGCCTTGCGCACAACAACAGGATTGGCCAACCACGTGGGATGGAGCACTCCTCTGACAAGGCCTGCTGCTTCCAACTTCTTGATTTCTTCTGCGATGAATTCTTGGCGCTCCACTGCTTGCTTCCTGACTCTCTGCTTGACGGGCCGTGCATGAGGACAAGCGGCTAGGTGGTGCTCAATCACTTTCCTGGGAACACCGGGGATGTCAGACGGTTGCCATGCAAACACGTCGACATTTGCCCGCAGGAAAGCAACGAGCGCGCTTTCCTATTTGGGGTCGAGAGTGGCACTGATGGTGAAGGTACCACCAGTGCCGTCCTCCTTGGCGGACACCTTCTTGGTCTCTGGTGGAGCTGCCATCGTCTTCTTAAACTTGCCGGTGGAGCTCGATGGTGCGTCCTCGACGGTAGCGCAGCACTCTGAAGAGGTGCGCTTGCCGGAGTGGGCATCAGAGCTCTTGCCAGACTTGGTCTTCTTCTTCCCTCCGGGAGCTTCAGCGGCAAGTGTCCTGCGTTCTGCTGCGGCTGCTGCTTCCCGATAGATCTTGTCGGCACAGATAAGGGCGTCCTTCTTGTCGCCAGGGACAGAGATGACACTTATCGGGCCTGGCATTTTCAGTACGTTGTATGCATAGTGAGAGGCTGCCATGAACTTGGCGAGCGCTGGACGGCCAAGGATCCCATTGTAGGGTAATAGAAAGTCGGCAACGTCAAAAGTGACCCTCTTAGTTCTAAAGTTCAGCTCGCTGCCAAATGTGACCGGCAGCGTGATCTTTCCCTTCGGCTTGCTCCTTCCCGGGCTGATTCCTTGGAACGTGCCGGTCTCCTCGAGCTCGCTGTCAGGGATCTGGAGTTTCTGGAGGACCGCGGAGGATATCAGGTTCAAGCCGGCCCCGCCGTCAACTAACATCTTCGTGACCTTGAGGTTGCGGATAGTTGGAGAAACCAACATCGGCAAGCACCCGACCGCAGTTACGCGATCAGGGTGGTCCTCAATATCGAAAATGATAGGCGTGCTGGACCATTTCAGGGGCTTGCGTGACTCTATGGATGGCTCTGCTGCATTTACTTCCCGCATCCACTGCTTGAGTTGGCGGTGCGAAGTATGCAGAGAGGCGCCACCATCAACGCACAAGACCTCTGTGGCTTTCTGAAACTCCTGCTCATCGGCCTCGTCATCATCCATGTCTTCGTCGTCGTCGTCATCTTCATCCTTGTCGCGGCCGCGGGGAGGTCTGTCTCCTTGCCGCTGCTTGGCCTTGCCGCGGCGTCCTCCTCGGCCGGGATGTTTCTTGCCGGATCCACCAGTTCCTTCCTGGGCCTTCTCCTTGTCGCGTCGCTCGTACTCAGCTTTCTGTTGCTCAACAAGCTGTTCGACTTTCTTGCAGTTCTGGAGATCGTGACCCTTGGTGCGGTGAATCTTACAATACTGCTTGCTGGAGCTGTCCTGCTTGTCAGCGGCCGCCACAGGCTGGGCCTCCTTGTCGGAGCCGCCAGCTTTAGCTTCCTTGGCGCCACCTCCGTTGCCGGTCTGCTCGACAGCTAGCACTTCCTTGCCCTTTTTCCTTCTGTTGTTCCGCCGCCGGCCTTTCCTTGCCGGGGCGGCATCTTCACTGTCGGATCCTCCTGCTCCTGTATTCTCTCCGGGGAGCCTCCTCCCCTCTTCAGCGCACGCACACTTGTCAGCCAGGGCGTAAAGCTCGTTGACATCTCTGATCTTACACATCGCCATCTCCTCCCTCATCCTGCGGTTTCGCACGTTCTGATGGAACGCGCTGATGATCGCGGCGGGGTGGACGTCTGGGATGTTGTGCTGTACACGGCTGAATCTTTGAATGTACTTGCGCAGTGGCTCTCCTTCCTTTTGGGCAAGCAGATGAAGATCGCTCTCTTGGCCATGTGGCTTGTGGCCGCCTGTGAAGGCGCCGACAAACTGATGGCATAGATCTGCCCAAGAGGAGATGGAGTTGTCCGGCAAGTGCATGAGCCAGGACCTGACGTTGAGCTTGAGCACCAGCGGGAAGTAGTTGGCAAGGATCTTGTCGTCCCGTCCCCCGGCAGCCTGCACCGCGATGGTGTAGATGCTGAGGAACTCTGACGGATGCGTCTTGCCATCGTACTTCTCCGGTACGTCTGGCTTGAAGTTCTTTGTGCTGGGCCACTGGACTTGCCGCAGCTCACGAGTGAACGCAGGACAACCTACCGCGTACGGCAGATCGCCTGGTTCCCCTGGCGCATGCATGTCAACAGAGGGCCCAGCGCGCTTGTCGGATTGACGTCGCGCTTCTCTTGTTGCCGTTCATGGAGAACTTGGCGCTGGTCGCGACGAGCTCGTGGGTCCGATGACGCGGTGGAGCCGCTGTCGGGGTGGACCCGGCGAGTCGGCGATTTTGGCCTTCGTAGTGGAGAGTGCATGGAAGTCGCACCTCCCCCGGTCTTGTTACCATCGGCTCGCGTCCGGCAGTCTTGCCGCGGCAACGAGGTGCTTGGTTGCCGCGCAGTGTCGCCATTGGCGAAGCCGATGAGGCTCTGGATAGTGGCCCTCCACTCGTCGGTCTTGTCCGCCGTCGGAGGGTAGTCTAGGAGCAGTTGAGCTCGCGCCAAGGCTTCTGCTGGAGTGGTGGGCGGCAGAGGTGAACAGTGCGAGGAGCGGGATATGCTCGGACTCCTAACCACGTTAGAAGGAGCAGCGTCCCGTCCAGGCGACCGTACTTCGCTCGAGCCAGCATGCTGACGCGCATGCTGGTCTTGGACGCCACGAGAACCACCAGCTTGATCTTGGCCCAGCGGACGTATGGCGCTGCGAACGCCATGACGCTGCTGGTCCCGCGGCTCCTGAGACGGGCGCGGTGCACGCATGGACGCCGAGGTCTATGCCGCCTTGTCCTTGGACTTGGCCGCACTGAAAGCTCCCTCGTCGACGCCCGTTCTTCCGCCGGCGTCCACTCCACCACCCGTTTGCTCCGGAGGCGGTGAAAGCGACGCAGATGGAACAGCTGCCTCCGAATCCTTCTTCTTCGGTGGCATGTCGATGAAGAAGATGAACATTTAGCTCGCGTGCACGCCGGATCGGGTTCACACAATCTCGACGCCCCCTACCTGGCGCGCCAAAGATGTCGGGGAAACTGATCCACGAACACCTATGGGGACCGGGCCCCTTTCGGTTTGGAGGGGGGCGGAGGTCGTGCAAAGAGCGGATCGAGGCAGTACACGCGAGCAGTTTACCCAGCTTCGGGCCGCACGGATGCGTAAAACCCTACTGCTGCTTGTTTGTGTATTGAATTCTTGCTCAGGAGCGATGGACGCTACCAGACCGAGCGTGAGAGTGTTCCTGATGTTTCGAATGAGCCGAACCTGAACCGAACCCCTTCTACGTTGCGCATGGGCCTCCTTTTATACTCTCAAGGGGTCACCGACAGGTGGCAACGTAGACTAGAAGGGTAAAAATGGAAAAGAATGCGGTAGGTGTAGCTACCGCTACTGTGGATACAGTGTACCCTACCTAACTCTGACGGCAGGGGACAAGGTCATTGAATGCCTGTCTAAGTTGCCTAAACAGTGCAAAAAGTGACCGCTAGGAGCGCCACCGTTTGCCACGATGGCCTTCTCTTCATCTCCGCTTGCCACCGTGTACCCCTGGTTGCACAGGCTCCCGCCACGCGCCCCTGAGAAAGCCTCACGGCGACACGCGGGCGGGTGCGCTGGAGCGCGGGTATGGAGTGGCAGCTGGCCCCCGACAAGTACCTTGTCGGGGTTGTCGTCTTGTCGCGTCCGGAAGCTTGTCGCTCGCCGGACCTTGCCGGGACGCGCGGTGCGTCGCGGCAAGTTTCTTGAGGTGCCGTGGTTGGCCTTCCCGGCAAGCTCCTCTTGCCGGGGCCTTGTCTCTTCCCGGCAAGCTCCTCTTGCCGGGGCCTTGTCTCTTCATCTTAAATACTTTGTTCTTGAATGGCTCCAAAGGAACCCACGGAGGACCCTGGCGGTCGTCCGGCAAGCCTTGCCGCGGGGCGCTGCAACTGCCCGTGCACAAGTTCGGGATACTAGGGTACCCCTACTCTGGTACACCGACACAGAGGCTCGGAGTAGTGATGTAATAGCTAGCATTAGAAAATGTAGGGTAAAATGAACAAAAACCAGCGGAACCACATGCTAGTTTGTTGATGTGTAATTAAGCATAGAGAACATGAAGCAGTCTGATGGAACCAACAGGTGGCATCAGAACAACACCATTATCATAAATGTAGCATGCAAGAAGTAAAATAGTAGGCAGTGATATCTAGGAAGTACAGTAATACTTAGGACAAAACTAAAGCATATTAACTATATGTGCACTGGTATGTAATTTAGCACATGTAACATGTTCACTGCCAGAAGTATGGCCCTACAGGTGCAAGCAGAATAACGCGTCTCATGAAAAACTGAATGATGCCTTGAAGAAATTCAAAGGTGTTGTGCTTATGCTAAGAAAGTGAACGTACGCGCTGGCCGTTGGATAATAGTACCTGATTCTCAGCGGCGTATGGGTATTGTTGGCATACTTGATAGCTAAGGATCGTCGATGGTGCTCGTGTTGCGGTTGAGTTTTGGACGGCTGTCGCAGTCGCTGAAGCGGCTCCGGTGCTACGGTTGCGGCGCCTGTCAATATACAAGAAAGCTCATCTGTGGTAAGTGAACAGTTGCACGATAAAGAGAAACCGAAGGAGTACAAATCAAAATAACCTGATGAGGTTGCGGCTTCGGTAAATGTCACACCCTGATTTTCATGCCACAACACTTAAGCTAATAAATCATGATAAAATGTGATTTGACAAAAACTTTTGAGTGTTTTGGACCTTGCCTTGTTTGGATTTTGTCTGTTGTTTGCAAGTGCTCTAAAAATCAAATAAATCCTCCAACTCCTATACTTCATCTCCTTGCTCCAAACTCTTGAACCAATGATCATGCCATGTGTATAGAGAAATATAGTATTTTCTTACAAAAATAATTTGGCCAAAAAGTATTTTCAAAAATTAGTTTTCCAAAAAACCCTGAATTAAGATTTGTACTGCAAGTACTTAATTCAGGGCAGTAAAAATCTTTCCAAAAATATGTTTGACTCCTATTAGATATAGGATACCCAGAAACCACAAAAATATTATTTTAAAAGTTATTTTACTATTTTATTTAAAAGCTTTTTCTTAAGCCCAGAAATGGTCTTTAATAGGGAAAAATTATTTTATTGTTTCAAAAATATTTGACAAAAATCAGGGAAACTCAATGGACATATATTGTCCATATGTAAGAGCTTCAACACATGGTCATGTTCAAAATATTGGTCAAATCCCTCAAAAACCATTTCTGCCCATTTCAAGGTTTGAAATATTTCTACAGGCAATATTCCCCAACAATTCCAAGAAAATTGTAGCATATCACATATGACATGTTTGATGATCTTGCCAAGTATCATATCATGGAGAATAGTATAACCCCATGAAATCTCCCCAAAACCATTTCTGTCCATTTTGAAGTTTGAGCAACTTTACATTGCCAAACATGTCCAAATGTTCTCAAACCTTGTGAACATGCTCAAATGGTCTAATTATTCATCTAGACCAAATGGCACAAGTTGGAGAGAATGTTATCTTGCTCAAAGTGCCCCAAAACCCTTCCTGTTCAGAACCAAATTTGAACAACTCTACATTGGCAACTTTCCCCTTTTGATCTGAACTTTTGTGGACATGTTCATAACCTCAAATGATGACACTACACCAAGTGGTGCATCAAGGATAATAGATTTGCATCACTAAATCTTGGTAAAGCCATTTTTGTTGATTTCTAGGGTTTACCAAAGTTACATTGGCTACTTTGCCCAAATGAGCTCAAATTTGGTGGAACATCCTACTTCTCTGTGACATTCCATCCTGTTAATTCTCATGTCAAGTGGAATTAATTTTCTTGCCCAAACCAGCATCAAACACCTTCTGCCATTTTACTAAAACCCCTGTTTTGACCTCTTCCACTCTTCTCCATGGCCTCCACTTTTTACCACAGCCCCTCCTAGACCTCTTCTACCTCCAGTAGCAATGGCTGCATCTCAGATCAATAATTGAGGGGTGAAACCACCTCTTTTACCCCTCTGGACAGCCCTTGCACCCCTCTTCCTCACCTCCCTCCTCACTCCAGTGGCCACCCAAGGCATCCAAGGCTTTCCCCACATTCTTTACTCCTCCCTAGAGCTACCAGACATGCTTTGTCGTGCCCACTTTGCAAAAAAAATGGCATGTCGGCCATTTGCACGCTCTGGAGCACGCTATAGTGCGCTCCCGCACTGTAGCCGCCCCCTTCCAGCCACCTCCGGCCACCTCGGGCCTCCCCCGCGCGCCTGTCGATGCGCCTCGGCGTCCGCAGCACGCTACACGGTCGGCCCCCTCCTCTCTCCTCCTCCCCACGCCTCCGCGCTAGCGAACAGAGGCCGCCCGAGCGCGCCAATGGAGCGGCTCACACGCGCGCGTCTCTGACCTCTCCCCACTCCCTCTCTCTATCTCTCCCGACGTGGTCGACGTCCAGGAACACCCCAGACACCACGCCTGCTTCCCCGAGCCCTGCAGCGACGAGCGTGAGCTCGCCGGCGCACGGGTCTACGGGACCTCACCGTTCGCCTATTTAAAGGCCTCCCCGAGCCCTTCTCTCCTCACCACTCGCTCTCTACACCACCAAACCCTCCCCCTGCACCCCCAGTTCCTCTCCAGAGCCGCCCGAGCTCGAGATCGAGCTCGAGCTCCGCCGCTTCGGCTCGTCGGAGTCCGCGAGGTACAGGCCTCCCCCGCTCCACCTCTGCCCCGATCTGAAACCGCCTCCTCCCACTGATCATTTCCCCTTTCTCCCCCGCCTCGTTTGCAGCCGGAGTCGACCGGAACGACCACCACCCGAAGCCTCTCCGCCGCGAGACCTCGTCGCCGGCAAGCCAGGCAACTCCGGTGACGTCCACCACCTCCACCCGAACGGCGACACGACGCTGAGCCCAGCCGTGCCCTCGCCCGACCTCGCCGTGCCCTACATCGTCGCCGGTGAGCTCGCCAGCCGCCTGGACTCGGGGTTAGGGATGACAGGCGGGCCCCGCCTGTCAGCCTCTCCCCTTCATCGCCCCCCTCTCTCTCGCTGACGCCTGGGCCCCGCCCGTCAGGTTTAAACCTGGCGCGCGCGCGTGCACCAGTGCGCTGGGCCGCGTCGCTGGCTGGGCCGCTGCCCTGCGGCTGTTCTAGCCCAGTAGGCACAGAGCCCTTTTCCCTTTTCTTTTCTGAACAATTTGTAAAATCCATACATAGTTGAAATTAACTCCAAATTGGATGATTCAAATTTCTAGTAGTTCCTAAAATCATGCCCTATCACATGGTGCTTTTTGCACATTTTTCTAGCACATTTCCCTTCACACATATTAAATAAATCCTATTTTCTTATTTCTATGCTGAACTTTAGAAAATCACAGAGAGCCCATTTTTTATCCAAATTCCATGATTCAAAATCCTAGATGTCTATAAGTTCAAAACTTAGTTTTTGAACATTTTTACTAATACTTTCTGTATCACCTCAAATAATGGTCTATTTCTTCATATATAGCCAACTTTGTAAATTCATAGGAAAATCATTTGAACTCCAAATCCAGTGAAACCAACTCCTAGATGCTTCTAAAATCATGGTTTGTTAAATGGGCGCCTTTGCTCATTTTTCAAAAAATATGTTTCTCTACACTTCTTGCAAATTCATAAACCCCTTGATTCCATCATATCAAAATGTTTAGAAATATCCATTGATCCACTTCCAATGAAATCACTTTGGTCATTCTTCATATGACCAGAGGTATCCAATAAAAGTCAACTTCATATTTTTAGAGCACATTTATTCTTGCTTTGTTGTGTTGCTTATTATGGTTGTTTTCGACAATAGTTACGAAGTAGACGAAATGCTCGGAGATGGACCAGAGATATTTGAAGACCTTGAAGACTTTGAAGACCAAGGCAAGCAGCCCTTTGACCATGATGAACCATTTTACATCATGATGGCATTTTCGTTGCTTCACTGAGTGCATGATATACCTTGAATGGCAACCTTGCTAGGCTTGCCTCCGTTGCATACTCCATTGATACTTGCATTTTTCATGACTCTACCCTTGCTTAGAGTTGTGTTTGTGGGTTGTAGAAATATGCTATAGTAAATGGCTACGCAAAGTGGGTCAGGGTTATGCATGGAAAGAAACAAGTGTGGTTTGACATACTTGCAAACAGCCCAATGGGTGCCACTAATGCCCCTGGGAGATGATGATGAACTAGGTCACTACTTGGTGGAGAGGTAGTGTTCCGAGGCTCGATAAAAGTCTTGTTTACAGAGACAGATTAGATTTAAGATTTGTCGACTGTTCCAACCTTACATGCGCAACCACTCTACCCTTGTATCGGAAAGGGCATTATTGATTACCTAGGCCGATACTAGCTTGGAGCCCGCATTACTAGTGACGGGGGAGAGTTGGTGCTCTCTCTCAGGACGGGCTCGTGCCAGGTAGGCCGGCCATGACTGTTTTCACAAGGCACCGGATACACCGTTGTGTCCCCTCTCGGATGTTACGATCTCGAGTGAGTCTCGTATGATGTACATCGTGAGGATACGGAACAACGAGTGGACTCCTTGTTAGTGTCGTCTAGGGAAAGATAGTGATCGGGTGCTTACCCCGGGTACTTGAGGTACCGCGGGTCGTGGATGACACGGAAGTTCCCCGGATCTTGTGGGTAAAGTGTGCAACCTCTGCAGAGTGTAAAACTATTCGAATAGCCGTGTCCACAAACAAGGACAGTTGGGTGGTGCTGCTTAGACTACGTCCATATGTTTCTGACAAACAACACGGTTTGGTAAATCTGTTGACGTGATTCGTGAGGAAGTCACGATGAGCTTGAGTATGAGTTGTTCACAACTCTATCCCGATGTTGATGTCTGTAACCTCCTGATACTTGTTGCAGACGCATTCATATCTATCTATCTATACCTATACTAATTTGCGAGTCCCTAGAAATTACCACGTTAATTAGATTTTACGAGCCGTTAATCTGGTGGGACCGAATTATTACGGTGTAGATTGACTCACGTGAAAAAAAACATGTATTTGTCTCCCATGACCGGATTGACTCGCATGAAAAAAAACTTATCTCTCTCCCACGTATCTCTTCCATGAACCAACTATCTCCCCCTAAAAAAAGCAATCTCAATCTCTCACCTCTCACGCATCTCTCCAATGAGAAAAAAAATTACGTATATGTCTCCATTGACTCAACTCCCACAATCTCCCGCATATGTGTAACAAACTGTCACATATCTCTCTCCCATGGCGTAACTCTCTCAATTTCTGATCTATACTTATACTTATCTGAAAAAATCTCTCACGCATATCCCTCTCTCTCTCTTCCCAATCTTACGTATATCTCTCTCAAAAAAAATCTCACACGTATCTCTCTCCCGTCCCTCTTAGAACCCTCCCCACAGTTCTGGTGGCCTGATGCCTCACGTCCACGCCTGTTGCCTAAAACATCTTCCTCCCAGATCCCCTTCCTTCACCAATCAGGCAATAATTAATCTAAAAAAAGTTATTTAGCCAACCTCTCCTGATTCCCTTCCTTCCAAACATGGCCCTAAGCATTACGCATTGGCTGCTACCCATCTTGGTTGATGGAGATCGTGTGCATCCAATCTGAATCAAATCAGACAGGTGTAATTGATGGTGAGGCTGCAGAGTGGAGGACGTACAACAAAATAGATGAGGTCACGGTTGTTGAAGAACTATCGCGGACTCCTCTTGCCATTGTCGTCCTCATGTTGGTGAACAAATCACATGCACGCCCTCTTTCTATTACCTGTATGATAAAAAGAGGCGTCTACTTTGGGTAGAGGAAACAAATTAGATCCACATGATGATTGTCTCTTACAGGAAGCTGAGTGGCTCTATAATTGCTCCAGAAACTATTGAGGAGATGCAGATGAAGAAGGATGATAGCATGAGGAGCCGACTAGCCATTCCATGTTAATTAAGTACATTACAGCAAGGATTTCATCAAGTGTAAGCTGTCGGATGGCGGCGTGTGGGGTGGGCCGGACGCATCACCTCACCTGGTATTGAGTAGCAGTGAGTAGTGGTCGTCAGCTTCATAGTCTTTGATGTTTAGGTCCTGCATTGTTGCATGAAATTTCAGTTTATAGGGGTTTTCCTTCTTATTACTATCTTGCACACTTATATACATTTGTGTCATAACAGGAATTCAATTTTGATTGTTTTCTGCAGCAATAATGGCATTCACATTGAAGAATCATAGACAGCGTAAATTTGCATCCTTGGTACACCAATATTGGCCATTATTGATCACGCCCATCATTTGCCGGGTAATCATCTCTCTAGACATCGGCAACGATGATGTATGTCTCCAAAGTTTTTTTTTGCGGGGAGCATCTCCATAGTTATGACACCATTACATGGGGATAAACTAACTGTTTTTTATGCCACATAGTGCCACATAAGATGTTTTTCGCCGATTTGTGCATGTGATTCCAACTATGGTACATTGAACCACCATCTGGAGGCCGGCTAGGGAAGAGCCGAGGCAGTCACAGCAACCTACAACCCCCCATACTGCAGTTGCTGTCCATTTCAAAATAAACTCGACAAGCTCCTGACTTCTGATTACTTTCAGTTGTATGTAGGCAATGCGGAAGCAAAATAAACTTCACACATATCCACATGTGCATGATTTTTCTTTTAAGAAGTAGGGAGGAAGTGGAGAGTTAGAGTCTAAATGGACCCTTGCCCCGTACAAAAAAGTTTGTAGTGTTATGTTGAACCTTTTTTTTGTTTACTCTAGGTCTGGTACAGTAGAAAATTAATGGAGTTATTCCTGATAGCTTACAATGATGGATATTTGCCTCTCAGTTGATGAGGTTCGTATATGTATATTATAACCTACTATTATACCTCTCTCCTTTCCATGTACAAAATCTGATAAGATATTACCAAATTATTTTTACGTATTTTTTAATTAACACTCCGTCCATTCCTAAATATAAGAGGTTTTGGCAGTACAACCGTCGGAGAAGTCTCCACAGATAATAGTATGTTATATTTGTTGTTCCTACTTATTCTATCGGATGGATTCTCCATGACGATTGCATTCTCAAGAACACGATTTAACTGAGGTACTTCCATGATCGATGTTAATGCTATACATATTGCTACTCATTTCTATTTTTTTACGTGCTCGAGTGATCAGATCATCACAGTTCAAAGCATTGCTTTTGTTTATTAGAATTTGTAATACAAGAGCCTGCAGTGAATACGTACCGCATGAATACTTAATTAAGACAAAAACTCATATGTGCTACTAATCCATCTATTAATTTCTCAAGTCCTCCAGGATATATGTGCGATGGCACCCAGTATTTAATGTTAAATAGAGAAATAATATTCCATGTTTCTATGTCTGCTTATCTCTGTACAAAAGAAAAAATGTAAGTACATGATTTTTCTAATTGGAACTGTTCTCTGAAAACTACATGCCTATGACAATCTGTAGTTGTACGTACAAGGCTATTATCACCAGTTATTCAAGATTTTTTTTTGTAATAAAAGTTATTGAAGATTTTAATTTGAAATCTTGAATGTAAGTAGATGATTTGTACGTACAAGGCTATTATCAATAGTTGTACGTACAAGGCTATTATCAATAGTTGTATGTAAGTAGATGATTTCTCTAATTTGGATTGCAAAATTCATGATTGGAACTACCCTCTCTTATTGTTTCCGGTTTAACCAAGAACCAAGAATCCGAGACTATACAAAAGGAGAAGAACATAGCCCTCATCCGGGGCTGTTAGCTCTGTAATAACACAAAAGTGTGTGTCATCTAGTCAGCACGTGTAAACACAGCAGTAAAATAAATCACGTAAGACCATCATTGATGTAGTACATCTATACTGTCCAATACAAATCCGTTATTAAGATTACTTGCTATAATTTTAAACAAAGGCTCCCTTCAAGTCGTGGCATTCTACAAATTCCAAATGTATTAAATTATGTCGTTTTTTAAATTCCAGTGCATTTCTTCCTTACTGTTACTTGATGACCCATGAAACGAGCCCTGATTATTTTCTTTTAAAAATATATGTAGTTAGTTTAAAAGATATATGAACTGTCAAGAATATCAAGTGTATGGGAATATTCTACTTTGTGATTTTAATAGAATAAGATAGTTTGCGAGCGTAACAATTTTTATCATTAAGGTAAACAGAATTATTTTAGCATGCCATGGTTAATATAGTTTAATATTTTCATTGGGGACTATCATTGGTGTACGCATAACTTCTTGAGATAGTTGAAACCTATACGGATATGAATATACCTACGCAAGTAAGCAATATATTGGTCGACTTTGCATATTTCTCGAATGATTTTAATCATTTCACTCTCTTTTTTGCGGGTAAGTTTAATCATTTACCTCAATATATATAGGATAGTGTAACCATATTAAGAAATGATGTCAAGTTATCTCAATACATATTATTTTATTGTGTTGGCTTATAACTTAATGTGATTATCTCCGTCCGACTAACACATTTGTGGATACACACTCTCATATCAATCCCCGTTGCTCAAGTCCTTTAGTATGATTAGATGCCACCATCCTGATATAGTTGTACACAACTCATAATTATATGTTTGCAATATAAACCTAATGTAATATTAAGTAACTAGGCCGTGCGAATGCACGGGTTGGCGACTAGTCCTTGATAAATGTTGATCATACTTGCATGAGAAAAACTAGCTTTCCGCAAAAATGCCAAATTAGCAGTAGTGCCTTGCATAATTATTCTGTTATCACCCTTGGGATGCTTGCGAGTACATTCAAAGTACTCATTGGCTTGCCACTGGTTATTTTATTGGCCAGGCATGAAAGAACATGATATGAAGAAGAATACTTCGGTGACGAGCATGCGAGCTAGGACGCTTCCCAGTCAGAATGCCTGTAGGGTTAAGGCAGATGGCATGGGTCCAAGTTAGCAACGAAGATTTCCGCTGCGATGCTATACTCAAGACTTAACCACAACGGTCCTACTTTGTGTAATACGGTATGTATGGATGTAAGTCTCTTGTTATTCAGCTTCTGTGTGTTCAGTGAGCATTGATCTCTGGGATCACTGTACACGTACATTCGGTGATCACGACTTATGAGTCGGGGTCCCCACAGAGCTGGTATCAGAGCCATCCTGACTGTAGGAAGCCTTAGTTAGCATGGTCGTTAGTTAGGGTAAAACTATTTCCAAAACTATTACTAGTTTTCAAAACTATCTATACTTCTCTTCCCTTCTCAGTTTTTTTTCGAAAACTAAGGTATACTTTCCCTATTGATCTCTTCCCCTTCAAAACCTTTGGTCGCTAGAACCCTTATGCCCCTGACCACTGGATTCCTTGTAATCCTCGTGGATAATCTAGAAGGAAGATGCCTTGTCAAGCATTCACCCACATCTCCTGAACACAAGATTGGCGACATCACAACAAGACGATACCAACAGAAGATACATCCTCGAGGGATGAGGACCTGAAGGCCCAGGAGATGGTGACACCCTTGACACTGCCCCAAGATGATGCAACCTTAGCCTACGACGATCAGGGCATAGGATATGCAAGATCATGATATACATCGCTAATAGGGCAACCCTGTCACTACCGTTGTTGTATCGACAACCACCGGTGGATGAGAACCTCGCCATTTGGTCCGCCTCACTATAGTGAGCAGGAAAACGGTTCTCTTCATCCCCCGCTCTTGGTGTCGATGTTGTCATCAACATAACCGACATGTTGGACCTCTACTATGCCTTGTTAATGTCATTGCATGAAGGATTACCTACTTGGTACCATCGATGCCTTAGAAGACAAAAATGGATCGTCATGATTAAGAAGACAACAGAAGACCGAGTCAATGCCTGCTGCGAGGAGCCACCTTCGCCCCATCACTTCAACATGCGAGAAGTTGTTGAAGAATCTTCAGGCCCAATCCGGATCGTTTCATCAAACAACTATAAGAGATGTAGCAACACCTGAGGAAAACTCAGAAGACTGCACGAGGCTCAAGGCACGATTACTGAGTCCGAGAACCCCTAGGGTAGGATGAGTCGTTTACCCCCTATGCGCAGTCGAGTCCGTATGATGGTTCGAATAGAACCATGATTGTGTGTTGCTTGTTTTTAATTGTTTGTGTTTTGATATAGGTCGCACTTTTGCCCTAGGCAACAAGTACGCAACCATATCACCTGCCTTATTTTGTTGTTTGTGTTTGGCCCTTTTTGGCACTTGTTTGTTTGCACCTGCACTATAGAACCCCCTTTAGGCATTCCCCTCCTCTATGCTACTTCTCCCTCTCATCTCTCGCCTCAACTGAAGACCGGCAAGACAAGCTACACCAAGGATTTTGCCTCGGCGACCAACTAGCACTGAAGAACTTTTCTACAGCCTCCTCAACCAAGTAAAACCCCGTAGAATTATGTTTAACCCTCCAGACTAGAAACCCATTCCTAGACCCTTCGAGACTTCACGAGATACCCCAGCTCGAGTCCTTGACCATGTGCTTAACCCATAGAATTGCAAGAAAACCTGTTAAGCCTCTGTAACCTTGCTTATCATTGGGTTCATTATGGAACTAGTGGACATAGTGAACGAGCACATTATCACCCTAATATAGCACAAGAACTGACGATGCCATAAGGAAGACCAATTTGAGGATACAGGAATAGAGGACTAGATAGCACAATTGGCATCTCAGAAACTGTGCTCAAGGATGGTATGATAAACATTCACTCGCACACTAGAATCCTTGAAACCCTTACGACCTACCAAGCCACAACATGGTCGGATCCTGACCTTGGGCTTTGGCTCTAGATCGATAAGACCTTGGCCAATGCTCAACCACGTCCATCACCAATGCCTCAGCCCACTTTACGTACCCCATAGACTTCATGGAGTGCTTGGACAAGTTAGTTGTCATCTTTCTTTGATGACATACTTGTCTACCCAAAGACGGAAGAAGAATCGTTGAGCTGGTCAAGGAACATCTGAAGATCATCATGTCTAGGAGGAAGAACTACACCAACCACCATTTTCAAGAAGTATACCTCCGCATCAAAGACCAGGCATATCTGCAAACCACTTCTCTCAAAGGAACCAAGCATTTCCATGTCAAATGGAAGCTCACACCAAGATTTATCGGCCCTCTCCAAGATCACTGCAAGGCGAAGGATAGATGGCTACCAGCTAGAGTTATCACCTGAGTCACCCACTGTGCACAACGTTTTTCCACATGACACCACTCCAGAAACGTTTCCAAGTTCCTAACTAGCCCGGTCTCTACAAGGACATCGACCACGAGCCATCGACCTCCAGCCCAATATGACCTACGCGAGATATCCCAATTGCAATCTGGATCAAGCAGGACGACAAACACGAAGCCATGCCATCGAGTACTTCAAGGTTCAATGGAGCACCAAACGGAAGCAGAAGCAGTATGAGGATGTGAAGACTACCCCAAATCCAAGTTTCTGTATTCCTTTCCGCGCCTAGTCTGGGAATCTCGGGGACGAGATTCTTGTAAGGGGGGTAGGTCTGTCACACCCTGCTTTTCATGCCACAACACTTAAGCTAATAAATCATGATAAAATGTGGTTTGACAAAAACTTTTGAGTGTTTTGGACCTAGCCTTGTTTGGATTTTGTCTGTTGTTTGCAAGTGCTCTAAAAATCAAATAAATCCTCCAACTCCTATACTTCATCTCCTTGCTCCAAACTCTTGAACCAATGATCATGCCATGTGTATAGAGAAATATAGTATTTTCTTACAAAAATAATTTGGCCAAAAAGTATTTTCAAAAATTAGTTTTCCAAAAACCCCTGAATTAAGATTTGTACTGCAAGTACTTAATTCAGGGCAGTAAAAATCTTTCCAAAAATATGTTTGACTCCTATTAGATATAGGATACCCAGAAACCACAAAAATATTATTTTAAAAGTTATTTTACTATTTTATTTAAAAGCTTTTTCTTAAGCCCAGAAATGGTCTTTAATAGGGAAAAATTATTTTATTGTTTCAAAAACATTTGACAAAAATCAGGGAAACTCAATGGACATATATTGTCCATATATAAGAGCTTCAACACATGGTCATGTTCAAAATATTGGTCAAATCCCTCAAAAATCATTTCTGCCCATTTCAAAGATTTGAAATATTTCTACAGGAAATATTCCCCAACAATTCCAAGAAAATTCTAGCATGTCACATATAACATGTTGGATGATCTTGCCAAGTCTCATGTCATGGAGAATAGTATAACCCCATGAAATCTCCCCAAAATCATTTTTGTCCATTTTGAAGTTTGAGCAACTTTACATTGCCAAACATGTCCAAATGTTCTCAAACCTTGTGAACATGCTCAAATGGTCTAATTATTCATCTAGACCAAATGGCACAAGTTGGAGAGAATGTTATCTTGCTCAAAGTGCCCCAAAACCCTTCCTGTTCAGAACCAAATTTGAACAACTCTACATTGGCAACTTTCTCCTTTTGATCTCAACTTTTGTGGACATGTTCATAACCTCAAATGATGACACTACACCAAGTGGTGCATCAAGGATAATAGATTTGCATCACTAAATCTTGGTAAAGCCAATTCTATTGATTTCTAGGGTTTACCAAAGTTACATTGGCCACTTTGCCCAAATGAGCTCAAACTTGGTGGAACATCCTACTTCTATGTGACATTCCATCCTGTTAATTCTCATGTCAAGTGGAATTAATTTTCTTGCCCAAACCAGCATCAAACACCTTCTGCCATTTTACTAAAACCCCTGTTTTGACCTCTTCCACTCTTCTCCATGGCCTCCACTTTTTACCACAGCCCCTCCTAGACCTCTTCTACCTCCAGTAGCAATGGCTGCATCTCAGATCAATAATTGAGGGGTGAAACCACCTCTTTGACCCCTCTAGACAGCCCTTGCACCCCTCTTCCTCACCTCCCTCCTCACTCCAGTGGCCACCCAAGGCATCCAAGGCTTTCCCCACATTCTTTACTCCTCCCTAGAGCTGCCAGACATGCTTTGTCGTGCCCACTTTGCAAAAAAAATGGCATGCCGGCCATTTGCACGCTCTGGAGCACGCTACAGTGCGCTCCCGCACTGTAGCCGCCCCCTTCCAGCCACCTCCGGCCACCTCGGGCCTCCCCCGCGCGCTTGCCGATGCGCCTCGGCGTCCGCAGCATGCTACACGGTCGGCCCCCTCCTCTCTCCTCCTCCCCGCGCCTCCGCGCTAGCGAACAGAGGCCGCCCGAGCGCGCCAATGGAGCAGCTCACACGCGCGCGTCTCTGACCTCTCCCCACTCCCTCTCTCTATCTCACCCGACGTGGTCGATGTCCAGGAACACCCCAGACACCACGCCTGCTTCCCCCGAGCCCTGCAGCGACGAGCGTGAGCTCGCCGGCGCACGGGTCTACGGGACCTCACCGTTCGCCTATTTAAAGGCCTCCCCGAGCCCTTCTCTCCTCACCACTCGCTCTCTACACCACCAAACCCTCCCCCTGCACCCCCAGTTCCTCTCCAGAGCCGCCCGAGCTCGAGATCGAGCTCGAGCTCCGCCGCTTCGGCTCGTCGGAGTCCGCGAGGTACAGGCCTCCCCCGCTCCTCCTCTGCCCCGATCTGAAACCGCCTACTCCCACTGATCATTTCCCCTCTCTCCCCCGCCTCGTTTGCAGCCGGAGTCGACTGGAACGACCACCACCCGAAGCCTCTCCGCCGCGAGACCTCGTCGCCGTTAAGCCAGGCAACTCCGGTGACGTCCACCACCTCCACCCGAACGGCGACACGACGCTGAGCCCAGCCGTGCCCTCGCCCGACCTCGCCGTGCCCTGCATCGTCGCCGGAGAGCTCGCCAGCCGCCTGGACTCGGGGTTAGGGATGACAGGCGGACCCCGCCTGTCAGCCTCTCCCCTCCATCGCCCCCTCTCTCTCAATGACGCCTGGGCCCCGCCCGTCAGGTTTAAACCTGGCGCGCGCACGTGCACCAGTGCGCTGGGCCGCATCGCTAGCTGGGCCGCTGCCCTGCGGTTGTTCTGGCCCAGCAGGCACAGAGCC
This sequence comes from Triticum dicoccoides, assembly GCF_002162155.2. Taxonomy (NCBI): domain Eukaryota; kingdom Viridiplantae; phylum Streptophyta; class Magnoliopsida; order Poales; family Poaceae; genus Triticum; species Triticum dicoccoides. The sequence continues at coordinate 623,967,220 of NC_041392.1, forward strand.
CTTTTCCCTTTTCTTTTCTGAACAATTTGTAAAATCCATACATAGTTCAAATTAACTCCAAATTGGATGATTCAAATTTCTAGTAGTTCCTAAAATCATGCCCTATCACATGGTGCATTTTGCACATTTTTCTAGCACATTTCCCTTCACACGTATTAATTAAATCCTATTTTCTTATTTTTGTGCTGAACTTTAGAAAATCACAGAGAGCCCTTTTTTGATCCAAATTCCATGATTCAAAATCCTAGATGTCTATAAGTTCAAAACTTAGTTTTTGAACATTTTTACTAATACTTTCTGTATCACCTCAAATAATGGTCTATTTCTTCATATATAGCCAACTTTGTAATCATAGGAAAATCATTTGGACTCCAAATCTAGTGAAACCAACTCCTAGATGCTTCTAAAATCATGGTTTGTTAAATGGGTGCCTTTGCTCATTTTTCAAAAATATGTTTCTCTACACTTCTTGCAAATCCATAAACCCCTTGATTCCATCATATCAAAATGTTTAGAAATATCCATTGATCCACTTCCAATGAAATCACTTTGGTCATTCCTCATACGACCAGAGGTATCCAATAAAAGTCAACTTCATATTTTTAGAGCACATTTATTCTTGCCTTGTTGTGTTGCTTATTATGGTTGTTTTCGACGATAGTTGACAAAGTAGACGAAATGCTCGAAGATGGACCAGAGATATTTGAAGACCTTGAAGACTTTGAAGACCAAGGCAAGCAGCCCTTTGACCATGATGAACCATTTTACATCATGATGGCATTTTCGTTGCTTCACCGAGTGCATGATATACCTTGAATCGCAACCTTGCTAGGCTTGCCTCCGTTGCATACTCCATTGATACTTGCATTTTTCATGACTCTACCCTTGCTTAGAGTTGTGTTGGTGGGTTGTAGAAATATGCTATAGTAAATGGCTATGCAAAGTGGGTCAGGGTTATGCATGGAAAGAAACAAGTGTGGTTTGACATACTTGCAAACAGCCCAATGGGTGCCACTAATGCCCCTGGGAGATGATGATGAACTAGGTCACTACTTGGTGGAGAGGTAGTGTTCCGAGGCTCGATAAAAGTGTTGTTTACAGAGACGGATTAGATTTAAGATTTGTCGACTGTCCCAACCTTACATGCGCAACCACTCTACCCTTGTATGGGAAAGGGCATTATTGATTACCTAGGCCGACACTAGCTTGGAGCCCGCATTACTAGTGACGGGGGAGAGTTGGTGCTCTCTCTCGGGACGGGATCGTGCCAGGTAGGCCGTCCATGACTGTTTTCACAGGGCACCGGATACACCGTTGTGTCCCCTCTCGGATGTTATGATCCCGAGTGAGTCTCGTATGATGTACATCGTGAGGATATGGAACAACGAGTGGACTCCTTGTTAGTGTCGTCTAGGGAAAGATAGTGATCGGGTGCTTACCCCGGGTACTTGAGGTACCGCGGGTCGTGGATGACACGGAAGTTCCCCGGATCTTGTGGGTAAAGTGTGCAACCTCTGCAGAGTGTAAAACTATTCGAATAGCCGTGTCCACAAACAAGGACAGTTGGGTGGTGCTGCTTAGACTACGTCCATATGTTTCTGACAAACAACATGGTTTGGTAAATCTGTTGACGTGATTCGTGAGAAGTCACGATGAGCTTGAGTATGAGTTGTTCACAACTCTATCCCGATGTTGATGTCTGTAACCTCCTGATACTTGTTGCAGACGCATTCATATCCTTGATAAATGTTGATCATACTTGCATGAGAAAAACTAGCTTTCCGCAAAAATGCCAAATTAGCAGTAGTGCCTTGCATAATTATTCTGTTATCACCCTTGGGATGCTTGCGAATACATTCAAAGTACTCATTGGCTTGCCACTGGTTATTTTATTGGCCAGGCATGAAAGAACATGATATGAAGAAGAATACTTCGGTGACGAGCATGCGAGCTAGGACGCTTCCCAGTCAGAATGCTTGTAGGGTTAAGGCAGATGGCATGGGTCCAAGTTAGCAACGAAGATTTCCGCTGCGATGCTATACTCAAGAGTTAACCACAATGGTCCTACTTGTGTAATACGGTATGTATGGATGTAAGTCTCTTGTTATTCAGCTTCTCTGTGTTCTGTGAGCATTGATCTCTGGGATCACTGTACACGTACATTTGGTGATCACGACTTATGAGTCGGGGTCCCCACAGTAAAGCAGGCCGGTGGAGTTGAATATGGCGTCCGTGGAGCGGGTCCGGTGCAGTGGACGAAGGCTTCGGTGGGCGCGTTGTACAGTGCTTTCGGTGAGGCGGATCTGTTGCGGCGGACGAGGGCTTGAATGAAGGGCCAGCAAGGGGACAGACGAGGGAGTCAGTGAAGGGCCTACACTGTGGTGGATGAGGGCTCTGGTTAAGCAGATCTGGTGCGGTGGACCATGATGGCGGTCAAGGAGATCTAGAGCGGTGGACAAGCCAATCGCTGAAGCGGCTCCGATGAAGCGGTGAGTTGGTAGTTGGGGGTTCGAAGGTGCGGAAGGTAGATCCGTTGGGGTGTGAGATCCACCGCTGCGGCGGAGGACTAGATTCAGCGGCTTGCCGTGGTTGGGGGGTCGGGGAGGGGAAGGGGAGGGGCTCTGGGGAAGAATGTTGGGGGTAAAGAGGGGAAAACAATGGAGTTACCAAAGCAGCCCTTTTTCGTTCATGTGGCGAGGGGAAATAGGAATATCGCAGGGCTAAACTTTCGGGCGTGAGATATTTCGATGTGAGAGGGAAGTTTGAAAGCTTTTGGCGCCTGAAATTATATTCTGCTCTTGTACGACCGACTATGATATCATGGCCGAGAATTTGTTTGTTTGGCATGCAAAAAAAGTGCAAGTTTTGAAAATCAATGTCTCCAACTCAAAACTTAGATTGTCCATTCAATTCAAATATGGATCAGTGAGCTACTACAAGCAAATACCATCATACGGTCCAATTCAAATGAAATTCCAAATGTGTTTATCCTAAATATGATGACAAAAGCAAAAATATGTATGTGTATGAATAAAGTGGATGATTATAAAGTTTGAACATGCACGTATGTGTATATCTCTAGATTTGATATATGAATCTGAAATCACGAAATCCCGGCTTAAAAATGTACCTCTGTTTAAATGAATTACAAAAGCTAATGATGGAGTCGAATTCCAAAATTCCAATCTTAGGTTTGTAATTCTGGTACATCAAGGTATATCACGCATGTTCAAAAGTATCGTTATCTCATAGTCCAAACTATGAAACAAATTGATCAACCATGAGTGCACACACTATTGACCATATATATCTCAATTACGCTAAAGTCCCTCGCATATAGACACCTCACTCTTTACCTGAAGCCAACCCCCCCCCACACACACACACACACGCACAAGTCGTTCTATCTCCGACACATGAACGCACGAGCACATTAACACCCCCCTCTCTTCTAAAGTCTGGACCTCAATATTGGTCTCTATCACTTTGTCTCTCGGGCATGCACACATCTCTTCCCCCACTCTCTAGGTCTCCCGGCATCTCTCTTTCCCAAGCACACGCACTATGTAGAGTGTATCTTTCCCATACACACAAAATGTCTCCCCCAAATGTCTATCTCCCTAGTTATGTGGTTCTCGCACACTCACCTCACAGACCACACCCACTACAAACAAGCACACTTTGTCTCCTTGTGCACCACTCTCCTCTTTCTATCTCTCCGACATGCGGACCCGCTCCAGCTCCTTCCCTGTATACATTGCCGTGACTCTTTCCATAGCTCCCTAATGTATCATCGTTCTCAATCTCGCACGTTGTTCTCTACGCCATCTATTCTAGATCTCTCATGAAGTCCCTATCACACACACGATGACTCGCTTCCCTTGTGTCTCCGTACATAGGCCACTTTCGAACAACATCAACATTGTCTCCCTATCCATACGCCACTTCTGCACACAAACGGCCCCTCTCTTCCTCTCTCTCCGTCGCTAGCTCTCTCTCTCTCTCTCTCTCTCTCTCGCTCGCTCTTGCTCTCACACCCCTCTCCCACACACACATGATGTCTCTTCCAAATAGTCTGCTCCCCGCCCGCACCCATGCTATCCCGCTACTACACATGCCTTTGTCTCTCTTTGACACACATGACACACCATTCCCCCTTCCCTACACTAGGTTTACATCATTAGTGGTCTCTCTACTCCACATACACACACTCCATCTCACACAAACGCGCGCACAAACACACACAGACACGCACAAACACCCATCTATCTGGATCCTTATTTTAAGACACACACCCTTGCATATTCTCTCCAGCTCTAGGTATGTATATATCCCCCCTCTCTCTAGCTCAGATGCACACAAAAATTCTTCATCTCTCTAACTCACACATCTCTCCCCATGTCGCCCCCCCCCCACACACACACACAGACAAGTCGTTC
>NC_041392.1:623972027-624066558 GCF_002162155.2 Triticum dicoccoides
ATGAGCACATTAACACCCCTCTCTCTTCTAAAGTCCGGACCCCAATATAGGTCTCCATCACTTTGTCTCTTGGGCATGCACACATCTCTTCCCCCACTCTCTAGGTAGGTCTCCCGGCATCTCTCTTTCCCAAGCACACGCACTATGTAGAGTGTATCTTTCCCAGACACACAAAATGTCGCCCCCAAACGTCTATCTCCCTAGTTATGTGGTTCTCGCACACTCACCTCACACACCACCCCCACTGCAAAAAATCACACTTTGTCTCCTTGTGCACCACTCTCCTCTTTCTATCTCTCCCACATGCGGACCCGCCCCAGCTCCTTCCTGTATACATATATGTTGTGACTCTTTCCATAGCTCCCTAATGTATCATCGTTCTCGATCTCGCACATTGTTCTCTACACCATCTATTCTATATCTCTCATGAAGTCCCTATCACACACACGATGACTTGCTTCCCTTGCGTCTCCGTACATAGGCCAATTTTAAACAACATCAACATTGTCTCCCTATCTATATGCCATTTATGGACACAAACGCCCCCTCTCTCGCCCCCTCTCTTCCTCTCTCTCTGTCGCTAGCTCTCTCTCGCTCTCACACCCCTCTCCCACACACACTCAATGTCTCTCCCAAATAGTCTGCTCCCCCCGCCCGCACCCATGATATCCCGCTACTACACATGTCACACCATTCCCCCTTCCCTTATACTAGGTTTACATCATTAGTGGTCTCTCTACTCCACATACACACACTCCCGCTCACACACAAACGCGCGCACAAACACACACAAACACGCACAAACACCCATTAATCTGGATCCTCATCTCTCCCCATGTCCGCATGTGTATCTCACACACTCACTCTCTAATTATGTATATGTGTCTCCATGTTACACAACACAAAGCCCCGTGTACATGTCTCTCTCTATCCTCCACACACATAAACACAAAGAATCTGTTATCATTGCCTCAATCTCTAGACATATCACACATGCACACTGTCTCTGTCTCTCTCTCTCGCAAACACGCTCAACAAGGGTTTCCCTGTGAGTAACTTACCGTCTATTCATCAATAGTCATGCCAGTACGGCGAACACAAGACGTGAAAAAGAATAAATCTACATGTGCTTAGACCACCTAGTATGACTACTAGGACTAGAGAAAGCCAAAAAGCGCGCCGCCGTCACCCCCTCCTTATCGACGACGGGAAAACCTTTGTTTTACACAGTCGAGAAGTCATTGTGCTAAGGCCTCATGCTGAGGCGTTGAATAGAATGTAGATGCTAGTTTACGGAAACAAGTATCGATAATACGTTTGTATCTCCATACTTATATTTCTTCTCTTATAAAAAACGAGTTGGTGATGATGGTACGCGTGCCATCTTGCAATATAGACCGTCTGATATATATCTGATGGATGGAAATTAAACTAATAGATACCCGCACCCCTCTCCACATTTGCAGACAAGGCCTTCCCTCGTTCATCCTTATCTCCAACAACCTCATTATTGAGCAATTAAGAAAGGAAGCCTCTGGAACAAACTAGCCTGGTGGCCGCTGCCGGCGTCGTCAATCCCCATGCCTCCGCTCAATCCGACCACCAATCACCACCACGCCCCACTCCTCTTCACCTTATCTCCTATTTCTCGATATATCATTAGTTTTTACACATGGGATTACTCCTGCATGGGTGTGACGCCCCGAGACCGTTACGCCAGGTGTCTTCCAGTTATTCACTGTCTTTGCCATGTCATTTGCTTGCATGTTGCATTTTGCCATGTCATCATGTGCATTGCATCATCATGTTTTCAAAACTTGCATCCGTCCAGGTCTCCCCGTCCTCTCCGTTGTCCGTTCTGAGCCCAACCACACTCGCACGCGCCCGCGGCACGTCCGAAATATTATTTTATAAGTGGCCGAAAATGATCTCGGAATGGGATGAATGTTGGTGTGTTGTGTTGTTATGTTGTTAGTAGGTCGCCTGCCAAGTTTCATTGCATTCGAAGTCCGTTTGACGCCCCAATGGATAACTATAGCGACAATACAGTCGGTCAAAAGTCGGACGTTTTCGGTCTCCGAAAACTGCTGTCGAGCCTCTCTCTCTTCTCTCCCGCAGACCTCGGCCTCCTACACAGTCACAATCAGCCTACCTATCCCCCCTCTCGATCGGATCCGTTGGTCGCGATCGAAGGCTCCGAAAACCCCTCCTAACCCCCCTTGCCTCTGTGGCCTTTTGTTAGACCCCTCTCTCCGCACAGTTCTCAGACCCCCTCGCGTGTCCAAAATCTTCCCTGAACCCGACCGGGCACTCGTTACCGTTGAGTCCGGATCGTCACCCAACATCCCTAAAGCATCTCTATTTCCTTATTTGGACTCCCCAACCTATTTATCTCTACCGTCTGATCTAAATCGAAGGGTCCAAATAGCCCCTAATCTCATTGCAATATATAATGGCCAACTCTAACTTCTAGGGAGTTTGTCCCATCAATCCCCTCACCTGCCGCCACCAGTCCTCTTCTTCCTCGGGATCTTCCCCGATCCACTCGCAGCCTCCAGATCCACCTCCCTCCTTGTTTTCCTCTCCTCCCATTCCATCACCGACCAGCCTCACCCGGCCTCTGATCGATCCACCACGGACAACCGCAGCCTCCCTCGCTCTCCGGATCAGTAGGAGCCCGAGTTTTCTCCTTTGTTCCTTCTCGCCCGTGCACTGTCGCCCGCTTGGCTGAAGGCCATCCCGAGCAGCAACAAGGAACACGAGCTCCTCCTTCCACACCCCGTGGCCGAGGACCCCAACCCCGGCATCATCGTCGCCAAGTCCCGTCCAGCCGCCGCTCGAGCATCTCCTCCTCTTCGGTGCTTCCCCGCACAGCAAGCAGGAGCCACAACCCCGGCATCCTCTCGTGCTTCCCGCACGCCGCCATTCCTTCGCCAATTCCCTCGCCAGCCGGAGCTCGCCTTCGCCGCCAGTAGCAGCAGCGCCAGGCCACACGTCCCTGTATTCCCTCTTCTTCCCCTGCTCCTCTTCCTCTTTCCCTCACGTGCCCCTCTCTCTAGACCTGCAGGAACCATGGAGCCCGGAGCCATGGCCGCGCCTCCTGTTTTCCTCGACCCCGGCGTTGCCAAGTTCCTCATCGCCGGAGAACCACCCGCACGTCACCAACACCGCGCCCCGCCTTCTTCAGCCTCGTGTTGTCCAAGTCGCCGTTGCCGCTTGCCTTCTCTGGTGCCCCTGCTCCACCTCAAGCCGTGTCCTCGCCGGACCCCGCGAGCGCCGCCGCACCTCAACGTCAGCACTTCTCCACAGCCGGATTCCGACCGCCCGAAACCCCTTGCTTCACCCTGTTCCTGTGCCCGCAAAGTCCTGCATCGCGCCAAGCCTGCCGTTGCATCCTCTTCTTCCCCTGCACTGCTCGAGAGGAGCAGAATGCAGCGGTGCAACTGTTGTTGACCCCGGTGCCCGTTGACCCCGGCCTCGCTCGGCCTCCCATGCCAGATCACAATGCCCGGCCTCCTCCCACCGAACTGGGCTTGGCCCATGGTGAGCAGCTCCCCCAGCCCAGAGAGCTTTAGATTCGTCCTGTAGGTGTTTTTTCTTTTGTGCGATTTTATCCTTTTTCCAGTGTTTTACAGTTTTGCAGAAAAGCCCATGCACTTCATGCATATCCTAACTCACCAACCGTGCATCGCATGTAAATAATTTATATATTAAAATGACTAGAATTTTGTCTAGTTTAATAATATCCAACTTTTATTCATGTTTGAAATGCTTAAAATGTTATTTGTTTAAATTTTCTCAAATGCCTTGCTAAAATGACTTATTTCATAACTAAATAACCGTAGCTCGGTTTTAAATAAACTTTATATGTGAATGGGGTGGGAAAATGCCTAGTTTAACGTGGTTCACTTACTTTGCATGTTTAACAACTCTAAAACTGTGTTTAGGGCAGAACAGTACCAAATCCATCAATATGCATATGAGGATTCTCTGGACTTGTTGTTTGTTGTTTCGGCCTCATTTAAACTTGCCTACTTAAGTAGTTTTATTATGCTTCACCCCTTGTCATGCTAACCAACATTTAATTTTGTTAAGTACTTAAATGGGAGAGAACTAAATAATTGTTGTGGTGTTCCATCGATATGCAACTCGTTGCATATTGAGCTCCACTTAACTTGTAGTGTTGTTTGTTGCATTTTGCCATGCCATTCCTCTTCAAACCGGACATGCATCATACTTGGTTGTGCATCATGCCATGCTTTTGTGATGGTTGTTTACTGTGTTGTTTGCTTCTTTCCGGGTTGCTTCTCACGTTAGCTTCAGTTTCGTTCCGGAGTTGTGAGGTTTCATTCGACTATGTCTGTGTGTCTTCATCATGGACTCGTTCTTCTTCTTTGCGGGATTTCAGGCAAGATGACCATACCCTCGAAATCACTTCTATCTTTGCTTGCTAGATGTTTTCTCTATCGCCATGTCGCGCTACCTACCACTTGTTATATCATGCCTCCCATATTGCCATGTCAAGCCTCTAACACACCTTTCCTAGCAAACCGTTGTTTGGCTAAGTTACCGCTTTTGCTCAGGCCTCTTATAGCGTTGTTAGTTGCAGGTGAAGCTGAAGTTTGTTCCATGTTGGAACATGGATATGTTGGGATATCACAATATCTCTTATTTTTAATTAATGCATCTATATACTTGGTAAAGGGTGGAAGGCTCGGCCTTATGCCTGGTGTTCTGTTCCACTCTTGCCGCCCTAGTTTCTGTCATACCGGTGTTATGTTCCTTGATTTTGCGTTCCTTACGCGGTTGGGTGTTATGGGAACCCCTTGATAGTTCACTTTGAATAAAACTCCTCCAGCAAGGCCCAACCTTGGTTTTACATGTGTATAACAACCTAAGCCTTTTTCCCTTGGGTTTCCAGAGCCCGAGGGTCATCTTTATTTTTAAACCCCCCCTGGGCCAGTGCTCCTCTGAGTGTTGGTCCGAAATGGGCAGCCTGCGGGGCCACCTCAGGGCAACTTGACGGTTGGTTTTACTCGTAGCTTAACCTATCCGGTGTGCCCTGAGAACAAGATACATGCGACTCCTATCGGGATTTGACGGCACATTGGGCGGCTTTGCTGGTCTTGTTTTACCATTGTCGAAATGTCTTGTAACCGGGATTCCGAGACTGATCGGGTCTTCTCGGGAGAAGGAATATCCTTCGTTGATCGTGAGAGCTTGTGATGGGCTAAGTTGGGACACCCCTGCAGGGTTTGAACTTTCAAAAGCCGTGCCCGCGGATATGTGGCAGATGGGAATTTGTTAATGTCCGGTTGTAGAGAACTTGACACTTAACTTAATTAAAATAAATCAACCGCGTGTGTAGCCGTGATGGTATCTTCTCGGCGAAGTCCGGGAACTGAACACGGTTCTTGTGTTATGTTTGAACTTAAGTAGTTTCAGGATCACTTCTAGTTCATGACCATTGCGTTGCTTCTCTTCTCGCTCTTATTTGATTAAGTTAGCCACCATATATGCTTAGTGCTTGCTACAGCTCCACCTCACTACCTTTTCCTACCCATAAGCTTAAATAGTCTTGATCTCGCGGGTGTGAGATTGCTGAGTCCTCGTGACTCGCGGATACTTCTGAACAGTTGCAGGTGCCGATGATACCAGTGCAGGTGACACAACCCAGCTCAAGTGGGAGCTCGATGAAGATCTTTCCGTTGTTTTGTTTCATTTCCTATTGACTAGTAGTGGAGCCCAATTGGGACGATCGGGGATCTAGCATTTGGGGTTTTCTTCTTTTATTTTGGTTCCATAGTCGGACCTTGATTGTATTCTAGATGATGTATGTTTAACTTGTATTTGTGTGAAGTGGAGATTGTAAGCCAACTCTTTATCCCTCTCTTATTCAGTACATGGGATTGTGTGAAGATTACCCCTCTTGCGACAAACCTACCTTGCGGCTATGCCTCTAAGTCATGCCCCGACACATGGGAGATATAGCTGCATTGTGGGTGTTACAATGGGTCAATCACAACAAGTGTTTTATAAAAAAATGCATCTTGATGTTTCGTGCAATGCATGAATCTTGCTAGTACTCCTACAGAAGACTAAGTTGGTGATGATGGTGTGTCTGCCATCCATCGTTTGTGACCATTAGATCTACATCTAGCGACTGTGAGGTAAGTTGTTGCTGAGGGAGTCCTGGATTAGGGGGTCCTCGGACAGCCGGACTATATACTTTGGCCGAACTATTGGACTATGAAGATACAAGATTGAAGACTTCGTCCCGTGTCTGGATGGGACTCTCCTTTGCGTGGAAGGCAAGCTTGGCGATTCGGATATGTAGATATCCTCCCTTGTAACCGACTCGGTGTAACCCTAGCTCCCTCCGGTGTCTATATAAACCGGAGGGTTTAGTCCGTAGGATAACAATAATCATACCATAGGCTAGCTTCTAGGGTTTAGCCTCTTCGATCTCGTGGTAGATCAACTCTTGTAATACTCATATCATCAAGATCAATCAAGTAGGAAGTAGGGTATTACCTCCATCGAGAGGGCCCGAACCTGGGTAAACATTGTGTCCCCCACCTCCTGTTACCATGTGCCTTAGACGCACAGTTCGGGACTCCCTACCCGAGATCCGCCGGTTTTGACACCGACATTGGTGCTTTCATTGAGAGTTCCACTGTGTCGTCATCATAAGGCTTGATGGCTCCTTCGATCATCGGCAACGATGCGATCCAGGGTGAGGTTTTCCTCCCCAGACAGATCTTCGTATTCGGCGGCTTTGTACTGTGGGCCAACTCGCTTGGCCATCTGGAGCAGATCGAGACCTACGCCCCTGGCCATCAGGTTAGGTTTGGAATCTTAAACTAATACCGCCTACATCCGCGGAGACTTGATCTTCGATGGATTCGAACCCATGTCAGGTACGTCGCACAGTCACGATGAGCATGATTTAGCTCTGCCATCGGACAGTGTTCGGGAAATCACACCTGTAACTACTCCGCCCCTCAATCTGGAACCAAGCACGTCGTCCGAGGACGGGTGGATGTACCCCGCCATAGAGGCCGCACACTCAGAGCGATAGAGCCGAATACTGACTTCACCTCCTATTAGGCCTGTGTTGCCGGACACTCGGATTTCTCCTCGGCCACAGACTCCGGACCGCTCGCGTCCGTGCCCATCCAATCTGATTGGGCACCGATCATGGAGTTCACCTCCACGGATATCTTTTAGCACTTGCCCCTAGGCGACGTGCTAAACTCATTATGGTCTCTCTCCTTGTCAGGAGACCCTTAGTCGACCTATGTCCGGCTCGAGTGGGAAGCGGATGTCAAAGAAATTCATTCCCCACTCACCACCCACCTAGTAGCCACTGTCGACGACCTAACCGACATGCTCGACTTTGACTCTGAAGACATCGATGTTATGGACGACGATGCGGGAGACGAACAGGAACCACCGCCCATAGGGCGCTGGACTGCCACCTCATCGTATGATATATACATGGTGGACACCCCCAAAGAAAGCGATGGCAATAAGGCAATGGAGGATACTCCCCCTGAGAAGCAATCCAAGAACTAGCGTCATCGGCGCCGCTCAAAGCCCCGCCATAGCAAAAACAGCGATACCGGCACAGGAGACAATAACGCTGCAAATAGTGTCGAAGACGAAGACAATCCCCTCCAGCCAGGCTTTGAGCAGGAGGATGGGCAAGCCAGCCCCAAGGAACAGGCAGCAGATGGAGAATCAGAGGATGACAATTACATGCCTCTCTCCGAAGACGAGGTGAGCCTTGGCGACGAAGAATTTATCATGCCTGAGGATCCCGTTGAACAGGAGCGCTTCAAGCGTCGACTTATCGCCACACCAAAAAGCCTGAAGAAAAAGCAACAACAGCTTCAAGCTGAGCAAGATCTGCTAGCAGATAGATGGACTGATGTCCTGGCAGCCGAGGAACACGAACTCGAGTGCCCAATCAAAAGTTTCCCAAAGCACAGGTTGCTACCCCAACTTGAAGAGGAAGCATTAAAGCCTGCACTTCCAGCATATGATGCGGCAGACCGGCCACCTCCTGGCTGAGACAAAGTGGCATATAAGCCCGAAGTCCAGCCCGCACCCCGTCGCCAGTCAAACAAGAACAGCAAGGCCCCGGGTAACATGCAGGACCTGTAAGACGTATTGGAAAACAAAGCAGGACACAAAAGATCGATCTTCGGATCACGAGGGCGCACCCCAACACATGACGATGACCGTCATGCCGGATATACCAAAAGCAAATCCGGCCGGGCCGAACACAACAGACAAGATTCGTACGAACTGCGTCGTGATATAGCCCGACACAGAGGCGTCGCACACCCCCTATGCTTCACTAATGAGGTAATGGATCAAGAATTCCTAGAAGGGTTTAAACCCGTGAACATTGAATCATACGATGGTACTACTGACCCCGCGGTATGGATAGAGGATTTCTTCCTCCACATTCACATGGCCCGCGGGGATGATCTACACGCCATCAAGTACCTCCCATTAAAACTAAAAGGACCAACTCGGCATTGGCTAAATAGCTTGACAACAAACTCCATCGGAAGTTGGGAGAACCTGGCAAATGCATTCCTGGACAACATCCAGGGCACTTATGTGCAACCACCGGATGCTAACGATTTAAGTCACATAACACAACAGCCCGGAGAGTCAGCTAGGAAATTTTGGACTCGGTTCCTAACCAAAAAGAACCAAATTTTGGACTGTCTGGATGCCGAAGCCCTAGCGGCCTTTAAACATAACATCCGTGACGAGTGGCTCACCAGACATCTCGGCCAAGAGAAGCCAAAGTCCATGGCAGCCCTCATAACACTCATGACCCGCTTCTGCGCGGCCGAGGATAGCTGGTTGGCCCATAGCAACAACACAACAAGCAACCCTGGCACATCGGAGGCCAAAGACAGCAACGGCAAGCCACGTCGCAACAGATACAAGCACCGCAACAACGGCGATAATGCCGAAGACACGGTAGTCAATGCTAGATTCAGTGGCTCTAAATCCGGTCAGCGGAAAAGGCCGTTCAAAAGAAACAATTCGGGCCCGTCCAGTTTGGACCGCATACTCGACCGCTCGTGTCAAATTCACGGCACCCCCGATAAGCCAGCCAACCACACCAACAGAGAATGTTGGGTGTTCAAACAGGCCGGCAAGTTGAATGCCGAAAGCAAGGAAAAGGGGCTGCATAGCGACGACAAGGAGGAGCCACGGCTGCCGAACACAGGAGGACATAAGAAATTTCCTCCCCAAGTAAAAATGGTGAACATGATATAGGCAACCCATATCCCCAAGCGGGAACAGAAGTGTGCACTCAAGGACGTCTACGCGATGGAGCCAGTCGCCCCAAAGTTCAACCCATGGTATTCTTGCCCGATCACCTTTGATCGCAGGGACCACCCCACTAGTATCCGTCATGGCGGTTCTACCGCATTGGTCCTAGATCCTATCATTGACGGATTCCACCTCACTCGAGTCCTCATGGACGGTGGCAGCAGCCTGAACCTGCTTTACTAGGATACAGTGCGCAAAATGGGTATAGACCCCTTAGGATCAAACCGACAAAAAACACCTTCAAAGGTGTCATACCAGGTGTAGAGGCCTGTTGCACGGGCTCAATCACACTGGAAGTGGTCTTCGGATCTATGGATAACTTCTGAAGTGAAGAGTTAATCTTCGATATCGTCCCCTTCCGCAGTGGCTATCACTCACTACTCGGACGAACCGCATTCGCTAGATTCAATGTGGTACCGCATTATACATACCTCAAGCTCAAAATGCCAGGATCTCGCAGGGTTAACGGAAACACAGAACGCTCGCTCCGCACGGAGGAGCACATTGCGGCCCTTGCAGCTGAAATGCAAAGCAGCCTTTTGAGGCAAACCGCCAATTCGGCGACAAGGTCCACAGACACATTCAAGCGAGTACGGAATAACCTGCAACAGAATCGCCAGGGGCATTCAGAGATCGCCTAGCAATTCAGCCTCCGTCCTAGTCCCAGTCAAGCGATGAAATTTACGCTGCATGTACATAACTACGCACTAAAGATACCATGGGTATAGACGGAGGCACGGCTATGGCACGTCCCACAATGTGGTTCAACCGCCTCAGGACCAGTATATCTTTATCATTTTCTTCCTTTCAGGACCGTATTCTCTGGAGGCCCTCTCTGATAGCTAGATCATCGGACCCATTATGGGAGGGAAGCACCAAGGGAGCAAGAAGCTTTGACGTACAAGGAAATACCTAGGTGGTCTCTCATGCCGATCGTTATACCTGTTTTACATACCGCACGCAGCTCGCCCTTGGATCGGACATGTCAGATAGTCCTATTTTCGCTTATTGTACTACTTATACACATACGCTTTGACGTATCCTATAAATAACAATGCACAGTGTCAGCTTATTATTACATTTCTCCACCTTCTTTTTTTCCTTGTTTGTCTATTCACGACAAGTTGCTCCCGTACATTCTGGTACATTCAGTACGCTAGGGGCTTCAGTGTACCCCATAACATGGCAAGAAAAGTCCGAACACTTTCAACAGTGCGGCACCCCGAACTTATAGCATTATATGCATCAACTCTGAATCATGTCTTGGGTCAATAGTTGGGTTTGCCCGGCTCCCATGTTTTGGTGCCTTACGTTCCGCTATATCGGCTAAGGTAGCACTGGGAGAACTACTGCGGTTGTGTCCCGGTTCTTCCGGATGAGCACCTCAGTAGGGAAAGTCGAAAACTGACTGTCATGATGCGGCGAGGGCTGGTCGCTGTTTGAGAGGTCCCAAATCCCTAAAGATTTTTTTCTGCTTCAGGCGAGGAGTCGGCCTTGTCCGATTTAGGCGTTCATAGCGCCCCAAGTTTGGCCTTCCGAATACTATGGGCTTCACCAAAAATTAAAATTGTAGACTTCTATGGCTATGTGAGAGTGATAAAGCCTTATAGTCTGATTGCCTGGTTTGTTGTGCTGAACACCTCCTTCGAAGGACCCAAAACTGGGATAAAGAGTGATCAGATTTATCCCGAACACCTCAGTACTAGCTACATGGGGGCAGAAGCCGACGACTGGTCAACTCTTAGATTTTATAAACGGCCGCACAGAAGGTAATATTTTAAATCAACAAGCATTATATAGCGCAAACAAACTCGTTTTCATATTACAGGATCACATGAGTACATTCATTCAAATATTACATCCTTAGAACATTCCTCCGCCACAAGGCGGGCACCCTTCAGGACGCTGTCATAATAATTTTCAGGGTGGCGATGCTCCTTGCCCTCCAGCAGCCCCTCCTTCACCAGCTTCTCGGCGTCCATCTTCGCCCAGTGCACTTTTGCTCGGGCAAAAGCCCTGCGCCCACCCTCAATGCAGACGGACTGCTTTATGACTTCAAGACGTGGGCAGGCATTCACAAGCCGCCTCACCAGGCCGAAGTAGCTGCCAGGCAGGGGCTCGCCAGGCCACCTCCGGACTACGAGGCCCTTCATGGCCTGTTTGGCCGCCTTGTGGATCTCGACCAATTGCTTCAACTGGTCGCTCAAGGGCATCGGATGTTCGGTCCTAGTATACTAAGACTAGAACAACTTCTCCATCAAGCTCCCTTACGCCGGTAAAATTCCGCGGCATCGGACACACTGCAGGGAAGATTTGCAAACGCTCCTGGAGAGCTCCGAACTCGGGTAAGTAAAAGGAAAGTTTCCTTCACATGCTTGCTTTGCATAACGAATTCCTTACCCATCGCTATCTTCTGGACCGCCTGAAGCTCCTGGAGGGCCTTGTGGGCTTCGGCCTTGGCATTTTTTGCGCTCTCAAGGGCCTTCGCAAGCTAAGACCCTTGCGTCTTGGAGTCACGCTCCAAGGACTCGTATTTTTTGACGAAATCCTGGAGCTCTTGCTGCACCTTGCCGACTCGAGCCTCTTGCTTCTCGCGCTCGGTGCACTCCTTGGCCGCTTTGTCTTCGGCCTCGGACAGCGCCTCCTTCAGGGCCGCCACTTCGTTCGTGGCCCCTAGCAAAGTTCATGATGATCCTGTGACTTAACAACCACATTCTTTTTTATTCCTTAGCAATATACGAACGGGTATTACTTACCTTTGTTCTCTTCGAGCTGCCTCTTGGTAAGGCCGAGCTCTTTTTCGGACCGCTCAAGGTCCCGTTTCAGTGCGGAGACCTCTGCAGTGCAAGCGGCAGCGGCCAGCAACGAAGCCTTCTTATTCACATAAGACACATTCTGATTAGACTCCAGTGATTTTTATTTGATCCTCTATTCGGCCTTTCTTTGTGAACGCCAAACAAAGCATCAGGGGCTACTGTCTATGCTATAGCATTTTCTTATAAATTGATTACTTACCTCAAAGCCTGTTAAGAGGCTGGCACAGGCTTCAATCAGTCCGCTTTTAGCGGACTGAACCTTCTCTACCACCGCACTCATGACAGTGTGGTGCTCTTCGTCAATGGAAGCGCCACGACGCGCTTCCAGCAAGTTGTCCGGTGCCTCCGGATGGACAGAGGCCATTGGCACAGACGGCTTGCCCCCCTTTGTGAGGGGTCGCCCGACAAAGTTCGAAACCACGGGAGGTTCCGGCGTAGTATTCGGCGGCCAGGGCCGGACTTGCTGTCCCGTCATTGGGGCTCACGGGAGCCTTGCCTTCCATGCACCCGGCATATGGGAGGTTGCCTTGGGGCGCCCCCATAACTACCTTCCCCTGGCTTGGTGCCTTTCGGGACAACACCTCGGCGTCGTTCGTAGGGCGGGGGAGGAGGCGGTCGGGAGTGAATCACTGTTCATCTCCGACAGGCCCAAAGACCCATCCGAAGAGGATACATCGAGACGGTCCTTGGGTGGGCTGCATGATCATGTTCGGCATGATAAGAAACAATAAAACGAAATATACCACACTGTTATGGTATCCGGATACTTACGACTTCGCTAGGAGCTTGTCCTTGGGCAACCAATCCTCGTCGTTGAACGCGGCCGTGGTGGAGTGGTCCAGAAGGAGGGCTCTTCCCTTCTTGGACCCTCGGATGGGCGGCCTTCCTTATCTTATCCCCCCGGCTGGATGGGGAGAATTTTCCTCTTCCTCCTCCTCGTCTTCGTGGGAGGAGGGTGTCTCGGTGTTATCGGATGACGATTCCGATACAACCTTGCGCCGGAGACCTTTCCTGGTCCCCGCGGCCTTCTTCTTGGCCTTCTTCTCCGGCGCCTCATAGGGTGCCGGAACCAGCATCTCCGTTAGGAGAGTACTTGCTAGATCTTCGGGCAGTGGGGCCGGACAGTCGACCCGCTCCGCTGTCGCGACCCATTCCTGTCAAATAATGTGGAGGCTCAGATCCCTCACATAATTATACTAGGGAAAGAAACACCTTATGAGATATAAGGAGCTTACTGGATTAGCAGGGCTGAAAGGACATGTGGTGCCCCCATGTGTGGTTTTGGTAATTGATGACAATCTCTATGGACTAATGGTCACCTTGAGTTATATTCGAAGGATTTGTCCATAGGATTGTTTTGAAGTCCATGTGTAGATTTCAAGGAGTTTATGAGATGGCCAAAGTGCTTTTCAAGGAATTAACCAAAGATTGGTCATGTGTGAGTTGAGCTTATTGCAAGCATGTCTTGAAGAAGAAGATTGTGTGATCATTCATGTTTACCTTCAAGACATCATCCAAATGAAGAGAGTTGGAAAGATTCAAGGTTGATCAAGACTAAGTCAAGAGTGAATCAAGTTGATCAACTCACAAAGCGTAGAAGAAGTACCAAGAGGGATCAAGTGATCCCATGGTATGGTAAGCATTGTCCATTACGCTTTGTGTACTAACCCATGGTCTACGTGAGAGTTCTTTGTGGGGTTAGGTATGCTTCCATGGTCTTGCGTCAAGTGGAAGATCTCATACAATCCATGGAGGATGACATCAAAGTGGTGATCATCATCAAGTTTGTAGTGTGCAAGTTCAAGTGGAGCATCACGAAGAGATCAAGTGCTTGAAGCTTGCATCCATTGTGATATCAATGGAATTGTGAAATTGTGCCGAAGAGTGGCTCACCCATAGTGGAGTATGGGGGAGCAATCATCTAGTCTTCATCGAGCCAATGCAATCAAGAAAGGTGGTCCAACTTGAGGCAGTCAAGATCGTCATCATCTAGCTCAAGTCGACCATGTGCAAGGCAAAGGTTTGCCCTCGATAGGCTTTCTCTTTTACCGGTCTCATGGTGGTAGTTGGGAGACCGGGTTATAGGATCGATTGCCGTACTATCAAGGGGGGCTCTCGATGAGTACCTTGGTCGTATCATTCCTAGAGATCTCAAACCATTGCACCCTTGCATCATCTTTCTTGGTTCTTGTTTGATTCTATTTGTGAGACTTAGATCTTATGGTCATCTTTATGAAGAGCTCGAATTCATCGAAAACGGAGTTCGCATGCTTCTTCTATTGCATTTTCGGTGTTGGAGTTTTTACCGGTCTTATCCGAGGAAGGGTTCTCACCTTTTTCTTATGGGCCTATTATTATTTGCTTCTTATTGTTTTTTCTATCAAGATTGTGTTAGCCCTTGTCGCTAGATTTCCAACAAACTTGATTTCGTCAAATTCGGAGCTCGTATGCGAAAGTTGTGGCTGTTTTGATATTACCTGTTTTACACAGAGAGGTTGTACCGCCCCATGGAGAGGTTGTACCGGTTGACCGGTAAAACCGGTGTTTGGAGCGGTTGTACTGCTCCAAAATTGGTCCGGAGGTTGTACCGGCCATGTACCGCTCTACCACCGGACTAGTCTCTGTTGTGGTGCGGTTGTTGGGCGGTTGTGGGCCGGTTGTACCGCTTATTGCCTGTTACCAGTTGTACCGGTGCTCATAGAGGTTGTACGGCTCCTATGTTATTCTGCACATAACGGGCAGATTTGTGGGGACCTATTTAAGGGGTCTTCATCCCCAATGGTTCCCTACCTCTTGAGCTCGTTTTTGCCCCCATTGTTGACCTTCTTTGAGCTTGCTAACTCTCAATCCCTCCATGGATTCTTGCTAGTTTTTGAGGCAAAAGAGAGAGGAGATCTAGATCCACATTTCCACCAATCACTTTCTCCTCTATGTGAGGGGAACCCCTTGGATCTAGATCTTGGAGTTCTTGGTGTTCTCCTTCTTGTTCTTCCTCTCATTTTCCTCCCTAGCATTAGTTGCTTTGGTGGGATTTGGGCGAGAAGGACGTGGGCACTCTGTGTGCCCTTGCCATTGCATTTGGTGAATCCGTTTGAGTTCTCCACGGTGATACGTGGAAGTTACAAGTTGAGAAGCTTATTACTCTTGGGTGCTTGGTACCCTTGAGCTTGTTCCTCTTGGGTGCTTGGGCGCCCTAGACGGTTGTTGGTGTTAGGAGCTCAATCATTGTGGTGTAAAGCTCCGGGCAAGCGTCGGGGTCACCAATTAGGTTGTGGAGATCGCCCTGAGCAATTTGACGGGTTCCGGTGACCGCCCCCAAGGGTTGCCAAAGTGTATGGGTTCGGTGACCGCCCCCAAGGGTTGCCATTTGTACAGGTTCGGTGACCGCCCTCAGGGTCATGTCAGTGTCAAAACCGGCGGATCTCGGGTAGGGGTCCCGAACTGTGCGTCTAAGGCGGATGGTAACAAGAGGCAGGGGACACGATGTTTTACCCAGGTTCGGGCCCTCTTGATGGAGGTAAAACCCTACATCCTGCTTGATTTATTCTTGATGATATGGGTATTACAATAGTTGATCTACCACGAGATCGAAGAGGCTAAACCCTAGAAGCTAGCCTATGGTATGATTGTATGTTGTCCTATGGACTAAAACCCTCCGGTTTATATATACACCGGAGGGGCTAGGGTTACACAAGGTCGGTTACAAAGGAGGAGATATCCATATCCGTATTGCCTAGCTTGCCTTCCACGCCAAGGAGAGTCCCATCCGGACACGAGACGAAGTCTTCAATCTTGTATCTTCATAGTCCAATAGTCCGGCCAAAGGATATAGTCCGGCTGTCCGGAGACCCCCTAATCCAGGACTCCCTCAGTAGCCCCTGAACTAGGCTTCAATGACGATGAGTCCGGCGCGCAGTGTTGTCTACGGCATTGCAAGGCGGGTTCCTCCTCCGAACACATCACAAAAGAGTTTAAATACCAGGATAGTGTCCGGCCCTGCAAAATAAATTCCACATACCACCGTAGAGAGAATAATATTTCCACAAATCTTAATCTGCTGACACGCTTTGGCAACATGACGTTATGTCATGGCCCGGTGATTATTCGAACCATTTCCTTTAACTAACTCCGCACATAACGCGAGGCAGTTTCCTGACACGTCTTGTCAAAGAAGAGATCGTGTCCCCCTTATTACGGGATTCTCATCAATACGGGCGTGGGTAACCCAACCGTGCCATCGATTATAGAGCTTGGGGGATAAGCGAGTTTTACCAGGCTAGTGGGGGCGCATAGTTTCGGCCGCCCTTATAAAGGGATAAGGTTTAACCTTTTTCTACCACGCCTTCTTCCTCCTTGCCTATCCGTTCTTGCGCACTCGAGCTCCAACACCCAAGTCCACATCTTTCTCCTCAACCTCCTCCAAACATGTCCGGAGCAGGAGGCAAGTGGATGGGTTCCTCCGTTATGGAGGAACACATCAAAAAGCTACGCGGAGCCGGATACTTAGCCGCGAATATCGCGCATCGGCTGCCCACTGCGGGGCAGATCGTCCCTACCCCAGAACCCCATGAGAGGGTAGTTTTCCTCCACCACTTCCTCCGCAGACTGGGGTTTCCCCTTCATCCATTCGTCCGCGGTCTCATGTTCTACTATAGGCTGGACTTCCATGATCTGGCCCCGAACTTCATCCTCAACATTTCGGCGTTCATCGTCGTCTGTGAGGCTTTCCTCCGCATCCGCCCCCACTTCGGCCTATGGCTAAAGACCTTCAATATCAAGCCGAAGGTGGTGGGCGGCCAACAAGCAGAATGCGGCGGAGCCATGGTGGGCAAGATACCCAACGTTATATGGCTTGAAGGCTCCTTCGTGGAGACCATAAAGGGGTGGCAATCAGCGTGGTTCTACATCACCGAGCCGCGTGACACCAAATGGGTGGCTGCCCCCAAGTTTCGATCCGGATTCCCTACACGGCTCACTTCCTAGAAAGAGAAGGGCTTGTCGTGGGGTTCATCGGTGGAGCTAGATGGACTCCAGAAATGTATCTGGAATATGGCAAGCAAGAAGCTCAAGCTTGTCAACATAGTCCAGGTCATGCTCATCCGCTGGATCCTCCCGTGCCAACAACGGGACTTCAACTTGTGGGAGTTCGACCTGGCCCAGCACCAGACTCTGAGCGAGCTCTTCGATACGATGCACAAGGACGTCTGGAGGGTGCTGTTCAAGGGCGCCGAGGTCCCTCCCTCTCTCGCCGAGGACCGCGGGCTAAGCACAAAGCGCCTAGCTCGTTCGGTGAGTTCTATACATCTAGTAGAATATTTATTTCCCCTAGCTTAATCATGTGCGGGGTCTGAGCTCCATACCTTTGACAGGACTGGGTGGAGACGTCGGGGCAGATTAACTGTCCAGCCCCTCTGCCCGAAGACACTGCGGACGCTCTCCTAACAGAGATGCTGACTCCGGCTCCTTACAAGGTGTCGGAGAAGACCAAGAAGGCCAAGGGAACCCGAAAGAGTTCCCGGCACCAGGTGATATCAGACTCATCGTCTGAGGACTCCTCTTCGCACTCCTCCCACGAAGACGAGGAGGAAGATGAAGACGCTCCCCCTCCAGTCGGGGGAGACAAGAAAAGGAAGGCCACCCCAACTGGGGGGGACGAAGGGTCCAAGAAGTGAAGGACTCTCCTTCCGGACAGTTCCACCACCGCCGCCGAAGGCGAAGACGAGTGGTTGCCCAGGGCCAAGCCCCTGGCGAAGTCGTAAGTATTCGGATACCAGAGTAACTCATAGCATTCCTTTGTCGCACTGCTTCTCCTAACGCCGAATCGTGATTATGCAGACCGCCCCAAGCCCGTATCGACGTATCCTCGTCAGACGGCTCCGTGGACTCGTCGAATATGGATAGCGATCCACTTCCGACCGCCACCTCCCCTTGCCCTACGGCAACGCCGAGGTGTTATCTCAAGAGGCACCGCGTCGAGGCGAGATAGTCCCGGAGGAGCCTCAAGGCGACCTTCCGGACTCCGGGAGCAGAGGGAACAAGGCCCCCGAGGGCTCCGAGTTCAGCCCTCAGCCGAAAACCACGCCAGAACCTCCAGTGGTTCCGGACTCGGGCAGGCGCCCTCCTTCCAAGAGGGGCAAGATGCCTATGCCAGTGACCTTTGTCCATCCAGAGGCACCGGACAATCTGCTGGGAGCGCTTCACAGCACTTCCATCGACGAGGAGCACCGCACTATTATGAGTGCGGTCGTCTAGAAGGTTCAGTCCACCAAGAGCGGACTGACTGAAGCCTGTGCCAGCCTTCTAACAGGCTTTGAGGTAAGTTTTTGAAATATGGGAAAATATTACCGCATAGACAGTAGCCCCTGATGCTCTGTTCGGTGTTCACAAAGAAAAGCCGAACAGAGGATCAAACAATATCGCAGGAGTCTAATATAAGTATGTTAATATGCGTATGTAGGCTTCGCTGCTGGCATCTGCTGCACTGACTACGGAGGTCGCCGCACTGAAGCATGACCTTAAAGGGTCCAAGGACGAGCTCGGTCTTGCCAAGAGGCAGCTCGAGGAGAACAAAGGTAAGTAGTACCTAGTCTATGGATATGTATAAAAAGAATGCGAGTGCAAAATGACAGGATCATCGTAAATTTGCCAGGGGCCACGATCGAGGTGGCGACCCTGAAGCAAGCGCTATCCGAGGCCGGAAACAAAGCGGCCAAGGAGTGCACCGAGCGGGACAGGCATGAGGCACGGGTGGGCGAGGTGCAGCAAGAGCTCCACGCTCTCGTGACGAAGCACGAGGTGTTGGAGCTTGACTTGAACACATGAGAGTCTGAGCTTGTCGCGGCCCTCGAGAGTGCAAAGAGTGCCAAGGCCGAAGCCCAGAAGGCCCTCCAGGAGATTGATGCGATGAAGAAGATAGCGGCGGGTAAGGCATTCTATATGCAAAGCAAGCATGTGAAAGTAAATTACTTGTTACTTACCCAAGTCCGGAGCTCTCCAGGAGCATTCACAGATTTCCCCGCAGCGTGTTGGATGCCGCAACGTTTTACCAGGCCGAGGAGGGAAGCGCAACGGAGAAGTTGTTCTGGGCCCAATATACTGGGACCGAACACCCGGTGCTTATGAGCGACCAGCTAAAGCAGCTGGTCGAGCTACACAAGGCGGCCGAACAGGCCATGGAGGGCTTTATAGTCCGGCTGTGGCCTGGCGACGCCCTTCCGAACAGCTACTCCGGCCTGGTGAGGTGGCTTGTGGATGCCTGCCCACGGCTAGAAGTCGTCAAACGGTCCGTCTGCATCGAAGGTGCACGCCGGGCTTTCGCCCGTGTGAAGGTGCAATGGGCCAAGCTAGACGACATGAAGCTGATCAAGGAAGGGCCGCCGGAGGGCAAGGAGCATCACCACCCCGAGATGTACTATGAGGGTGTCCTAAAGGGTGCCCGTCTCGTAGCGGACGAGTGTACCAAAGATACAATATTTGAGTAAACCCACTCGTGTAATCCTGTATTTATGAAAACTTGTTCATATGCCCTATGCAACACTTGTTTGAATTTAAAATATTACCTTCTATTCGGTTGTTTATCAAATCCGAGAGATGGCTAGTCGTCGGCTTCTGCCCCCATGCCACGAGTGCTGGGGTGTTCGGGATAAACCTGAGCACTCTTTTTCCCATTTTTGGGTCCTTCGAGGGAGGTGCTCAGCACAACAAACAAGGCAATCGGACTATAATGCGTTATCACTCTCACTTAGCCATAGAATTCTATAATTTTAAATTTCGGCAAAGCCCCTAGTGTTCGGAAGGCCGAACTCGGGGCGCGATACACGCCTTAAGCCGGACGGGGCTGACTCCTCGCTCTAAGCGGCATAAGTCTTTAAGGACTCGAAAACCTCTCGAACAGCGACCAGTCTCTCGCTTTATCATGACAGTCAGTTTTAGATTTCTCTACTGAGGTGCTTAGCCCAGCAGAACCGGGGCACAATCGCAGTAGTTCTCCCAGTGCTAGCTTAGCCGATATAGCGGAACGTAAGGTACCAAAACATGGGAGCCGGGCAAACCCAACTATTAACCCAAGACATGATTCGGAGCTAATGCATATAATGCTATAAGTTCAGGGTGCCGCACTGTTGAAAGTGTCCGGACTTCTCACGCAGTATTGTGGGGTATGCTTAAGCCCCTAGCGTATTGGCCGTACCAGAGTGTACGGGTGCTGGATGTCATGAATGAACATATATATAAGAAAAGAACAATGCAATAATAGTCTTAATTCTATGCATTGTTTATTCAAAAAGGTGCGTTAAAGCAGAATGATACATGCAGTGCAATAAGCAAAAAGTAGGACTATGTCCCCTCCAAGGGCGAGCTGAAGAATAGTATTAAGGCAAGTATTACACTCGTTATCGTAATCCACCTGGGAGTTCCGTGGTGTGACGTAGCTTTCTACCTCCTTGGTTGCTGCATCATGTGTTCGGCAATCATGCTGCCGGACAGGGTTTCCAGAGATTAATGTCCTGAAAGAGAGAAAAATAACAAAGCGGGAAGCCCCTAGTGTGGTTTAAGCCGCGTCTTGGGGCATGCCGTAGTCGTGCCCCCTTTCCCGCCTGTGCACATGGTATTTTTAATGCGTAATTATGTACGCGTGGCACGAATTTCGCCGTTTAGTTTGGGCCGGGTTGGGGGCCGCATTGCTATGCAAGCTCAGAACGTGCCAGGCGGTCCTGTTGCTGATTACTCCGGGCGTGCTTGAAGGTGTTTGGGTCCTTAAACGCCGAACTAGTGGATTGCCTTAAGAGGCTGCTTTGCGCTTCCGCTGCGAGGGCCATAGTGTGCTCCTCCGTTCGGAGAGAGCGATATGTGTTTCCATTAACTGTAATGACCCCCCGAGGTCCTGGCATCTTGAGCTTGAGGTATGCATAATGCGGTACCGCATTGAATCTCGCAAATGCGGTTTGCCCGAGCAGTGCATGATAACCACTGTGGAACGGGACTATATCGAAGATTAACTCTTCACTTCGGAAGTTATCCGGGGATCCGAAGACCACTTCCAGTGTGACTGAGCCTGTGCAATGGGCCTCTACACCTGGTATGACGCCTTTAAAGGTCGTTTTGTGGGTTTGATCCTTGAGGGGTCTATACCCATTTTGCGCACTGTGTCCTGGTAAAGCAGGTTCAGGCTGCTGCCGCCATCCATAAGGACTCGAGTGAGGTGAAATCCGTCAATGATTGGGTCTAGGACTAGTGCGGCGAATCCGCCATGACGGATACTAGTGGGGTGGTCCCTACGATCGAAGGTGATCGGACAGGAGGACCATGGGTTGAACTTTGGGGCGACTGGCTCCAACGCATATACGTCCCTGAGCGCACGCTTCCGCTCCCTCTTGGGGATGTGGGTTGCGTATATCATGTTCACCGTCCGCACTTGTGGGGGAACCTCTTCTGTCCTCCGGTGTTCGGCTGCCGGGGCTCTTCCTCGTCATCGCTATGTGGCCCCTTATCTTTGTTTTCGGCATTTAACTTGTCGGCCTGCTTGAATACCCAACAATCCCTATTGGTGTGGTTGGCTGGCTTGTCGGGGGTGTCGTGTATTTGACACGAGCGATCGAGTATGCGGTCCAAACTGGATGGGCCCGGAGTGCTTCTTTTAAATGGCTTTTTCTAGCCTTTGAATCCGGCATTGACTGCCGTATCCTCGGTATTGTCGCTGTTAATGCGGCGCTTATGTTTATTGTGATGCGACCTGCCATTGTCGTCCTTGGTATCCGAAGTACCATGGTTCTTCGATATGTTATTACTGCAAGCCAGCCAGCTGTCTTCTCCCGCACAAAAGCGGGTCATGAGTGTCGTGAGGGCTGCCATAGATTTCGGCTTTTCCTGACCCAGGTGCCGGGCTAGCCACTCGTCGCGGATGTTGTGCTTGAAAGCTGCTAGGGCCTCTGCATCCGGACAGTCGACGATTTGATTTCTCTTTGTGAGGAACCGTGTCTAGAGTTGCCTGGCCGATTCCTCTGGCTGCTGAATTATGTGGCTCAAGTCATCGGCATCTGGTGGTCGCACATAAGTGCCCTGAAAGTTGTCGAGGAATGCGGCTTCCAGATCTTCCCAACAGCCAATGGACTCTGCTGGAAAGCTATTGAGCCAGTGCCGAGCTGGTCCTTTGAGTTTGAGTGGGAGGTGTTTAATGGCGTGTAGATCATCACCGTGTGCCATGTGGATATGCAAGAGGAAATCCTCGATCCATACCGCATGATCTGTTGTACCGTCGTATGATTCTATATTTACAGGTTTGAAACCTTCTGGGATTTGATGATCCATTACTTCGTCTGTGAAGCATAAGGGGTGTGCGGCACCTCTGTGCTGGGCTATATCGCGACGCAGCTCCAATGAGTCTTGCCCGCTGTGTTCGGCTCGGTCGGATTTACTTTTACTGTATCCGGCGTGACGTTTACCGTCTCGCGTAGTGGCGCGCCCTCATGATCCGTATATCGATCTTGCATGTTTTTCTTTGTCCTCTAGTACGTCTCGCAGGTCTGGCGTATTTCCCCATGCCTTTTTATTTGAATGGCATCGGGGTGCAGGCTGAGCTTTTGGCTGGAATGCCTCTCTATCGCGGCCATGAGGTGGCCGATCAGCCGCGTCATACGCTTCTTCCTCCAGTCGAGGTAGCAACCTTCATTTTCGGTAACTCTTGGAGGGGTGTTCGAGTTTATATTCCTCGGTCGCGAGGACTTCAGTCCATCTGTCAGCTAGGAGATCTTGATCAGCTTGAAGCTGCTGCTGCTTTTTCTTAAGGCTATTTGCCGTGGCTATAAGCCGGCGCTTGAAGCGCTCTTGTTCGACGGGATCCTCTGGCACGACGAATTCGTCATCGTCGAGGCTTGCCTCGTCTTCGGAGGGGGGCATGTAATTATTATCCTCCGCCTCTCCATCTGCCGCTCTCTCTGGAGGGCTGGCCTCTCCATCCTCCTGTCCTAGATCGTGCTGGAGGGGATTGTTGCCATCTTCGGCACTATCCGGAGTGTTATTATCTCCTGTGCCGGTATCACCACTTTTGCTTTGGCGGGACTTAGAGCGGCGCTGCTGACGTTGGTGCTTGGGTTGCTTCTTGGAGGGGTCATCCTCCGCTATCTCATCGCCATTGCCTTCTTTGGGTGTGTCCACCATGTATATATCGTATGATGAGGTGGCTGTCCGGTGCCCTGTGGGCAGTGGTTCCTCTTCGTCTCCCGCATCGTCGTCCATACCGTCGATGTCTTCAGAGTCGAAGTCGAGCATGTCGGTTAAGTCGTCGACAGTGGCTACTAAGTGGGTGGTGGGTGGGCAGCGAATTTCTTCGTCATCCACATCCCAATCCTGCTGGACATAGTTCGGCCAGGATCCTCCTGACAAGGAGAGGGGCCTTAATGAGTTCAGTATGTCGCCAAAGGGCGAGTGCTGAAAAATATCCACAGAGGTAAACTCCATGATCGGCGCCCAATCGGATTCACTAGGAACGGGTGCAGGCGGTTCGGAGTCCATGGCCGGAGAAGGATCCGGCAGTCTGACAACACGGGTCTCGTGCAGGGTAAGGTCGATGTTTGGCTCGATCGCCAATGAGGGTAAGGCCTCCGTGGCGGGGTCCATCCACCCGTCCATGGACGGCGCAACTGGCTCCGAATTGAGGGTCGGAGCGGCTGCTGGTGCGATCTCCTGAACACTGTCTGATGGTAGAGCTAAATCGTACTCACCGTGACCGTGTGACGCACAAGGCAGAGGCTCGAATCTGTCGAAGATCAAGTCTCCGCGGATATCGGCCGTGTAGTTTATGCTTCCAAACCTGACCTGGTGGCCAGGGGCGTAACTTTCGATCTGCTCCAAATGGCCAAGCGAGTTGGCCCGCAGTGCGAAGCCACCAAACACAAAGATCTGTCTGGGGAGAAAAGTCTCACCCTGGACTACATCGCTATCGATGATCGTAGGAGCCATCAATCCTAACGGCAACGACACAGAGGAACTCTCAATGAAGGCACCAATGTTGGTGTCAAAACCGGCGGATCTCGGGTAGGGGGTCCCGAAATGTGCGTCTAAGGCGGATGGTAACAGGAGGCAGGGGACACAATGTTTTACCCAGGTTCGGGCCCTCTTGATGGAGGTAAAACCCTACATCCTGCTTGATTTATTCTTGATGATATGGGTATTACAAGAGTTGATCTACCACGAGATCGGAGAGGCTAAACCCTAGAAGCTAGCCTATGGTATGATTGTATGTTATCCTATGGACTAAAACCCTCCGGTTTATATAGACACCAGAGGGGCTTGGGTTACACAAGGTCAATTACAAAGGAGGAGATATCCGTATTGCCTAGCTTGCCTTCCACGCCAAGGAGAGTCCCATTCGGACACGAGACGAAGTCTTAAATCTTGTATCTTCATAGTCCAATAGTCCGGCCAAAGGATATAGTCCAGTTGTTCAGAGACTCCCTAATCCAGGACTCCCTCAGGTCCCTTAGTGGAATCACAGCATCTTGCATTGTGTGAGGGCATGAGGAGATTACGGTGGCCCTAGTGGCTTCTTGGGGAGCATTGTGCCTCCGCACCGCTCCAAATGGAGATTAGCATCCACAAGGGTGTGAACTTCGGGATTCATCATCGTCTCCGCGTGCCTCGGTTATCTCTTACCCGAGCTCTTTACTTATGCACTTTACTTTGTGATAGCCATATTGGTTCTTGTCATATATCTTGTTATCACCTAGTAGTTTATCTTTCTTAGCATAAGTTGTTGGTGCACATAGGTGAGCCTAGTTGTTGTAGGTTTTGTGCTTGACAAATTAACCGCTAGGTTTATTCCGCATTTGTTCAAGCCTAAACCGTAATTATTTAAAAAATGCCTATTCACCCCCCCCCCCCTCTAGGCGACATCCACGATCTTTCAATTGGTATCAGAGCCTTGTCTCTCTTTATTAGGCTTTACCACCTAGAGAGTAAAGATGTCGACTAGGGGATTAGGATTCTCTGACACTCTTAGTTTCGATGGCACAAATTTTGATGTTTGGGTAATTCGCATGCTTAATCTCTTTTGGGTCATGGACCCAAATTTAGAGTGAATTGTAGATATGGGTTTATCTCCCCCAAAGGATCCCTAAAGATAATCT
The DNA here is from genome assembly GCF_002162155.2 of Triticum dicoccoides. Taxonomy (NCBI): domain Eukaryota; kingdom Viridiplantae; phylum Streptophyta; class Magnoliopsida; order Poales; family Poaceae; genus Triticum; species Triticum dicoccoides. The sequence continues at coordinate 623,997,331 of NC_041392.1, forward strand.
TTAGAGGATGATAAAAACTCTTATCTCAATGCTCAAGCTTCTAATCTGCTTATCGATGCTTTGAGCAATGTAGTTATATTTCAACTCATGCCGTTCTGAGATGCTCGTGAGTTGTGGTTGAAGCTTCAAGATAAATATGGAGTGTCCAAGATTTGTGGGGATGATTGTTCTCCCTCCACCTTCTGTCATATAGTCTTCTCAACTTCTTCTACTTCACCTACATGTGGTTTGCCACAAACTAATGATATGGTGAGTAGTTTTGGTCATTGCAATTATGATAGTATGCTTATTGTGGATGATCCTTCATCACTATCTTATTGCAATGCTCCTTCTTTGGGCTTTAACACTTCAAGCACTCCAAATGTTTCACATGCTTGTGTTGATAGTCCTTGCATATCATGTAGAAATTGCTTGACTAAATCTCATGATGATATGTTTACTATGTCTTATTGCCATGATAAAAATGCATCTATTTCCTCGAGTTGTTGTGCTAACAATGTAGAGGAAACCCAACACTCCATGGAACAAGATGTGGTCTTGAACGGTGCTTCAAGGGATCCTACATCATCATCGATTGCTTTTTGCCTTATGGCTAAGGCTTCAAAGGTATCTCCCACTTTGAATCCCAATATATCTTGTGATGATATTGACGATGGCAAGAGTGATGATGATGTTGATTATGACGAAGAGAATGATGATGTTGCCTTCTTAAAAATTAAGGGGGAAATGATTTTTAAAGCTCTTCTTAAGAATAAAATTGCTCGTTCCAAGTTCATGGAAATCATGTCTATTGCTATTGAGGGCAAGAGATATATTGATGAGTTGGAATCTCGTCTTGAGGAGCATGAGGTCACCATTGATCCAATGGAAGGTTATGAGCGTGATTACGCTAATGAGATTGTGGACCTCTATCAAGCTCTTGAACTTGAACAAACCACCAAGGAATCTCTTGAGGAGACTTTTTCTCTAGAATTATCTAGAGTGAGGGAATCTCGTGATAGAGCTCTTGAGGTGGCCAATGATTTTGAAACTAAAAATGAGGAGCTTGAAGTTGTGCATGCTAAACTCCTTGAGGACTTTGAGCACCTCGAAAATGGCTCAAGGGTCATTAAGAGTGAGCTCATCAAACTCACCAAGTCTCATGCTCAACTTAAAGCTTCATATTCAAAAGAGCTTGCCAAGTTGTCTTCTCCTCTTGTTGCTAACGATGATGCTTGTGCCACTAACTCTATCTCTTGTGAAGCATCCATATTGAAGGAGAATGTTGAGCTAAGGGCTCAACTTGAGTTGCTATCTAGCAATTATGGGATGTTGGAAGAAAATCATGTAAAGCTCACAAGCTCTCATGATGATCTTCTAGTATCCCGTAATGTGCTAAAGTTAGCTCATGAGGCCATGCTTGCTAAGGTAACATCTAGTGAGCCTCATGTGGATACTAGCACTACTTTTATTCAAAATGCTATATTGCCTTGTGCTAGTCCTCGCGGTTCATCCATGCATAACATTGGTACATCTTGTGACGAATTTCTTTCCCTGCCTTGTTGCTCTAAATATGAAGCTTATACTTCCTCTAGTGCTTGTGTTGAGACTAACCATGTAGAGGAAATCAAAGGGCTCAAGGCCCAAGTCACTTCTTTGAAGAAAGACTTGGAAAAGAGTCATGAAGGGAAATTCACACTCAACAATATCTTGAGTGTGCAAAAATCCCCCAATGACAAAGGTGGACTTGGATTCAACTCCAACAAGAAGAATAACTCCAAGGTGAGCAAAAAGAAGGGCCAAGAACAAGTCAAGAATTCGGCCAAGATTGTTTACTTCAAGTGTAAAGTAGAAGTGCATCATGTTAAATCTTGCCCATTGAAGAAGAAGCCCATTAGTGACAAGCAACAAGGGAAGCGGCCACAAGTTCACTCTCATTCTCAACCTCAAGTTGAAGAAAGGCCTCTTCCCAAGAAAACTCAAGCAAATGCTTCTCAAGTTGAGAAATCAGGTGAGAAAAAAGTAAAGAGTAGACGTTGCTACCTATGTCATGAAAAGGTCACGTCGCTTCTTCATGCACAAATGGTACCTTATCCAACCCTATTCTAATTGATGATATCTATTCTCTTGGGAAGGATAAGGTTGGCAATGTGTTTGCCAAATTTTTTGGTGCTCAAAGTGGTGTCAAGAAAAGAACCATTTGGGTAGCCAAGCCTATTGTGACTAACCTCTTAGGACCCAACTTGGTTGGGGACCAACTAGCTCATACTTGATCAATAGGTGTTGTTGGAGGTCATTGGAGACTTGGCTACATTATGAAGAATTAAGGGGACTTCATCATTCTTATTGTCTCAAGCCAAGTCAATTGAATCATCAAGTTTATATCTTATATCCAATGTGCCTCCTTGCGGTAACTTGTACTTAAATTGCTTACATTGAAAGTTACTTGCCCCCTTGCATGTTTTAGTTTTGTTCCTTTCATGTGTTTGTATATGTTGTGCTTCCAACTTGATTATCTTGAGCAATCAAGTATGTGTGTTGGTTTGCACATCATGTACATGTGTTTCATGCGTTGAGCCTTTTGCATCTTGTTTATTTCTTAGTTGGCTCTTGTGAGAGATTAATGGAATATCCCATTATGGAGGAGTGATGTGCTTTGTGCACCTCACAATCCTATAAATGTTCGTACATGAGTAATACCATCTAGTATTGATATTTCAAGATTATCTAGTCGCTATGTGGTATGTCTTCTCATGAGAAATTCAAATTCTAAATAGTCCATTAATTATCTCTTGTTGGATCCTTTTATTTGCCTCTTGTTTATCCTTAATTGGTATCACATTATGGGGGAGTAATATGCTATGTGTATATTACTAGCCTAGAAAATGTGTACATTTGAGATATTGTCACCTAGAGTTGATATTGTAAATTATCTTGTTCCTAGGTGGCATGTTAGCTCTACAAGTTACAATTTGCTTTTTGTTTGGTGTGAAGATGATGTCGGATATCCTGGCTATCTACCACCGGGAATTATTTCCATTTACTTCTTGTCTTTTGACAATTGGTACTCACTTGTGTGGTAGAATTTATTGATCATCTTTACATTGGCTTGTGCCTTTATTTGCTTTTTCTCTTGCCAAGGAATGTATCAACTCCCTTTGTCTTCCATACCACTTGTGGATCTTGTTTATTTCTTGATCTTTTCTAGTGTTTTCTAGATATAGTGAAAGTGGTGATCCCACCTTGTGCATTTTGTATTCAAATGCAAATTCTCTATAATGCACTGGTCGTGGGGGAGCTATCATATTTTCTATAAAAGACTCATCTTTCAATCCTTATCAAGTGTGTGTTGGTGGAAGGCAAGCTGTTTTCATTTTGGTACTTTGTGCCATCATGAAACTTTGTAGAGAGCTTGGTTTGTTTGGAACCATCCTCTCTTTTGGGGGTTTGATATCTTTTATTTAGTGGGTATCAATGGATATCTCATTCCTTGATGTATCTCTTATGGATATCCTCCAAGTGATGTTTTATTCATTTGGTATCTCTTCTTCACTTGGTATTTCTTTGTCAATTGGTATCGGTTCTTGAAAGTATTGAGCATGCATATTAAATTCATGTAGTTTCTTGGGCATGCTTTCCTTCTTTAACCCAATATATAAGGGAAACTCCACCAAGTCTCTAATTGGATGAGATGTGCATGACATTCATTTCCTTATCTATATGCACATATCTATGTGGAGTTTATCCTATGTATATTGGTGTTTCTAACTCTTTGGTCCCAATGAGTTTGCGTACCATTTTGTTTGTGTTGTTGTTCTAGGAACAATTGGAGATGCATTGGATGCTCGGCTCACTCACAAGGAAGGTGGTGTGACCATGTGCTTATTGGAGTCAAGCTAGGATACTCAATGAACTACTATCTACTACCTTCAATTGGTTTCTTCTACATCCTTCCAATGATATCTCGGTAACAAGTATCTATTCATGCATTCTTTTCTTGCATTCAACCTTGTGTAGGTTGCATCTTGGCATAATATTCATTCCATCTTGTGATGCTTGTTTCCTTTCTCAAAGCATCTCAACGATGATCTCATGTTGCTAGTTGTGATGTCTTTGATGGGTGTGTGGTAGGAATTCATTTATATACAATAAGACCATATCTAGCCATGTGCTATGCTTCCAAGCAAATATCTTATTGGTATATCTATGCCTTCCTTTTGGATATCTTCTTCCTTCATGTTGTAACTATTTCGGGTGTACATCCTTCTTTGTAGATATATATCATCATGATTTCGTCTACCTAGAACCTTACACACTTGAGAGAAATTACATCTCTAGATGATATCCTTTCTTTCACATCCACCTTGTCTTTCTTATGTTATTTCTTTGATGGCTCCGTGAAAGCTTTTGCCTTGAGTGCGGATCTTATATCTTTGCATCTTGTTGCACTCTTTTATGGTAAGATTATTTTCCTCATGCTTGTCCTTACGAGGCTTTTGCCATCTTAATTGGTATCCCCCGTCTTGATGAGGCTTTCATCTTCTATCTTCAGCATGGGTTGTCGCAAGCCTTGTTGTTAATTCACATTTTAGTGAGCTTGTGAACCCAATTGCTTGTTGGGTGTATGTGGGGAGGACATGTCATGCACCGTGATCTCATTTATCCAAGACTATGTTGATGCTCTATGCTCATCCTTATATTAGTCTTCTCAAGTGCTTTACCATGACTCACACACATCATTTTGGTTGAGCCTATTCTTAAGTTGCCTCTTTTACATGTTGCTCAACCATTTGTTTGTTGCAAGTGCTAGGCTTTGTTTCCTCTTTGCTCACTTGCACTTGTTTTGAGTTTCTATTGATTTTGGGGGAGCTATGATCATATTTTGTGTACTGTGTATCCAAATACAAAAATTCTCTTGTGTGCACAAATCATGGGGAGCTTCTCTAGTTTCTTTAGAACACTCCTTTGCTCATATCGTAATATCCCTTTTTCTTGTGGCTCATAGGATCTTTGGTCTAGTTGGTTCAATTGATATCCTTTGATTGCTTGCTTCAATTGGTATCTTTTCATTGCATGATTGCTTGTTTCTCTCTTTGCTATGACTTTGTGGAATATCTTACTTTTGCAATCTTTGGGCCTCAATATAGTGTGTCTTCCTCCAAGTATTTACCATTGGATATGTGTATTGCATTCCACTCTCTTGTTGAGAAATACACAATTTATGGAGGAACACTTTTTATATTGGCCTTCTAAGCTTTTCGCCCATTTTGGCAATCGATGCCAATGGGGGAGAATTTTCAGAGAGTTTTGTGAATAAGTGTACAGAGTTATTTCTTCTTATGCTTTGGTTTTGTTCCTAAGCATTTGCATCCCATACACGTGCATTATTGGTTGTTGCATTGCATGGTGATGCATAATTCCTTATATAAACTCTCTTGAAACTGATTGTCATCAATTACCAAAATGGGGAGATTGAAAGGACATGCGGTGCCCCCATGTGTGGTTTTGGTAATTGATGACAATCTCTATGGACTAACGGTTGCTGTCGGTATCAAAACCGGCGGGTCTCGGGTAGGTGGTCCCGAACTGTGCGTCAAGGCCGGATGGTAACAGGAGACAAGGGACACGATGTTTTTTACCCAGGTTTGGGCCCTCTCGATGGAGGTAATACCCTACTCCTGCTTGATTAATATTGATGATATGGGTAGTACAAGAGTAGATCTACCATGAGATCAAGGAGGCTAAACCCTAGAAGCTAGCCTATGGTATGATTGTTGTGTATGGAGTTGAGCCTACGGACTACAACCCTCCGGTTTATATAGACATTGGATAGGGTTAGGGTTACACAAAGTCGGTTACAATGGTAGGAGATCTTGAATATCCGCATCGCCAAGCTTGCCTTCCACGCCAAGGAAAGTCCCATCCGGACACGAGACGAAGTCTTCAATCTTGCATCTTCATAGTTCAGGAGTCCGGCTGAAGGTATAGTCCGGCTACCCGAACACCCCCTAATCCAGGACTCCCTCAGTAGCCCCTGAACCAGGCTTCAATGACGACGAGTCCGGCGCGCAAATTGTCTTTGGCATTGCAAGGCGGGTTCCTCCTCCAAGTCCTTCATAGAAGATTGTAGACACCAAGAGTAGTGTCCGGCTCTGCAAAATAAGCTTCCACATATTGCCATAGAGAGAATAATATTAACGAAAATCAAATCTGCTGGCGTATTCCGCAGTGCGTCATCACACTACAGCCAAGTCCTTTACTCGAATCGTTTTCACTTTTCCACCTCAGCGTGTTTTGCGAGGCGGTTTCCTTGGCACGTCTTGTCAAAGCAGAGATCGTGTGCCCCCCTTTTACGGATGTGGGTAACCCAATCATGCCCGTTAGCATGTTTTCTCGATTAAAAGTGAGTCCTAAACGGTTACGGGGAGGGCTCCTGGTATTCAACCTCTTATAAAGAGACCAAGGCCTTACTCCTTTTCCAATCTCAAACGAGTTCGCCCGTCGCCTCGAGTTCCAACACCCTAGGCTCCAGATTCCAGGCGCTTCGGACCTTCGACAATGTCCGGTTCCGACCTTCAAGGCCGATGGATGCCCTCCTCCGTCACGGAGGAGGACGTGCTAAAGTTGAGAGAGGCTAAGTTCGTGACCGCCGAAATTTCTCATAGGTTGCCTGCTCAAAGGCAGGCTATTCCCAGTCCCCAGCCCGGTGAGAGCGTAGTGTTCATGTCTCACTTCCTTCGGGGGTTAGGCTTCCCGATGGATCCCTTCGTGAGGGGGCTGCTGTTTTATTACGGGCTGGAATTTCATGACTTAGCTCTGGAGTCCATCCGCCACATTTCCTCATTCATCGTTGTGTGTGAAGCGTTCCTCCGTGTCACTCCTCACTTTGGATTATGGCTCAAGACTTTTGGAGTGGAGACGAAGATGATCGAGGGACGGCACACAGAGTGCGGAGGCGCTGTCATAAGTAAGAATGTTGATGCTCCATGGCCCGAGGGCTCCTTTCAAGAGGAGCTCGGCTTGTGGCAACGAGAATGGTTCTATATCACCGCTCCCAGGAGCGCCAAGTGGGCGGCGCCTCCTGCCTTTCGCTCGGGTCCCCCATCACGGCTAGCGTCATGGGTCAACAAGGGATTAGATTGGGGGTTATCAAAAGATGTGCCCTTGTTGCAGGGCCGCATCAGGGATCTCTTAGAAAGAGACCTCAACCTGGTCAAGGTGACGCAGGTCATGCTGATTCGCCGAACACTGCCTGGCAAACGCCGCTCCCTTCGTCTGTGGGAGTTTAATCCGGAGGGACCACGAGCTCTCCATCATTTTATGGGCGCAACGCCCGTGGAGATGTATAAATTGTTCTTCGGATCACAAATGATGTGTCCGGGTTTGACCGAGGACGCAGGCCTAAGCTGCAATCGCCCGGATACCGAAGTAAGTAACCTTGTGCCCGGACCTACTATCCATATAATCGTCATAAACTTGCCCCTAAAAGAGTTGTCCTTTTAAACAGGAGTGGATAGCGAAGGCAAAGCTGATCAGGTGTCCGGCTCCCCTTCCCGAAACCAGGCTGGATCCCGTGCTTGTCAGGATGTTGAAGATAATGCCTTTGGAGGGAAGTAAGGGGAAGGACAAGGGAACTATGGCCTCCTCGAAGGAGGCTGCTCCGAAGGGAGGAACCGAAAATTCCTCTCCCAAGGAGAAGAAGAGGGCCGCCTCTGATGACCCGGAGACCATGGCCCCGAAGCGGGGGAGAAAATCCTCGTCAGAGGGTCCGACGCCGGGGAGTTCCTCGGCCGAACTACGCCCTCAAAGGGATCAGCTCTAGCGAGCCGTAAGTAGAGAGAGGTTTTCCTTTTGAGGGATGAAAGAAATCCTTGATTTTTATCTGAGAAGATTAACCAAAATTTTACCTTGTAGCTCGGACCTCAGCCCTTCTCAGCAGAGCTCGTCTTCGGGGGATCTTCTTCCGGAGATGATGGAGAGCGGGATGCCTCCCCCTGCCATACCGCCTAGCGAGGAGGGCGACCCTGAGGTGTCGTCGCGGAGGGTTTCTCTGAATCCGGCAGGGGCGGAAGATAGCTAAGTGGCCCCCCAAGGCTCTCCGCGTGCGGCCTTCGAAAGAGGCCATAGGACAAGTCCGGCACCGTCTGGTGCTCGGCCGGAGGAGCTAAAGATTCTGCTGGGGCGAGCTTCTATCTCAAAGGAGCACCGTGCGTTGATGGGCACGGTGATTGAAAGGATTTCATCCGCAGAAAGCGGATTGCATGAGGCCGTCAAAAGTTTACTGACGGGTTTTGAGGTACGTTAGATAGTGTACACTTTTGTCAGTTGCGCATAAGTAAGATGCGCCCTATGTAGATAGTAGCCCCTGAGACTCTGTGCGTTGTCAAGAAATGACAGCACGCAGAGGATCATAATCCCGAGTCTAAGATGTCGCCTTTGAATGTAGGTGGCGAAGTGTCCGGAATCTAGCCGAACTGATGATGTAGCCGAACTAAAGCGGCAACTGGACGTGGCAGATGCCGACATCGCGCTTGTCAACAAGCGGCTTGATGAGGCTCAAGGTGTGCAATTCTTCGGGCGGCATCGGGTAAGAGGAGCTTCATGCCAGTGTCTTACAATGTGTGTGCTTGACGCAGATGGTACGGCCGCCGTGGAGAATCTTGGGGAAGAACTTGCCCGAGCTAAGGAGCAAGCCAGAAAAAGCGATGCGGTTGCCGAGAAGGCCCTTGAAGAGCTGAGAGCCGAACAGGCTGCTCACTGCCGAAGCAAAGAAGAGATGGCCGAGATGGCCGAGAAGTTAAAGAGCACTGCAGACCGTTGCAAACTTCTTGAGAAAGAAGACCGGGCGAGACAGACGGACTTAGAGAAGGTCGTTGCCGATGCCAAGGACGCTCGCTCTGCGATGAGAGCTGCAAAGGAGGAGCTACGTCAGGCCGAACAGCTTGCGGCTGGAAAGCCCTTTATGCTGCGAAGGAAATTTTGTGATCCGAAGTTTGCTCCATTGGACCGGATGTGGAGTGTGGTGGATACCTATCTGGACTTGGCAGCGAGTGCTGCTGATGCGACCGAACACTTTCGAGATCAGAAAGATCGCGAAGTGGAAAAGCTTTTCTGGTCGCAGTTTCACAATCCAGAGCGTCCACTGGCAGTGGATGATCGTTTGGCTCAATGGGCCGAACTGAATAGGTTGTCTGGACTCGCCATGAAGTACGTCATGGGTCACCTGTGGCCGGGGAGATCGGAGCCGAAGAGTTATTTCAGCTTGGTGCAGCAATTCCTTGACGCGGTGCCGCGTATAAATGCAATGAAGAGGTCAGCATGCATAGAGGGCGCTAGGATGGCTCTTGCCCGTGTTAAGACATACTGGGCAGAGATGGAGACCACCGTTGTTGCGTCCCGAGATTCGGACAAAAGCCGAGTACCCTCCAAGCACTATTTTCAGGAAGTTCTTGAAGGAGCTCGTGTAATAGAGATGCAGTGCCTGAAAGATGTTATGTTATGATAGCATATGTAATTATAAAGTAATATTTTGATAAACTGTAGTGGCCTTTTTTTATACTTGTGCCTCCAAGTATTGGGAACACCTCCTGTGCGGCCGTTTTAAGATATATATATATACATATATATAATCTGAAAGATGACAGTCGTTGGCTTCAGCCCCCACGCACATAGTGCGGGGGTGCTCGCAGAAGACGCATTTTCACACTTAACCCAACGTCTTGGTCCTACAAACGAGGTGATAGCGCAGCAGGCCAGGCAACCGGACTATAATGCTTTAACACTTTCACTTAGCCATAGGAGTTTGACAATGAGACTCTTTAGGTAGCTCCTTGGTGGCAACTGCGCTCGTCCGAATTCGGGGCGCGTATGTGCCTGACCGGGAAACGGCCCTTCGTTAAAGCGGAGGAATCCGATAGATTCCGATAGGTCATCGAGTGGCTGACCAGTCTCACGCTGCATCATGACAGTCAGTTTTCGGCTTTCTCTACTGAGGTGCTCGCCCGGCCGAACCGGGGGCACAATCGCAGTAGTTCTCCTGGTGCTACCTTAGCCGATAGAGCGGAGCATAAGGTAGCCGAACTCAGGAGCCGGGCAACCCAACATTTGACCAAAGACATGATTCGGAGCTGATGCATATAATGCCAAAACTCGCGATGCCGAACACTCCCTAAGGTGTTCGGTCTTTATGAGTGTGGGCGAAACAACACTCTTTATTAAAAAAGCCCCTAGTGTCCAGGTACGTGCAAAAATTTCTGACATGGCCACATGCCAAGACGCCAGCCTCCTCCTTGGTTATATCAGAAAAAACCAAGGGATGTGTAGCAACAAGAGACGGTAAAAAAAGGTTTACGCACGGTCTTAATCTAAAAAGAATCCTTTAGGACGGGTCCCTACTGCACGTCTGTGCCTGTGTCTCCATTGTGCCGTATCCTGGACGGGCGCCGCACGACGTTCATCTGTAAAAGAGAGGAACTGAGTTGAAAATGGGTCATGCCGAACAAAAGTTTAAAATAAACAAAGTGTAAAGTAAAATATATTAAATTGAGCTTTATTGTCTCTTATTGTATATGCATGGAGCCCCTAGTGCGGGGGTATATGGCCACTAAGCCTGTATCAATGATGATTTTGTACCAAACTCGTCTATCCGCGTTCGTGGTCTTTAATGACCTATTTCGAAGTTTTTTGGCCGGTGAGGCCATTTTACTGTGGGGCTGTCAAAGCGGCCGCACAGTCCCCCGCTTGGGGAGGCGCACTTTAGTGCTTCCCCTTCAAAGAGATGATGCCTCATGGACCGGGCATCTTAAGCGTGAGAGATGCATAATGCGGTATTGCGTTAAAGCGGGCGAAAGCTTCGCGTCCCAGTAGTGCTTGATAGCGACTTGAGAACTGGACGATATGGAAGGTCAGCTTTTCGCGGCGGAAGTTATTGGCAGAGCCGAATATAACTTCGAGCCGGAGAAAACCCATACAATGGGTGCCCGGACCAGGTGTTACCCCTTGAAAGGAGGTTTTGCTGCGGTGGATTCTTGCTGGGTTTATCCCCATGTGCTGGATTGTATCCTGATATATCAGGTTTAGTCCGCTGTCGCCGTCCATAAGGACATTTGAAAACTGGAGTCCGCCAATTATTGGGTCGAGTATCAAGGCAGTCCAGACTACATTCTTGATATTCCTAGAATAATCTAGCTGGTCGAAGATGATCGGTTTTGACAACCAGTGGCGGGACTCTTTGGGGATGGGCCGTGTGGTGCGTACCTTTACGGGCGCCGCACGTTTTGTTATGTGAAGTGAGTTCACTGTTTTTACTTCTTGTGGGAAGTTCTTTTGTTTCCTGGTGCTCTGCTTTTGGGGTTCGTCCTCGTCTTCGCTTGGTGTGTCGAGCCCCTTGTGTTCGGCATTGAGTCTGCCGAATTGTTTGAAAACCCAACAGTCTCTGTGGGTATGGTTAGTAGGCTTCCCGAGAGTACTGTGTATCTGACATATCCTGTCCAGGATTTTATTTAGGTTGGATGGATCGTCCCTGTTATCCTGAGGGGGTGATTTTTCCTGATTTTGTCGTGAGCCTTTGAATCCGGCATTGACGGCCATGCTCTTCAGACTTTTGTCCTTAGTCCGGCGACGATCCTTGTTGCGTCGCGGTTTTCCGTTTCCATCCCTAGTTTTGGATGTACTTGGGTCGCTGGGGCTGCACCTTGCCAACTAGCTGTCCTCCCCTGCACAAAACCGGGTCATGAGGCTTGTTAGTGCGGCCATTGTTCTTGGCTTTTCTTGGCCGAGGTGTCTGGTGAGCCATTCGTCTCGGACGTTATGCTTGAAAGCTACTAAGGCTTCGGTGTCCATACAGTCGACTATCTGATTCTTTTTAGTGAGGAATCTATTCCAGAACTGCCGAGCTGATTCTTCGGGTTGTTGAGTTATGTGACTAAGATCGTCTGCATCCGGAAGGCGGACATAGGTCCCTTGAAAGTTTGCTCGGAAAGCATCCTCGAGCTCTTCCCAGCTTCCAATTGTGTTTTCGGGAAGGCTTTTAAGCCAATGCCGGGCTGGCCCTTTAAGCTTAAGGGGTAGATATTTTATGGCGTGGAGATCATCTCCTCTAGCCATGTGTATGTGGAGGATGTAATCCTCGATCCAGACTCCAGGGTCTGTTGTTCCATCATATGCCTCTATGTTTACGGGTTTGAATCCCTCTGGGAATTCATAGTCCAGGACCTCATCGGTGAAACATAGGGGGTGTGCGGCTCCCCTGTATTTGGGTGTGCCGGATTCTGATGATGGCTTCATAGCATTGCTTACGAGAGCTTGCTTTCTTGGCCCATAAATGGACCTGACTGGGCCATGATGTGAATCCTTAAGTGGGTCGCATGCCGATTTAGGTGCGGCGCCGCTTGCCGCTTTATGGGGTCGTCTATCCAACCGTGTGGCTTTTTCATTTTTTGAATGCGAGGGCTCTAGGGCCTCTTCGTCGAATTCAGGCAGTAGCTTTCTTTTCGGATATCTTTTAGTGCGGCGACTGTCGCCGTACTTATCTGTGGTATTGATTGCTTTGCTCCATCTAATCCGGAGTGCGTCTTCCGCTGTTTTTAGCTTCCGCTTCTACTTCTTTAGGCTGTGTGCAGTTGCAATGAGCCTTTCGTGGAGATTCTTCTGCTCCATAGGTTTATTCGGCGTGAGGTCGTCCGGAATGCCGTTTTCGCCGGGGGAGGGATGTTCGGTTTCTCTATCCGTGTTGCCCTGTTCAGACGGTTGGTCTAAGGCCTGCTCGTCGTGTACCGGCTCATCCTTCTCTATGGCTGGGTTTTTGTCGAGGAGGGGCTTGGGTCGGCGTTTACGCCGACGCTTTGATTGCTTTTCGGGAGGTCGATCTCCCGTCCCATCCCCTTTTTCCTCGTTGTCGCTTCCTTTAGGGGTATCCACCATGTACACATTGTGAGATGAGGTGGCTGTCCAATGCCCTATGGGCGTTGGTTCGTCGGCATCTCCTGCATCGTCATCCATGCTGTCGATGTCTCCGGAGTCGAAGTTGAGCACGTCGTTTAAATTGTCGACAGTGGCTACCAAGTGGGTGGTGGGTGGGCTTTGAATTTCTTCATCGTCCATATCCCATCCTCGCTGACCGTAGTTCGGCCAGGGCTCTCCTGATAAGGAGAAAGACTTGAGAGAGTTCAGGATATCGCCACAAGGCGAATGCTGAAAGATGTCTGCGGTGGTGAACTCCATTATCGGCGCCCCATCGGATTCGATTGGCGGGGGCGCGGGGGGTTCGGAGTTCAGGGAGGAGTCACGGGTCGTGCAGAGTGCAGGGCTAGCATTCGGCTCGATCGCTTTCGGGATCGCAGCCCCCGAGGTGACGTCCAACCGCTCATCCTCAATTGGCGCAATAGGCTCCGAGTTAGGGGTCGGAAATGATGCGTGTGCAGCCTCCAGGACACTGTCCGGGGGCAGAGCTAGATCATGCCCCTCGAGATAGTGTAGTGCACTTGGGTGTGGCTCGAGCCCGTCGAAGATCAAGTCTCCGCGGATGTCAGCCGTGTAGTTTAAGCTTCCAAACCTGACTTGATGGCCAGGGGCGTAGCTTTCGATCTGCTCCAGGTGGCCGAGCGGATTGGCCTGCAGAGTGAAGCCGCCGAAGACGAAGATCTGTCCGGGGAGAAAAGTCTCACCCTGGACCGTATCATTGTTGATGATCAAAGGAGCCATCGGGCCTAAAGGCGACGACACAGAGGAACTCTCAATGAAAGCACCAATGTCGGTATCAAAACCGGTGGATCTCGGGTACGGGGTCCCGAACTGTGCGTCAAGGCCGGATGGTAACAGGAGACAAGGGACACGATGTTTTTTACCCAGGTTCGGGCCCTCTCGATGGAGGTAATACCCTACTCCTGCTTGATTAATATTGATGATATGGGTAGTACAAGAGTAGATCTACCACGAGATCAAGGAGGCTAAACCCTAGAAGCTAGCCTATGGTATGATTGTTGTGTATGGAGTTGATTGCCTACGGACTACAACCCTCCGGTTTATATAGACACCGGATAGGGTTAGGGTTACACAGAGTCGGTTACAATGGTAGGAGATCTTGAATATCCGCATCGCCAAGCTTGCCTTCCACGCCAAGGAAAGTCCCATCCAGACACGGGACGAAGTCTTCAATCTTGCATCTTCATAGTCCAGGAGTCCGGCTGAAGGTATAGTCCGGCTACCTGAACACCCCCTAATCCAGGACTCCCTCAGTTGCCTTGAGTTATATTTGAAGGATTTGTCCATAGGATTGTCTTGAAGTCCATGTGTTGGTTTCAAGGAGTTTATGAGATGGCCAAAGTGTTTTTCAAGGAATTATCCAAAGATTGGTCATGTGTGAGTTGAGCTTATTGCAAGCATGTCTTGAAGAAGAAGATTGTGTGATCATTCATGTTTACCTTCAAGACATCATCCAAATGAAGAGAGTTGGAAAGATTCAAGGTTGATCAAGACTAAGTCAAGAGTGAATCAAGTTGATCAACTCACAAAGCGTAGAAGAACTACTGAGAGGGATCAAGTGATCCCATGGTATGGTAAGCATTATCCATTACGCTTTGTGTACTAACCCATGGTCTACGTGAGAGTTCTTTGTGGGGTTAGGTATGCTTCCATGGTCTTGCGTCAAGTGGAAGATCTCATACAATCCATGGAGGATGACATCAAAGTGGTGATCGTCATCAAGTTTGTAGTGTGCAAGTTCAAGTGGAGCATCACGAAGAGATCAAGTGCTTGAAGCTTGCATCCATTGTGATATCAATGGACTTGTGAAGATGTGCCGAAGAGTGGCTCACCCATAGTGGAGTATGGGGGAGCAATCATCTAGTCTTCATCGAGCCAATGCAATCAAGAAAGGTGGTCCAACTTGAGGGAGTCAAGATCGTCATCATCTAGCTCAACTGGGCCATGTGCAAGGCAAAGGTTTGCCCTTGATAGGCTTTCTCTTTTACCGGTCTCATGGTGGTAGTTGGGAGACCGGGTTATAAGATCGATTGACGTACTATCATGGGGGGCTCTCGATGAGTAGCTTGGTCATATCATTCATAGAGATCTCAAACCATTGCACCCTTGCATCATCTTTCTTGGTTCTTGTTCGATTCTCTTTGTGAGTTTTAGAGCTTATGGTCATCTTGATGACGAGCTCGAGTTCATCGAAAACGGAGTTCGCATGCTTCTTCTATTGCGTTTTCAGTGTTGGAGTTTTTACCGGTCTTATCCGAGGAAGGGTTCTCACCTTTTTCTTATGGGCCTATTATTATTTGCTTCTTATTGTTTTTTCTATCAAGACTGTGTTAGCCCTTGTCGCTAGCTTTCCAACAAACTTGATTTCGTTGAATTCACAGCTCATATGCGAAAGTTGTGGCTGTTTTGATATTACCTGTTTTACACAGAGAGGTTGTACCGCCCCGTGGAGAGGTTGTACCGGTTGACCGGTAAAACCGGTGTTTGGAGCGGTTGTACTGCTCCAAAATTGGTCTGGAGGTTGTACCGGCCATGTACCGCTCTACCACCGGAGTAGTCTGTGTTGTGGTGCGGTTGTTGGGTGGTTGTGGGCCGGTTGTACCGCTTATTGCCTGTTACCGGTTGTACCGGTGCTCATAGAGGTTGTACCGCTCCTATGTTATTCTGCACATAACAGGCAGATTCGTGGGGACCTATTCAAGGGGGTCTTCTTCCCCAATGGTTCCCTATCTCTTGAGCTCGTTTTTCCCCCATTGTTGACCTTCTTTGAGCTTGCTAACTCTCAATCCCTCCATGAATTCTTGCTAGTTTTTTAGGCAAAAGAGAGAGGAGATCTAGATCCACATTTCCACCAATCACTTTCTCCTCTATGTGAGTGGAACCCCTTGGATCTAGATCTTGGAGTTCTTGGTGTTCTCCTTCTTGTTCTTCCTCTCATTTTCCTCCCTAGCATTAGTTGCTTTGGTGGGATTTGGGAGAGAAGGACTTGGGCACTCCGTCTACCCTTGCCATTGCATTTGGTGCATTGGTTTGAGTTCTCCACGATGATACGTGGAAGTTACAAGTTGAGAAGCTTATTACTCTTGGGTGCTTGGTACCCTTGAGCTTGTTCCTCTTGGGTGCTTGGGCGCCCTAGATGGTTGTTGGTGTTCGCAGCTCAATCATTGTGGTGTAAAGCTCCGGGCAAGCATCAGGGTCTCCAATTAGGTTGTGGAGATCGCCCTGAGCAATTTGACGGGTTCCGGTGACTGCCCCCAAGGGTTGGAAAAGTGTACGGGTTCGGTGACCGACCCCAAGGGTTGCCATTTGTACGGGTTCGGTGACTGCCCTCAAGGGTCCCTTAGTGGAATCATGGCATCTTGCATTGTGCGAGGGCGTGAGGAGATTACGGTGGCCCTAGTGGCTTCTTGGGGAGCATTGTGCCTCCACACCACTCCAAACGGAGATTAGCATCCACAAGGGTGTGAACTTCGGGATACATCGTCGTCTCCGCGTGCCTCGGTTATCTCTTACCCGAGCTCTTTACTTATGCACTTTACTTTGTGATAGCCATATTGGTTCTTGTCATATATCTTGCTATCACCTAGTAGTTTATCTTGCTTAGCATAAGTTGTTGGTGCACATAGGTGAGCCCAGTTGTTGTAGGTTTTGTGCTTGACAAATTAACCGCTAGGTTTATTCCGCATTTGTTCAAGCCTAAACTGTAATTATTTTAAAAATGCCTATTCACCCCCCCCCTCTAGGTGACATCCACGATCTTTCAAGGGCGCTTTGCGCTGAGTCTGCGGTCCTCGGTAAGGGGAGGAGGTACCTCGACAGACTTGAACAGCACCCTCTAGATGTCCTGGTGTGTCATGTCGAAGAGCTCTCGCAGCGTCTGGTGCTTTGCCGAGTTGAACTCCCACATATTGAATGTCCGTCTTTGACACGGTAGGATCCGGCAGAAGAGCATGACCTGGACCACATTGACAAGCTTGATTTTCTTGCTTATCATGTTTTTAACACAGTTCTGGAGTCCGGTCAGCTCCACCAATGAACCCCAAGATAAGCCCTTCTCTTTCCAAGAGGTTAGCCGCATGGGGATGCCGGATCGGAATTCGGGGGCCGCCACCCAGTTGGTGTCGCGGCTCGGTGATGTAGAACCACGCCGATTGCCACTCCTTCACGGTCTCCACATAGGAGCCTTCGAGCCAGGTGATGTTGGGCATATTGCCCACCATGGCTCCTCCGCACTCTGCTTGCTGGCCGACCACCACCTTCGGTTTGACATTGAAGGTCTTTAGCCATAGGCCGAAGTGGGGCTTGTTGCAGAGGAAAGCCTTGCACACGACGATAAACGCTGAGATGTTGAGGATGAAATTGGGGGCCAGATCATGGAAGTCCAGCCCGTAGTAGAACATAAGCCCATGAACAAATGGGTGGAGGGGAAATCCCAACCCGCAGACGAAATGGGTAAGGAATACAACTCTTTCGTAGGGTTCGGGGGTAGGAACGATCTGCCCCGCGCTTGGGAGCCGGTGTGCAATATCCGCGGCCAAGTATTCAGCTTCCCAGAGCTTTGTGATGTTCTCCTGCGTAACGGAGGAGGCCATCCACTTGCCTCCCACTCCGGACATGTTCGGAGTGTTTTTGCGGAGAAGATGCGAACTTGGGCGCTGGAGCTCGAGTGCGCGAGAATGGATGGGCAGGGAGGAAGAAGGCGTGGGTAAAAAAGAGGAGTCCTTATCCCTTTATAAAGGGAGGTAGAAACTGCTTGCCTCCCCACTTGCCTGGTAAAACTCGCTTATTCCCCAAGCATCGTGATTGATGGCGCGGTTGGGTTATCCACACCCGTATTGATGAGAATCCCATGATAAGGGGACACGATCTCTGCTTCGACAAGACGTGCCAAGAAAACCGCCTCGCAATATGTGCAGTAGCTTGTTGAGAAAAACGGTTCGAATAATAACCGGGGCCATGGCGTGATGTCACGTTATGAAAAGTTGTCAGCAGATTAGATTTATGGAAATATTATACTCTCTACGGTGGGGTGTGGAATTTGTTTTGCAGAGTCGGACACTATTCTTGTGTTCAAAATCTTCTATGGAGTATTCGGAGGAGGAACCCGCCTTGCAATGCCAAAGACAATCTGCGCACCGGACTTATCATCATTGAAGCCTGGTTCAGGGGCTACTGAGGGAGTCCTGGATTAGGGGGTCCTCGGATAGCCGGACTATATACTTTGGCCGGACTGTTGGACTATGAAGATACAAGATTGAAGACTTCGTCCCGTGTCTGGATGGGACTCTCCTTTGCGTGGAAGGCAAGCTTGGAGATTCGGATATGTAGATCTCCTCCCTTGTAACCGACTCTGTGTAACCCTAGCTCCCTCTGATGTCTATATAAACCGGAGGGTTTAGTCTGTAGGATAACAACAATCATACCATATGCTAGCTTCTAGGGTTTAGCCTCTCCGATCTCGTGGTAGATAAACTCTTGTAATACTCATATCATCAAGATCAATCACGCAGGAAGTAGGGTATTACCTCCATCGAGAGGGCCCGAACCTGGGTAAACATTGTGTTCCCCGCCTCCTGTTACCATCCGCCTTAGACGCACAGTTCGGGACCCCCTACCCGAGATTCGCCGGTTTTGACACCGACAGTTGCGTTTTCTCACCAACATCCCACTTGTCTACCAATTTGCAGAAAAAACCCATAATTAGTATCTTAAAGCCAACCACATCCCTCCCTGACCTCACCAAAACAGCCCAAGGAATATATTCTAATTGAAACATAATATATCTCTAGTGATATATGTATATCAAAATTAGAGTGTTTTGTATCAAGTTTGTGAATAAGTATTATCCTAATTATGATTCATTGCAATGCACATGAACATTGCTAGTATTTCCAACCATGCAATTTTTTTCCCTAGTATTCCATAGTTTCGAGTTTTCCATCAAGACATTAGTCACTCATGGTTGATATTTACTTTCAATCATGTACACATATGCACTATGTAACTAGCCTTGCTTATTGGGTTCCAAAGCTTAACTTTCACTCCTACTTATAGTATGTAGAGTATTTAACAAAAAACTACCACTATCAACCAACCCTAGGAAGAATCTATTGTACAAAAAATAGCAAAAACATACCCAAAATTTCTTAATCCACGCCAAAAACTACTACCTAGTACTCCCTCCTTCCCACAATGTAAGACATTTTTCCAACCTAGTTTAGCTTGCAAAAACATCTTATATTATGGGACAAAGGGGTTACCAATTAGGTTAGTTTAAACCCATTTATGACAGGGTTGGCCCACACGTCCGTGCTGACGAGGCAGCTTAAACCAACACTTTTCGTTTGACCGTTGACACGAGGGACCCACATCTGACCTTCTATCCTGTTATTCCCCCTCAAATAATTATTTTTCCTGAACATTACTTCAAACAGTACTGATGCGTGTTCCTCGGTGGCGCCGGTGATGAGCGAGTTGGCTGCCGCTCCGCCAGACGGGCCGGACGCCGCGCTGGCCTCCGCACGGGTTGGCAGGCTGGCCTGAGCGTGACTCACGAGCGAGCAAGACGCCGCGATGGCCTTCACTCAAGCCAGATGCCTGGCCTTAGCGTGGCGCGCACGAGCAAGCCACCACGCCACCGTGCCAATCTAGCTAGCAAACCTTGCTGACAAGCAGTTGGACGGAGCTATCTTGGCTAGCTAGCGGCCGCGAGCACCGGACGGAGCTGGCATCCGGGCTGCCACAAGATGGGCTCCGCACCGCCGGCAGTTTTGACCTCGCCTTCTGCTGGTGGCGGTAGCTATGTCCCATGGCTGAGGATGACTAGGTGGACGGGCCGGAGGTAGGAGGTCACTCGGGGATTTTTGTGCAGACTGACATGTAGGTCCCACAAGTCATAACGCCCGGTCGAATAGAAGGTGTTGACTTAACGGGCGACATGGGCCCTGTTTGGATACTCTAAGTCAGAGGTTAGAGTTAGATTCTAACCCTGAACTAACTCTAACCAAAGTGGTGTTTGGATGGCAGGATTAGATTGACAACAAATGTATCCAAACAGGGCCACGGGTTCAAACGTGCCAATAATGGCACTTTGTAGAGTAGTCGTTTCTTGGTAGGGTTGGTTGGTAAGATGTCGGAGTAATGGGCCACGGGTAGGCCAACCCGAGTCCCATAACCTTTCAAGACATTGGGGCAGGCTGCGCCCCTCAAGACCCCAGGGCGAAGAGCCGCCTCCTGAGGAGTCGATGGTAGGGCGGCCGACTGCCCGCTCACAGACGAGTCCCAGGGACGACTTCCAGAGAAGCCGGCTTTGGGGAGTCGGCCGGCGACTCCAACAAACCCATGACCTCATCGAAGGGGACGGGGCAGGAGCGTGGCTACAGTGAAGCCCACTCCCGCCCCTTACCAAGGGAAGGCATGGCCACAGCACGCCGTACTCGGGAAGATCTCCGTGCGACGTGGCACTGTTGCCCTGCCGGCCCTGACATCAGCACCATAGTACTGAGTCCTGCGCCCACGACAGCTTGTCTGAATGGCCCGGAAGCAGCAGGTCCCACCAGTCAGTGAGACCCTAGGAGACGACGAGAGGACCGCTAGTCGGATCCATCAGGAGTCGGCCCGGGGAGTTGGCCGAGCCCTCCCCTGGGCCCCATGCGCCATTAATCAAGATGTGATGGGGAGTGGCAATAGTGATCGCCCGCCAGGCAGCGGGACTGTTGCCACGACCCCATGACCAAGCCCGCATCATCAAAAGCACGGCTACAGTAATCAGCAGCCGGCAAGACCCGCCCGCGGCGGACACGGCCTGTCGGCTCCATACCAGACCAGTCGACGGGGCCCACCCACCGGCGGGCCCCAGCAGTCAGCGGAGAAATCAGAGGCCAAAGGCACTGACGGCTGGGCCCACGCCCAGACGAATTACCATTGTACCCCTGGGGGGTAGGCCTGTATAAACCCCCAGGGCACCCATGCAAAGGGTTGGAACCCGGTAGCTCTAAACCATACCAGATAGAAGGAGAGAGCTAGCCTTGCCCTCTCCTACCTCTAAGAAACAGCTCAAGAGCAATCGTGTAAACACTTGGCCATAGTGATCATGCGGAGACCCCGCAGAGCAGCAGTAGGGGTATTATCTCCCCGGAGAGCCCTGAAGCTGGGTAAGATTCACCGGCGTGCATGTCTTCGCCTCATCCCGTTTCCAGGCACCGGCGACGTTCTACTCGCCCCCACCATGATAAGCCATCCGTTGGCATATGTCGCACCAAACCCCCGACATTTGGCCCCCACCGTGGGGCCTGGTGCACCGCCGTCCGGAGATCTGTTCTGGACGGGAACCCTTTTCCTCCCTGGCGAGCGCAGCCAACCAGGCACGCCAGACAAAGTTTGCATCGACGCGCTGCGCGACGTTGAGATCGCCTGCGCAGCCAGCTCCTTGGCCGAACTTGTCAGCGAGGTCCGCCTCTCCGAAGAACCTGCGTCCGACGCAGGCACGGGCGGCCCCGAGAACATCCTCGCGGGCCTCCTCGATCAAGTCCACGTTTCCGGCGGGCCTGCCGTAGACTTGGAGACCGTAGGCTCCACCAACCCGATGCTGGTCGACTCCGACACCGCGTCGCTCGACGCGTTCCCCACCAACGTGGTGGTCTATGATGAACCTCTCCCCCATGCAGAGAGCGACGGAAGCACCGTCACTGAGGTGCTAGTCATCAGTCATGACGAGTTCCCTGGTGGAGGAGCGCCCGACTCACTCGGCGCGGTGCTGCAAGACCTAACTATGCCCATTCCAGAAGATGCTGACGCAGAGACGTTAGAAGCGCGCCGCCTTCAGCTCGTTGAAGGGGCGAAGAAGCTGGCCAGCATGAGACACTTGTCAGAAGCTTACCAGCGGGAGATGGATTGCGCCGTTGGCGGCTTGCCGGCCCCGGCAGGGCCCAGCTGCCTTGGCGCGGTCCAGCAGCGCGGCGTAGCCATCGCCAGCCTGTTTGGGGCTAGCTGCCCCGTGTACGCTACACCAGCGGAGAACATCCGAGTCGCCCAGGCAGCGGCGGATGAGCTGGACAATTTCGAGGGCAAAGAACGCCGCCTCATGATGGAGCGAGTCCAGCGGCTCCTCGACGCGGCCGCCGCGCAGAACGAGGCCGGCTGCCGCACGGAGGCGCCATAGCGGCCAAACGACGACCCGCACCGAGATCAAGGCGCGACGTCTCGGACACCGACTGGCGGCGCCCGAGGAAGAAAGGACAAGGATCCGGCTATCAGCCACAGTCGGACTCGCATTACCATAGAGCGTGACCAAGATGGCCGCCCGAGAGCAGTGGAACGAAGGGACGACTGTCCGCCTCCCCCTCCCCATAAAGAGAGGCGAGTCTCCCCGCCGCCTGTTGACCATCCAACTCTCGGTGATCGCCTTGGCCGCTAAGAGGGAGTTGGAGAGAATGACGCCCGCCACCGGATCAACCGACTTCACCGGTCCCTGGCACTGGAAGAAGAAGACGAGTTGGGTCCACCTTGTTTCGGGCCCCGCATTCGGGACGAGCCCTTTCCCAGAGGGTTCACGCTCCCAAGAGACACGCCCAAGTATACCGGCTCCGTGAAGCCGGAAGACTGGCTAGTCGAGTACTCCACGGCTATCAGCATAGCAAACGGCAACAAGCGTGTAGCCGTAAAGTACGTTCCGCTCATGCTCCAGGGCACGGCCCGGACGTGGCTGAACAGCCTAAAGCCCCGCAGCATCAACATCTGGGTCAACTTCACCGAAGCGTTCATCCGCAACTTCACCAGCACGTACAAGCGTCCTCCCAAGCCTCATCAGCTCTCCTTGTGCGTGCAAGGTCCTGACGAGTCGACTCGCGACTACCTCACGCGTTGGGCTGAGCTCTAGAACTCCTGCGAGGGCGTGCATGAGGTGCAGGCCATCGAGTACTTCATAGCCGGGTGCCGAGAAGGCACCCTCCTCAAGCACAAGCTCCTCTGCGACGAGCCAGAAACCCTCGACGAGTTGCTGATCATAGCGGACAAGTACGCCACGGCCGACTCCTCCATGCAGGCGGAAATTCAAATCAGCACAACTGGCAAAGTGGCTCCTCAAGCTCCAAGAACTCCGGCGGCAGACCCCGGCCGGCGACAACATCAGGGCGACAACAAGCGCAAGGCCCCGCAGCCGGCTTCCAGCAGCCGGCAGGTCGTGACCGTTGAAGCCCAGCAGCCAGAAGAGCAGCCTCCGCCCAAGCGACAGAAAGGCGGCAAGCCTAACTGGTTGACGGCCTTCTCCTATGAGCAGACCTTGGATGGACCTTGCAAGTTCCATAGCGGCGCAAAGCCGTCGAATCACACCACCCGGAAGTGCCACTGGCTCACCAGGATCGCCAAGGGAGACGGCCTCCTGCCACCCCCGTCTGCTGGGCAGCCGCCTCCGCCCCAGCAGCCGGCAATCAAGCTAGTCGGCGCAGTACAAGACGAATACCCTGAAGAACACGGAACCTACATGGTGTTCACCAGTATGGCTGATGATCGACGCAGCAGGCGGCTGCAGCGACAAGAGGTGAACGTAGTAGCCTCAGAGACGCCAGAGTTCATGCACTGGTCTAAGAAGCCCATCAGCTGGAGCAGGGCTGACCACCCAGAAGTGATGCCGAGTCCGGGCTCCTACGCCTTGGTCCTGGATGCCACCTTTGCTACGGACAAACAGGCCGCGCGTTTCTCGCGAGTTCTGATAGACGGGGGCAGCAGCATCAATATCCTGTACAAGGATACCATGGAGAAGTTAGGAATCAAGCAAAGACAGCTTCAGAGCAGTCGGACAGTGTTCCACGGCATTGTACCTAGGCTTTCCTGCTCGCCGATCGGCAAGATCCTGATGGATGTCCTCTTTGGGGACAAAGATCACTTCCGAAGAGAGTCTGTTTGGTTTGAGGTGGTGGACCTTGAGAGCCCATACCATGCGCTACTTGGCCGACCCGCCTTGGCCAAGTTCATGGCGGTCCCCCACTACGCTTACCTCAAGATGAAGATGCCCAGTTCCAGGGGAATTCTGACTGTGGCAGGTGACTACCGGAAGTCGTCTGCTTGCGCAGCTGAGAGCAGTCGGCTGGCCGAGTCCCTGGTAATCGCGGCTGAGAAGCGGCTCCTTGAGCGAGTTGTGGCGATGGCCGGCAAGCAGCCTGAGGTATCGCCCAGCCCAAAAGAGTCGGAGGCTGAGGGTTCGTTCAAGCTGGCTAAAGAGACAAAGAAGATACCCTTGGATCCAGAGCATCCAGAGAGGTACGCCGTCGTAGGTGCAAACCTCGACAGCAAATAGGAAGGCGAGCTCATCGATTTCCTCCGTGAGAATCGGGACATCTTCGCATGGTCCCCCAAATACATGCCAGGTGTACCGACGGATTTCGCCGAGCACAAGTTACATGTCCGATCTGATGCAAAGCTGGTCAGGCAGCCCCTGCGCCGCTTATCAGAAGAGAAGAGAAGAGTTGTCGGAGAAGAGATAGCCCGACTCCTAGCAGCCGACTTCATTATGGAAGTTTTCTTTCCGGAGTGGCTGGCAAATCCGGTCCTGGTACTAAAGAAGAACAAGCAGTGGCGAATGTGTATTGACTACACGAGCCTCAACAAGGCCTGCCCCAAGGACCCATTTGCTCTACCAAAAATCGATCAGGTGATAGACTCCATAGCCGGATGCGAGCTATTGAGTTTCTTGGGTGCATACTCAGGATATCACCAGATCAAGTTGAACCCGGCTGATAGATTGAAGACCGCCTTCATCACGCCGTTTGGAGCATTCTGCTACCTCACCATGACGTCCGTCTTGAGGAATGCCGGCGCCACCTTTCAGCGTTGCATGCAGAAGTGTCTCCTCAAGCAGCTCGGCAGGAACGCCCACGTCTACGTGGACGACGTAGTGGTGAAAACGGAAAAGTGTGGAACACTGCTGGAAGACCTCAAGGAGACCTTTGAGAACCTGCGCCGGTTCCAGATCAAGCTCAACCCCGAGAAGTGTGTCTTCAGAGTACCAGCCGGCCAACTGCTAGGTTTCCTGGTCTCTGAACGTGGCATAGAATGCAACCCAGTAAAAATCAAGGCCATCGAGAGAATGGAGGTACCCAGCCGACTGCTGGATGTGCAGAAGTTCACCGGCTGCTTAGCGTCCATCAGCCGATTCATCAGTCGGTTGGGCGAGAAAGCTCTCCCCTTATACCAACTCATGAAGAAGACCACTTTTTTCGAGTGAAACCATAAGGCGGACGAAGCTTTTCACCAGTTGAAGAAGATGTTGACTACTCCGCCTGTCCTGGCGGCTCCGACTCCCAAGGAACCTATGCTCCTGTACATCGCCGCCACCAGCCGGGTAGTCAGCACAGTCATTGTAGTGGAGCGCAAGGAGGAAGGCAAGGCACTGCCTGTCCAGAGACCAGTATATTACCTGAGCGAGGTACTGTCGACCTCCAAGCAGAACTACCCCCACTACCAGAAGATGTGCTATGGCGTACACTTTGCTGCCAAGAAATTGAAGCCTTACTTTCAAGTGCATCCAATCACGGTGGTCTGCACGGCCCCACTTGCCGAGATCATCGATAGCCGAGATGCTTCTGGTCGAGTGGCCAAGTGGTCCATAGAGCTAGCTCCTTACACCATCTACTACCAGCCCCGCACTGCTATCAAATCACAAGCACTGGCCGACTTCCTCGTCGACTAGGCCGAGACCTAGTACCTGCCTCCAGCACCTGATTCCACCCATTGGCGGATGCATTTCGACGACTCCAAGATGCGCACTGGCTTGGGAGCTGGCGTCGTCCTCACCTCTCCCAAAGGCGACAAGCTCAAGTATGCACTGCAAATCCACTTTGCCGCCTACAATAATGTCGCCGAGTACGAGGCGCTCATCCACGGGCTCCGGCTTGCCAAAGAGCTTGGCATCTGCCGGATCTTGTGTTATGGTGACTCAGACTTAGTGGTCCAGCAATCATCCGGCGACTGGGACGCGAAAGATGCAAACATGGCAAGCTACCGTTTCCTCGTGCAGCAACTCAGCGGGTATTTCAAAGGATGCGAGTTCCTTCATATACCAAGGAATGACAACGACCAAGCAGATGCATTGGCGCGAATCGGCTCTACCCGCCAAGAAATACCATCTGGTGTCGCCCTTCAACGCCTTCTCAAGCCGTCCGTCAAGCCCTCGCCAGAATCAGACTCCATCTTCATAACGGCTCCTCCCGAAGACGTCGGATCCGACTCCAGAGCCCCGGCAGGCGGCACGAGGATCTCGGCAGATGACTCCGGAGCCGCCACAGTCGAGGCTAGCCCAGGGACTGCGGAACCCGGCCCGGGGACTGCGGTGGCGGACTTGAAGATTCCAGAACTCATCCCAAGGACCGCGCCAGTCGGCCTAGGGACTTCATCAACCCAGCAAGCGGCTGTTGACTCCAACCCGCCGCCTCCCAGCCTAGCCGCCCTCGTCCAAGTCGCAGTTCTGGTAGTCGAAGAAATAGCAGCACCCTCATGGGCCCAGCCCATCCTTAAATTCCTGGTGAACAAAGAGCTACCAACTGATGAGACCTCAGCTCGGCAAGTACAACACCGGGCGGCAGCCTATACCATAGTCAACAAAGAGCTGGTCAGGCGCAGCGTCACTGGTGTCTACCAGCGCTGCGTAGAGCCAGAGCAAGGCCAAGCGATTCTCAAAGACATCCATCAAGGCGAATGCGACCACCATGCGGCTTCAAGAGCACTCGTCGCTAAAGCCTTTCGGCACGGTTTCTTCTGGTCGACTGCCTTAGAAGAGGCCAAGGAGTTGGTCCAAAAATGCAAAGGATGCCAAAAGTTCAGCTCCAAGCCGCACCAGCCGGCTTCTGCGCTCAAGACCATCCCCATTGCCTGGCCTTTCGCAGTTTGGGGTCTAGACATGGTGGGACCATTCAAGATAGCACGAGGTGGTTTAACTCACCTACTTGTCGCAGTGGACAAGTTCACCAAGTGGATAGAAGCGAAGCCAATTAAGAAACTGAAAGGTCCGACTGCCGTGACTTTCATCACCGATATCACAATTCGGTAGGGCATACCACACAGCATCATCACCGACAACGGCACCAATTTTGCCAAAGGCGCCTTGGCCCGTTTCTGCGCAACACAGGGCATCCGACTGGACCTAGCGTCTGTCGCCCACCCGCAGTCAAACGTCCAAGTGGAGCGAGCAAACGGCCTCGTCCTGTCCGGCATCAAGCCTCGGTTGATCGAGCCTCTGGAGCGCTCGGCTGGCTGTTGGCTCGACGAGCTGCCAGCTGTCCTCTAGAGTCTGCGCACGACTCCAAACAAGTCAACCGGCTTCACGCCCTTCTTCCTCGTCCATGGTGCCTAAGCCGTCATCCCAACGGACATAGAGTTCGACTCCCCACGAGTCACCATGTACACCAAGGAGGAAGCAGAAGAAGCACGACAAGACGGCGTCGATCTGCTGGAAGAGGGCCGGCTATTGGCACTCAACCGGTCCAGCATCTACCAGCAGAGCCTGCGCCGGTACCACAACAGGAAGGTCGGGCCAAGATCTTTCCAAGAAGGCGACCTTGTGCTCCGGCTGATCCAGCGAACAGCCGGCCAGCACAAGCTGTCGGCGCCTTGGGAAGGCCCTTTCATCATCAGCAAAGTACTGGGCAATGATTCCTACTACCTGATCGACGCTCAGAAGCCCCGAGCACGCAAGAGGGATGACTCCGGCAAGGAGACAGAGCGGCCATGGAATGCAAATCTCCTCCGAAGGTTTTACAGCTGATGCAGTATGTACCACGCTACCTTTTGTATTAAAGAACCAAGACTTCGGGGCCCCCGAGGCGAGCTCGGGGACTGCCCTCTTTTGTCTGTATGATAAAAATTATGACTGCAAGTATGTTAGTCCTTTTTATGCCATTTGGCACCGGGCTCGACAAATCGGCATGGGGACTTGCCGCCTTGCACTATGAAATGCTTCCTACAATCGGACAAGTAGTGTGTAAACGCCCAAACCGTCTCCTGTCAGAAGCCGCAGCTTGCAGAGCGACTGTACGGTGGGCAGCAGTAAGGTAGAATGGGCATTCGCATGAAAAATGTCTAAGGACTCAAAGCATAAAACATAGCTCAAGACGGCTTCCAGCCTTTCTCGCAAACCAACTCTCGGATAGTCGAACTGCCGCTTCCTATCCAACTTGCTCAAAAAAATCTTGAAATCGGCTAAGTACTTGCTTTCCCAAAGTAGCCTAGCACTTGATCCAGCAACAGTCCGCAGAGCGGCTGTCCAATTGGCAAGGCAGGCAACTAAGATAAAGCGGCAAAGGAAAAAAAGCCAAAAGAACAATGAGCAAGAAAAGATAGATATATATATATATATATTTACATAACATAGGTCCTTGGCCAAATTGTCGAGTAGAGGTTCAAAATACACCCCGCGGGTGGAATTGTGCGAATTAACAAGTTCTTCAAAGACTACTGAAGCAGATAAAATAAAAGATACAGCAGCAGCTTAGGAGGCAGCACACGGATTCGGAGGGTCGGAGGAGGCGCCAGTGTCAGGCGTCGGGGCAGCCGGCTGGCTAGTCTCGGCTTGATCACCTCCGGTGGCAGTCGACTCGATCGCACGCGGCTTGTTGCTGGAGGCACGGTCGGGCTGAGGCTGGCCGTCTGCTCCGTCCTCTGGTGCCTCCGCCTTGCCTCCATCCTCCGCCTCGTCCTCCTCCTCGACGCTGGAGCCAATCACCCCCGCCAAGTCTTCGCCGTAGTCTGGGTTCATCCCAAACCACTCCGGCGGTACCTCCTCACCGTCTTCAGACCGCTCGGGGACGAAGATGCTGGCGTCGGTGTACTCGGCGATCGCCGCAGCACGTTTGATGAGGGCATCTTCCGCAGCCGCCAGCTCCGGCTGGGCCTTCGACCGAAGCGTGGCCAACCGGTCTAGATCCAGCCCTGGGTACCACGCCTTGATGAACTCCAAGGTTCGGCACGCTCCAGCCCGGGCCGAAGAGCCCTTCCAGGCCTCAAGACGACCAGCCGCGACCTCCAGCCAGTTGGCTGTCAGGCTGGGGGTGTGCGGAGCCTGCATATCCGGCCAAAGGGCGGCAATCGCCTGGGCACCGACGCACTGAAGCCGGCGCAGCATCCGGTGAGCCGGCCGGAGGCGAGCCTCGATGCTCAGGATGTGCTCGTCAAGAGTTCGGGGGGCATCGGCGGCGATCTCTGAGCCCTCCGCCCTCCGACTTTCACGGTCGGCCTCGATGGCTTGGATGGCAGCCTGCGACTGCCCAGGGAAGAAGTCTGCAAAGACGCGAAGAAACGAGGAAGCTAGACAAAAACCAGGAGTCGGCACGATTTAAATCGGCAGCTCGAAGATATCAAATAAAGAGACTCACCATCAACGATGTCTTCAATCTCGTGGAAGCCGGAGGACAGCAGCGCCTCCTTGTCAGACCAGGAGGAGCGCTCGCTCGCGAACTCGACCAAGAGGGCGGTTTCCGTCTCCTCCGCCTCCCTCTGCGACTTCACAAGTAGCTCCTTCTGCTCTGCCAACTGAGTGGCCAGCATATCACGCTCTGTGGCGAGCCTGCTGCACTCCTCCCCTTTGGCGCGCAGGGCGGAGTTGGCTTCGCTCAGCTGCTGTTGAAGAGCAGCGTTGGCTCCTGAAGAAAAGGAAGAAAGATAACAGTCGTCAATAAAGTAGGTCGCCGGGGAGATCCGGCCCGACTGCTCAGCAGTCGGCCCGAATCTCGGGGACTACAGCCCGCGGGTGCGCTAGCGCGCCCCCACAGATAAGAAAAAAGGACTTACTCCGGCTCTCCGCCAAGTCAGCGGTCCGCTTGCCCAGCTCTTCAACGTTACGGTTGAAGGTAGTGACGCGGAGGTTGTGGTAATCCTGCGACAAGCATTTCAGACAAAGTTAGTACCCAGAAGTTCATCAATTGGAGTTCCGGGCCACCTGCTCAGCAGTCGGCCCGAAACTCGGGGACTACAACCAGTGGGTGCGCTGGCGCGCCCCCACAGAGAGGAACAAGAAAACAAAGACAAAAGGAAAAAAAAAACATACCCGGACGGCTGCCCGCGACGCTAGGAATGCCTTGGTGCAACTTTGGAGAGCGTCGCCCTCAGCACGGAGCTTCGCCTGGACGTCCAGGAGCGCCCGGTTCAGCGGCCCTGTGCCGCCTCCTCGCACCCACCCAATAGGTGCGGCGCTCGTCGCTTCGGCGCCTAGGGCCGCCGAGCTGGCGGTGCCGGCTTCCAGGGAGCGGGGTGCCGAAGTCGCCTTCTCCAGATGATGGCGCGTTGGCGAGCCGACTTGGAGGAGTAGCCTCGCCACGGCCTCGTCTTCGGTCAGCGGCACCGGAGGGTCCACTGGCTGCTCGCCTTGCGCGCCTTCAGACGGCGGCGGAGGCAGCGGCGGAACGTTCGCGTCCGGAGTAGAGGGGTCGCCGCCTTCCCTCTCCTCGACGGGGTTCTCCCCGCCGGCTTCTCCAGTTGGCCCCATGAACTTCGGAGGCGGCGGCGCAGAGCTCAACGGGGTGACGAGCACTGCCGACTGGCGGCGTGCTGCTTCCTTAGCCCGCTGCTTCGCCACGGCGGCGGCTTCAGCCTCCGCTAGTTTTTTCTTAGCAGAGGCCTCCGCCTTCTCCACGCGGAGGGCCTCTTCTTCGTTGCGCTTATCCTGCGCATTCCGCTTCGTCGCCTCCCGGAGGTCAGCAGCGGGGTCAATCCGCCGAGTGGTGGCAGACGTCTCCGCTGACCCCATGATGGAGGCTGCGGCGACCCGCTCAAGAGAGAGGGGAGCCCTGAAGCAAGAGGGGCAAGCAAAGACTCAGACAAATAACGAAGAAAGAATAAAACTTTGAAGATAGAATACTTACGCGGAGACCAACGGTGGCTTCTTCACTTCCTTACGGAAGCGGATGGCCTTCGCGGCTGCCTCGTCCCGCCGGGTCACCGCAGCCGAGCCCTTGGGCTTCTTCGGCCGACTGTCGAACAAGGTCGGCACGGCCCTGCGCTTCTTCCCGCCGCCTGGAGAGCCCGGCCCGGCAGAAGAGCCCGCGCCAGGCTGGCTAGCTCCTGGCCTATGGCGAGGGGCGACCTCTCCCTCATTGTTGTCTTCAGGCCAGTCGGCGAAGGTAGCCGAAGGCCTGAAGTCGCCTGCTGTCCCTCCTCCTCCCTCGGCGTCGTCTTCCAGAGCCGCCGCCCCCAGATCGGGGTCGTCGACGTCGCTCTCCGCCCGGTCGGCGCGGAACTCACAGGCCGACCCCGAGGTGCCGGCTGGTGGGTGAAGAAGGGGATTCTAACCAAAGCCAACTGGTCAAAACAAAACTCGGCAAGAAGAAGACAATCTAAAGAAAGAAAAGAAAGGTGACTCGCCACGGGCGGGGGGTTGGCGCGGGAGTACGGCTCCTTGCCGAATCGTCAGTCCTCGAGGAGCCTGCTGTCTGAGAGGTAGTTCACCATGAAGGCCACCTCTTCGTGAGGCATGTCCTTGGTGCACATCTGACTCGGGTCGCGGTGCCCGCTCATCTGGCATACCATGTGAGGGCGGCCTTGGAGTGGGAGAACTCGGCGCAAAACGAAGACGGCCAGCAGGTCCGGACCAGTCAGACCCTCTGACTGTGTCAGCACTCGGAGTCGCGTGATGGTGCCGGCTCCCGCAGGCGTCAGCGACCTGGCCCGGTACGACCAGTTGGGCAGTCTCCCAGCCGGCGGGCCAGCTTCGAAAGCCGGCAGGTTGACCCAGTCGCCCCTCATGGCGACGTTCCTGATGTAGAAGTAGGATCTCTGCCACATCTTCATCGACTTTATCAGTGAGATGGAGGGGAAGGGATTGTCGGCCCCCGACCTTCGCACGACGATGAAGGCGCCGCACTGAGCCGGCACGCCCGCGGCCTGGGTGCCGAGCTTGGAGAAGAAGAACTCCCCCCAGAGCTCGAGGGTGGGGAGGACTCCGAGGAAGCCTTCGCACAGGGCCACGAAGGCGGACAGCAGCACCACTGTGTTCGGGGTGAGGTGGTGCGGCTGGAGACCGTAGAACTCCAGGAAGGACCGGAAAAAATTGCTCGCCGGCAGCCCCAGCCCGCACAGGCAGTGCGAGCGGAAGATGACCCGCTCGCCCTCCTGCGGTGCGGGGGAAATCTCCCCCTCCGGCGCAAGACGCACCTGCACGCGATCCTCGCCGGGAAGCCGACGGGTCCGGCGGAGGAACTCAATGTGGTCTTCATGAACTTCGGAACCGTCCCAGGTGCCGGAGCACACTGGGGGAGGCGCGGCAGCGGAGGAAGAACTCATCGCGAGCTGTCGCCGCAGCGTTCGCCGGAGCTTGGGCGTGCGACGGAGCAAAGAAGAAAAGAGGAAGGAGGAGAGCGAGGAGCAGCAAGGAGGAAGAGAACGAGGAGTAGTGGGAAGGAGGGGCGCGCGTGCCCCTCTCTTCCCCCTACTTATAGCCCCGTGGGCTGTGAAGCCGAGGGGCGGACGTGGGGATTTACTGCGCCCATGACCCCACGACCCCCACGATCCACGTAAAGTTACTGCGTGCAGTAACTCCACGGGAATCCCAACCGTCCACCGGGGCCGCAGCGGATCCGCTTGGGCGCCGAGGCGCGGTAGTGGCGGGCCCCGCCTATGGGCCTGTCCCGTCGCACGCGTAGGCTGGCAGGACGGCCTGGCCACGTGCCCTCGCATGACAGGCCAAGAACGGGCGGCGGCCTGGAGGCTTAGCTAGCACGCCACTTAAAATCCCGCCGCGACGTTCAAAATACTGAGCAAGTCGGAATTGAGTGAGTCCGAGTTGAGCAAGTCCGACTCCTTCTAGACGGCTCGGCAGAAGTCAGTCAAAGACCATGTGTTGAGCACCCGGAAAGAGAAACTGTTGAGGCTTCTCGGCCGATCGCCCGCGGCGCCTCACCGGCTTCGGGGACTACTATCGGAGTAATGGGCCACGGGTAAGCCAACCCGAGTCCCATAACCTTTCAAGACATCGGGGCAGGCAGCGCCCCTCAAGACCCCAGGGCGAAGAGCCGCCTCCTGAGGAGTCGACGGCAGGGCGGCCGACTGCCCGCTCACGGCCGAGTCCCAGGGACGACTTCTAAAGAAGCCGGCTTTAGGGAGTCGGCCGGCGACTCCAACAAACCCATGACCTCAACGAAGGGGACGAGGCAGGGGCGTGGCTACAGTGAAGCCCACTCCCGCCCCTTACCAAGGGCAGGCATGGCCACAGCACGCCGTACTCGGGAAGATCTCCGTGTGGCGTGGCATTGTTGCCCTGCCGGCCCTGACATCAGCACCACAGTACCGAGTCCTGCGCCCACGACACCTTGTCTGAACGGCCCGGAAGCAGCAGGTCCCACCAGTCAGTGAGACCCTAGGAGATGGCGAGAGGACCGCCAGTCGGATCCGTCAGGAGTCGGCCCGGGGAGTCGGCGGAGCCCTCCCCTGGGCCCCATGCGCCATTAATCAAGATGTGATGGGGAATGGCAATAGTGATCGCCCGCCAAGCGGCGGGACTATTGCCACGACCCCATGACCAAGCCCGCGTCATCAGAAGCACGGCTATAGTAATCAGCAGCTGGCAAGACCCGCCAGCGGCGGACGCGGCCTGTCGGCTTCGTACCAGACCAGTCGGCGGGGCCCACCAACCGGCAGTCCCCAGCAGTTGGCGGAGAAATCGGAGGCCAAAGGCACTGATGGCTGGGCCCGCGCCCAGACGAATTACCATTGTACCGCTGGGTGGTAGGCCTATATAAACCCCCAGGGCACCCATGCAAAGGGTTGGAACCCGGTAGCTCTAGACCATACCAGATAGAAGGAGAGAGCTAGCCTTGCCCTCTCCTACCTCTAAGAAATAGCTCAAGGAGCAACCGTGTAAACACTTGGCCATAGTGATCATGCGGAGACCCCGCAGAGTAGTAGTAGGGGTATTATCTCCCTGGAGAGCCCTGAAGCTGGGTAAGATTTGCCGGCGTGCATGTCTTCGCCTCATCCCGTTTCGAGGCACCGACGATGTTCTACTCGCCCCCACCATGATAAGCCATCCATTGGCATATGTCGCACCAAACCCCCGACATAAGAGCATGTACAATGGTTGATGAGGTAGTCTTATCTTAAGTCTGCCACGTATGCAATTGGTAGTAGTTTCTTGGCATTATTAGTGGTTTCTTGGCATTATTAGGGGTTTCTTGTAAGAAACAATGTACTACTAGCGACAAAAGGCGATTCTAGGTTGTGTTGTACTCCAATGAGTACTACTAGTGGTCGTGGGAGTGTATACCTCGTTTTGTGGGTTCGATCCCGGCCGAACGCACAGCGGCCTTTTTCTAATAGTAACTTCGTTGCGAGCCAATATTTTACATGGGTAGTTTGAGTTTTGAAGTCAAACGGACGTGCAGCACCACAATATGGGTGCACTGGATAGCCTAGCCACGTGAACGGGTTTTCCTTCCCAGCATCTCGTCGCTCGCGTGCTCGCCCTAGCCGCACCTCGCTTGCAGCTTCCTCATCAGCTAGTAGCATATTTAAACTAGCGCCTCCCAATTAAGCCCGAGGAGCCAGAAAAGCCTGGCGGGGCATTGGGAACTGTGCAATATGGCTCTGTACGTAAAGTGCTCTTCTACTACTACTTTGTAGCTTGTGGCGTTGCACGCATGGACTTCACTCCATTATCGGCTCTACTATAAAAGAAATTCCTCTTGACATGTTTTTTTAAACGGAGGCAAAAGCTTTGCTTCATCTCATTCATCAAGAAGGAACTACTAACAAAGTTCGACAAGATCCATTACACCTCCACAAATGGAAGCGAAAAGCCTAGTCTCGTTGTATCAAATAACTCAAATGTTCTGCCCCCGCAGTAACCATCGCTGAGAAATAGGCTGCTAGTGTGTGCGTGAGAGGAGCGGCTAAGTAGGCCAGCTATGTGAGAGGAGCGGCTGAATAGAGCACCGAGAGTACCCACTAGGCCACTACGTAGGTGTACTTTCCCTGCATTGATAGTACAACTATGGTTCTAGAGAACAGTACGTAGTACCCTCCACTTCCAACTGTAGCTCCTTGGCCCTGAGATTCAAGAGTTCAAAACTGGTGCACTATACTAGTGGAGTAGTACTAGTACTGCTACAGTACGAGTACGTACTCCTCCGTCACATAATGTAAGATGTTTTTTGACACTAGTTGGCGTGTACAAAAAATAGCAAAAACATACCCAAAATTTCTTAATCCACGCCAAAAACTACTAGCTACTGCCAAAAATTTCTTACTAGTGCTATTATTTACAGTATAATGCAATCCCATAACGTCCCATAATGCTAGTACTTGTAGTAAATAATAGCCTCACCCCTTTGCTAAGGAACGATCTACAGTTGGAAGGGGCGAGGCCCTGCGGTTACTACGCTCTTATCTCCTCCTCGCCAGTTCCCCTCCCCCAAAGAGAAGGCAGTTCGTCACTGCTCCCATGGATTTGCCAGGCGGTTCTCCTCCTCGTCGGGGCTGGGAGACCTTGGACGACGATCCTCTGGGAGAAATCGCACGCCGCTCCGGCGTCCTCACCGCCGCAAGACTCGGTGCTTCCTGCACCAACTTTTTCAAGACGGTGCTTAAAAAGGCTTGGGAAAAGGCCATGCTTGTTGGTCTTCCATGCGTCCTTGAGGAGAAGGTTCTTTTATGGGACAATCCTTCGAACAGTCCACCGCTCCCTGGCCATGGTTGCACGTTGACTCCGCTAGAGTTGCCAATGTTGAGAGGTAGTCGGATTTTGTCCAATGAGCAAGTCAGTAATGGAGTTTGATCATGTAGTACTTAGTTATTCCATTTCCATCTCATAATTTCTCTGTTGCCCACCGTCTTATATATAGGTCTGGGTCGGTGCCAACGAATATTGGCTTGCATACCTCTGGCCGGATACCACCATCATTTTGCATAACATCCACAGCAGTGCGGCCGTTCCGGTAGACCCCTTCTCCACCATTGGGATCGGCCTTCCGTACTGGCTGGGCTTGAATACGTATGATGATGCCTACATGAGATTGAAGAAGATAGCAATTGCGGACCCGTCGACAAAGCGATGCGGCTACGACGATTACTATCTCATTGTGGTGTTTGACATAAGGATTGCCAGCAATGCAAGAGGCAGTAACGGCAGAGGCTGGCGCATGTTGGCGGCGGCAGATTTGTACCCCTAAACATTCGAAGACGTCGTGCACCATCTAGGCCACATCTTCGTGGTGACAAGGCAGGGGACTTGTTTCATCTGGTTTCCATCCTATGGTACGGGAGATTACAAACGGGATGCACAAACCATCATTTGCATCCCTAATGTTACTCCATTATTTTGTAGGGACCAGTCATCCCGTGATCAAAATAAGATCGCCGTTCCTGGATGTGCATTTGCATCCGCGATTCGGTCAAACCTGGAACCTTGTAGCTGACTTTGGCATATTGGGATCAACTATCTTAGCAGTCGTTACCCATGGTACCACTGATGTGCAACATGGTCACACAATCTACCATGATCGGACCGTCACCATCTACCCAGGTATTCCATTTTTTTAACCCTCTCGCCTTCTCTTTCATTGTTGTACTAGTACTCTACTTACGTATTAGTAGGAGTACTTTCTACCTTGGAGGACGCGTATAGCTAGCTAGGCCCTTGAAGACTTGAACCCACTAGCTGCCACCATTTCTTTCCATGGCTTACTATCTCATCCATGTAGCCAAGAGTGGCTATATATAATAAGCCGGTTATTTTACTTCCTCTATACAGGAGTAGTGCTATTTGCTGCACAGTATTACTGACCGTCATATTTGAGCACAACATTATTATGCATGGACCTTGACTATGTACGTCACCATGTGTCCAGATCTAAGATGCCGCGTGTACTAGATGAACGGCGCCGAGTTCGGCCCCCGTGATGCTACGTGGGTGCCGAGGAACACTCTTGGAGAGTACTCGCTTTTCATTGGGGACAGCTACCCCATTGTGAAGCGGATGCCACCTTCCGTGCATGACGCGGAAGGCCTGTCGTTCATGAAGCATGGTTGTGTCTTCAGTGCGCACCGCCGGATGAACGACATGCTGGGACACGCTATCCCTGATTTATGCCGCTTCAGCTTGGATGAGTCTCCATCGTGTGGAACCGGACTAGAAAGCTGCGACAATGATTCCCGTTGCCCACCCTATGGATCGTGCCATCCATGAAGAACACCTGGGACTAGAATCTGGAGGATGACATGTAGCCCATCTATAACGTGTAAGTGGAGTACGGTAAATTGTGAACGGTCGCGTTGTGAATATATGTAGACTAGTCGTGCATAAATTTATCACATGAATTGGAGATGAACTTGTGTGGCATACTGGCATTTGTCCTTTAGAATTTATTACTAGTAAATGTGTTATGTGTACGTGCAACTTGTGTGGTCGTTGCACGGGATCCAACACGCTCTTTGAGAAAAAAAAAGGTGGCACAGCTTTGGATATACGTGATGTGGCGGCATCATACAGTAGCATCGTTCTCTATTGAGATGAGCCTTATAAACCGGAAAGGAGGGAGTAGTACACTCCTACTAGGACGACAACTCCTATAGAACCTTGCGCTTGGCTCTTTGCCTCTTCGGGAAGTTCAACAGTTCGTACTCGTGTGAACCTTGCACTTGGCTCTTCGCCTCTTCGGAAGGTCCAACAATGATGATACTACAGTACAATATGCTTCTGGCAATCTGACACCGATTGAACTGATGCACGTCCATCGTGAGGGCGAGGGCGAGGGAGAGGGCGTTGTAGTTAAAACCCTCTCCTCGTCCTGCGAACCACCGCGCGCGTGGGTGAGGGAAAGGCGTAGTAAGCAAGCTTCTCCTCGTTTGGCGAGTTGATGAGACACATCAAAGCAGTACTAGTACTAATCCATATTGCGTCCTTTTCGGTTAATATGGCTTAATTTGAAATGAGAAAATACACTGGCGGTCAACGTATGTAACAATACGCTCTTTACCGTCACTATATATAGTTTTGCGGTGATTATACGATCACTAGCTCATCGTAGAGCAACGTATTGCACCCTACTGGCCGGCCACATAGTCGACGTGGCACTTTGTTGACTGGTTAAATTGTCATCTGGTTTCTGGGTCCCACCTATCAGTTGGCAGAGCAAAGAAATCAGTTAAACAAAACTTTACGCAGGCGCGACAGGAGTCCAACCCTTGCGCGCGAACCACCCTGGCTGTGTATGTGAGTGCATGCATGTGTACTCCCTCGGTATTCCAACAAAGAGTGTACATCAGCTAAAAAACAAAGAGTGTAGTACATCTACACTTCCAATGCATTTAGCCTTTAATCTAAATCGATATTGATTGACTAATGCACGAACTTGTGCTCTAGGTATAGGCTACATGTCTATCCTTAATTACAGCATGCAATGACCTTCATTTAATCTTCTTCTCTCAATGGTCGCATGCACACATAAGTCTGCTACTTTTGGACGTTAATTATGCCCTAGTCAATGTGTGAATATCTAAATGTACAGTCTTTCACGGACGTAGGGAGTAGGTTGAGCACTTGAGCGTGAGCGTGTGTGTTGCGTCGTGTGTTGTGTGCCATATGGGTGCGTGAGTGGTGCGTGCGTCCATGTGTATGTGTGAGTGTTGCATGTTGCATGCATGCATGCATGCATGCATGCATGGGGCTTACTCCCTCCCATTGGCATGTTCATATTTAAAGCTTCCTCTATTCC
Organism: Triticum dicoccoides; assembly: GCF_002162155.2. Lineage (NCBI taxonomy): Eukaryota > Viridiplantae > Streptophyta > Magnoliopsida > Poales > Poaceae > Triticum > Triticum dicoccoides. The sequence continues at coordinate 624,035,979 of NC_041392.1, forward strand.
CTCCATATGGTGATACTCCCTCTGTTCCCAAATACAGAGTAAAATCCTCCCTCTGTTCTCAAATACGGAGTATTTGTCTTTCTAGAGATTTCAACAAGTGACTACGTACAGAGCAAAATGAGTGAAGTGAGCGTAGAGGCATAGGGATAATGTAGAAAGGAAGTCTTCGCAATCCATTATTCCCCATCTCGGTCAGAGAGAACTATTCAACTAGTCTTCACAGTGAAGTGACAATGACGCTGCAGCAGATGGGACACTTAATTAATAAGCTGAACCAGCGTGTTGGTGTTACTAAATCAGCCTTATCTAGTACTGTCATCATGTTTGCCAGTAGAGCATGCTTCTGTCCTCCATTACCTGACATATGGGCCCTCTTGTGATAGACCCACATGTCATCGGTGTATCTATTTACACTCCTAAGGACGGTATATGCTGGTAGTAGTAGTAGAATTGAGATTTAATGCACTTTCTTCCCTGTCTTCCACTCTTCTTCCTCCTCTCTTCTTCTTCCTCCTCTCTTCCCCATCGTCGGCCGCACACCATTTCCCCCCGCTCACTGCTCGCCCGCCCGCGCTATCTTCCTTGGTAGATCGCGCGTACCATATCCCCCCGCTCACTGCTCGGCCACACGAGGAGAAGCTTCTTCGCTCGCCCGCCCGAATCCACTTCCCCGCTGGCTCACAGGCACCGAAAACTGTTGGAGAACGTAGTAATTTCAAAATTCCCCTACGCACACGCAAGATCATACTGATGCATAGCAACGAGAGGGGGAGAGTGTGATCTACATACCCTTGTAGATCGACAACGGAAGCATTAACTTGGTTGATGTAGTCGTACGTCTCCACGGCCCGACCGATCAAGCACCGAAACTACGGCACCTCCGAGTTCTAGCACACGTTCAGCTCGATGACGATCCCCGGACTCCGATCCAGCAAAGTGTCGGGGAAGAGTTCCGTCAGCACGACAGCGTGGTGACGATCTTGATGTACTACCGTCGCAGGGCTTCACCTAAGCACCGCTACAATATTATCAAGGACTATGGTGGAAGGGGGCACTGCACACGGCTAAGAATATGATCACGTGGATCAACTTGCGTGTCTAGGGGTGCCCCTTGCCTCTGTATATAAAGGATCCAAGGGGGGTGCGGCCGGCCCTAGTAGGAGGCGCGCAGGAGGAGTCCTACTCCTACCGGGAGTAGGACTCCCCTCCCTTTCCTTGTCCAAGTAGGAGAGGGGGAAGGAGAGAAGGAAAAGGGGGGCGCCGCCCCTCCCTCCTTGTCCAATTCGGACTAGGGGGAGAGGGGGCGCATGGCCTGCCCTGGCAGCCCCTCCTCTTCTCCACTTTAGGCCCATGAGGCCCATTAACCCCCTGGGGGGTTCCGGTAACCCCCCGGTGCTCCGGTTTTATCCGAAACTTCCCCGGAACACTTCCGGTGTCCGAATATAGCCGTCCAATATATCAATCTTTATGTATCAACCATTTAGAGACTCCTCGTTATGTCCGTGATCACACCCGGGACTCCGAACTAACTTCAGTACATCAAAACTCATAAACTCATAATATAACTGTCATCGAAACCTTAAGCGTGCGGACCCTACGAGTTCGAGAACAATGTAGACATGACCGAGACACGTCTCCGGTCAATAACCAATAGCGGAACCTGGATGCTCATATTGGCTCCTACATATTCTACGAAGATCTTTTATCAGTTAGACCGCATAACAACATACGTTGTTCCCTTTGTCATCGGTATGTTACTTGCCCGAGATTCGATCGTCGGTATCCCATACCTAGTTCAATCTCATTACCGGCAAGTCTCTTTACTCATTCCGTAATACATCATCTCACAACTAACTCATTAGTTGCAATGCTTGCAAGGCTTATGTGATGTGTATTACCGAGAGGGCCCAGAGATACCTCTCCGACAATCGGAGTGACAAATCCTAATCTCGAAATACGCCAACCCAACATGTACCTTTGGAGACACCTGTAGAGCACCTTTATAATCACCCATTTACGTTGTGACGTTTGGTAGAACACAAAGTGTTCCTCCGGCAAACGGGAGTTGCATAATCTCATAGTCATAGGAACATGTATAAGTCATGAAGAAAGCAATAGCAACATACTAAACGATCGGGTGCTAAGCTAATGGAATGGGTCATGTCAATCAGATCATTCACCTAATGATGTGATCCCGTTAATCAAATAACAACTCTTTGTTCATGGTTAGGAAACATAACCATCTTTGATTAACGAGCTAGTCAAGTAGAGGCATACTAGTGACACCCTGTTTGTCTATGTATTCACACATGTATTATGTTTCCGGTTAATACAATTCTAGCATGAATAATAAACATTTATCATGATATAAGGAAATAAATAATAACTTTATTATTGCCTCTAGGGCATATTTCCTTCAGTCTCCCACTTGCACTAGAGTCAATAATCTAGATTACACAGTAATGATTCTAACACCCATGGAGCTTTGGTGCTGATCATGTTTTGCTCGTGGAAGAGGCTTAGTCAACGGGTCTGCAACATTCAGATCCGTATGTATCTTGCAAATCTCTATGTCTCCCACCTGGACTAGATCCCGGATGGAATTGAAGCATCTCTTGATGTGCTTGGTTCTCTTGTGAAATCTGGATTCCTTTGCCAAGGCAATTGCACCAGTATTGTCACAAAAGATTTTCATTGGACCCGATGCACTAGGTATGACACCTAGATCGGATATGAACTCCTTCATCCAGACTCCTTCATTTGCTGCTTCCGAAGCAGCTATGTACTCCGCTTCACATGTAGATCCCGCTACAACGCTTTGTTTAGAACTGCACCAACTGACAGCTCCACTGTTTAATGTAAACACATATCCGGTTTGCGATTTAGAATCGTCCGGATCAGTGTCAAAGCTTGCGTCAACATAACCTTTTATGATGAGCTCTTTGTCACCTCCATATATGAGAAACATATCCTTAGTCCTTTTCAGGTATTTCAGGATGTTCTTGACCACTGTCCAGTGATCCACTCCTGGATCACTTTGGTACCTCCCTGCTAGACTTATAGCAAGGCACACATCAGGTCTGGTACACAGCATTGCATACATGATAGAGCCTATGGCTGAAGCATAGGGAACATCTTTCATTTTCTCTCTATCTTCTGCAGTGGTTGGGCATTGAGTCTTACTCAACTTCACACCTTGTAACACAGGCAAGAACCCTTTCTTTGCTTGATCCATTTTGAACTTCTTCAAAACTTTGTCAAGGTATGTGCTTTGTGAAAGTCCAATTAAGCGTTTTGATCTATCTCTATAGATCTTAATGCCTAATATGTAAGCAGCTTCACCGAGGTCTTTCATTGAAAAACTCTTATTCAAGTATCCCTTTATGCTATCCAGAAATTCTATATCATTTCCAATTAGTAATATGTCATCCACATATAATATCAGAAATGCTACAGAGCTCCCACTCACTTTCTTGTAAATACAGGCTTCTCCAAAAGTCTGTATAAAACCAAATGCTTTGATCACACTATCAAAGCGTTTATTCCAACTCCGAGAGGCTTGCACCAGTCCATAAATGGATCGCTGGAGCTTGCACACTTTGTTAGTTCCCGTTGGATCGACAAAACCTTCTGGTTGCATCATATACAACTCTTCTTCCAGAAATCCATTCAGGAATGCAGTTTTGACATCCATCTGCCAAATTTCATAATCATAAAATGCGGCAATTGCTAACATGATTCGGACAGACTTAAGCATCGCTACGGGTGACAAGGTCTCATCGTAGTCAATCCCTTGAACTTGCCGAAAACCTTTTGCGACAAGTCGAGCTTTGTAGATAGTAATATTACCGTCAGCGTCAGTCTTCTTCTTGAAGATCCATTTATTCTCAATTTCTTGCCGATCATCGGGCAAGTCAACCAAAGTCCATACTTTGTTCTCATACATGGATCCCATCTCAGATTTCATGGCTTCAAGCCATTTTGCGGAATCTGGGCTCACCATCGCTTCTTCATAGTTCGTAGGTTCATCATGATCTAGTAGCATGACTTCTAGAACAGGATTACCGTACCACTCTGGCGCGGATCTCACTCTGGTTGATCTATGAGGTTCAGTAGTATCTTGTTCTGAAGTTTCATGATCATCATCATTAGCTTCCTCACTAACTGGTGTAGGTGTCACTGAAACAGTTTTCTGTGATGCACTACTTTCAAATAAGGGAGCAGGTACAGTTACCTCGTCAAGTTCTACGTTCCTCCCACTCACTTCTTCCGAGAGAAACTCCTTCTCCAGAAAGTTTCTGAATTTAGCAACAAAAGTCTTGCCTTCGGATCTATGATAGAAGGTGTATCCAATAGTTTCCTTTGGATATCCTATGAAGACACATTTCTCCAATTTGGGTTCGAGCTTATCAGGTTGAAGCTTTTTCACATAAGCATCGCAGCCCCAAACTTTCAGAAACGACAACTTTGGTTTCTTGCCAAACCACAGTTCATAAGGCGTCGTCTCAACGGATTTTGATGGCGCCCTATTTAACGTGAATGCGGCCGTCTCTAGAGTGTATCCCCAAAACAATAGCGGTAAATCAGTAAGAGACATCATAGATCGCACCATATCTAGTAAAGTACGATTACGACGTTCGTACACACCATTACGCTGTGGTGTTCCGGGTGGCGTGAGTTGCGAAACTATTCCACAATTTTTCAAATGTACACCAAAATCGTAACTCAAATATTCTCCTCCACGATCAGATCATAGGAATTTTATTTTCTTTTTACGATGATTTTCAACTTCACTTTGAAATTCTTTGAACTTTTCAAATGTTTCAGACTTATGTTTCATTAAGTAGATATACCCATATCTGCTGAAGTCATCTGTGAAGCTGAGAAAATAACGATATCCGCCACGAGCCTCAACGTTCATCGGACCACATACATCTGTATGTATGATTTCCAACAAATCGGTTGCTCTCTCCATAGTACCGGAGAACGGTGTTTTAGTCATCTTGCCCATGAGGCACGGTTCGCAAGTACCAAGTGATTCATAATCAAGTGGTTCCAAAAGTCCATCAGTATGGAGTTTCTTCATGCGCTTTACACCGACGTGACCTAAACGGCAATGCCACAAATAAGTTGCACTATCATTATCAACTCTGCATCTTTTGGTTTCAACACTATGAATATGTGTGTCACTACTATCGAGATTCAATAAAAATAGACCACTCTTTAAAGGTGCATGACCATAAAAGATATTACTCATATAAATAGAACAACCATTATTCTCAGATTTAAATGAATAACCGTCTCGCATCAAACAAGATCCAGATATAATGTTCATGCTTAACGCTGGCACCAAATAACAATTATTTAGGTCTAATATTAATCCCGAAGGTAGATGTAGAGGTAGCGCGCCGACTGCGATCACATCGACTTTGGAACCATTTCCCACGCACATCGTCACCTCGTCCTTAGCCAATCTTCGCTTAATCCATAGTCCCTGTTTCGAGTTGCAAATATTAGAAACAGAACCAGTATCAAATACCCAGGTGCTACTGCGAGCATTAGTAAGGTACACATCAATAACATGTATATCACATATACCTTTGTTCACCTTGCCATCCTTCTTATCCGCCAAATACTTGGGGCAGTTCCGCTTCCAGTGACCAGTCTGCTTGCAGTAGAAGCACTCAGTTTCAGGCTTAGGTCCAGGTTTGGGTTTCTTCTCTTGAGTAGCAACTTTCTTGACGTTCTTTTCGAAGTTCCCCTTCTTCTTCCCTTTGCCCTTTTTCTTGAAACTAGTGGTCTTGTTGACCATCAACACTTGATGCTCCTTCTTGATTTCTACCTCCGCAGCTTTCAGCATTGCGAAGAGCTCGGGAATAGTCTTATTCATCCCTTGCATATTATAGTTCATCACGAAGCTCTTGTAGCTTGGTGGCAGTGATTGGAGAATTCTGTCAATGATGCAATCATCTGGAAGATTAACTCCCAATTGAATCAAGTGATTATTATACCCAGACATTTTGAGTATATGCTCACTGACAGAACTGTTCTCCTCCATCTTGCAGCTATAGAACTTATTGGAGACTTCATATCTCTCAATCCGGGCATTTGCTTGAAATATTAACTTCAACTCCTGGAACATCTCATATGCTCCATGAGGTTCAAAACGTCGTTGAAGTCCCGATTCTAAGCCGTAAAGCATGGCACACTGAACTATCGAGTAGTCATCAGCTTTGCTCTGCCAGATGTTCATAACATCTGGTGTTGCTCCAGCAGCAGGCCTGGCACCCAGCGGTGCTTCCAGGACGTAATTCTTCTGTGCAGCAATGAGGATAATCCTCAAGTTACGGACCCAGTCCGTGTAATTGCTACCATCATCTTTCAACTTTGCTTTCTCAAGGAACACATTAAAATTCAACGGAACAACAGCACGAGCCATCTATCTACAATCAAGCATAAACAAGCAAGATACTATCAGGTACTAAGTTTCATGATAATTTTAGGTTCAATTAATTTACTTAAAGAACTCCCACTTAGATAGACATCCCTCTAATCCTCTAAGTGATTACGTGATCCAAATCAACTAAACCATGTCCGATCATCACGTGAGATGGAGTAGTTTCATTGGTGAACATCACTATGTTGATCATATCTACTATATGATTCACGCTCGACCTTTCGGTCTCCGTGTTCCGAGGCCATATCTGTATATGCTTGGCTCGTCAAGTATAACCTGAATATTCCGTGTGTGCAACTGTTTTGCACCCGTTGTATTTGAACGTAGAGCCTATCACACCCGATCATCACGTGGTGTCTCAGCACGAAGAACTTTCGCAACAGTGCATACTCAGGGAGAACACTTCTTGATAATTAGTGAGAGACCATCTTATAATGCTACCGTCAATCAAAGCAAGATAAGATGCATAAAAGATAAACATCACATGCAATCAATATAAGTGATATGATATGGCCATCATCATCTTGTGCTTGTGATCTCCATCTTCGAAGTACCATCGTGATCACCATCGTCACCGGCACGACACCTTGATCTCCATCGTAGCATCGTTGTCGTCTCGCCAATCTTATGCTTCCACGACTATCGCTACCGCTTAGTGATAAAGTAAAGCATTACAGCGCGATTGCATTGCATACAATAAAGCGACAACCATATGGCTCCTGCCAGTTGCTGATAACTCATTTACAAAACATGATCATCTCATACAATAAAATTTAGCATCGTGTCTTGACCATATCACATCACAACATGCCCTGCAAAAGCAAGTTAGACGTCCTCTACTTTGTTGTTGCAAGTTTTACGTGGCTGCTACGGGCTTAAGCAAGAACCAATCTTACCTACGCATCAAAACCACAACGATAGTTTGTCAAGTTGGTGTTGTTTTTACCTTCGCAAGGACCGGGCGTAGCCACACTCGGTTCAACTAAAGTTGGAGAAACTGTCACCCGCAAGCCATCTATGTGCAAAGCACGTCGGGAGAACCGGTCTCGCGTAAGCATACGCGTAATGTCGGTCCGGGCCGCTTCGTCCAACAATACCGCCGAACCAAAGTATGACATGCTGGTAAGCAGTATGACTTATATCGCCCACAACTCACTTGTGTTCTACTCGTGCATATAACATCAACATATAAAACCTAGGCTCGGATGCCACTGTTGGGGATCGTAGTAATTTCAAAATTTTCCTACGCACACGCAAGATCATACTGATGCATAGCAACGAGAGGGGGAGAGTGTGATCTACGTACCCTTGTAGATCGAAAATGGAAGTGTTAACTTGGTTGATGTAGTCGTACGTCTCCACGGCCCGACCGATCAAGCACCGAAACTACGGCACCTCCGAGTTCCAGCACACGTTCAGCTCGATGACGATCCCCGGACTCCGATCCAGCAAAGTGTCGGGGAAGAGTTCCGTCAGCACGACGGCGTGGTGACGATCTTGATGTACTACCATCGCAGGGCTTCACCTAAGCACCGCTACAATATTATCGAGGACTATGGTGGAAGGGGGCACCGCACACGGCTAAGAATATGATCACGTGGATCAACTTGTGTGTCTAGGGGTGCCCCTTGCCTCCGTATATAAAGGATCCAGGGGGTGCGGCCGGCCCTAGTAGGAGGCGCGCAGGAGGAGTCCTACTCCTACCGGGAGTAGGACTCCCCTCCCTTTCCTTGTCCAAGTAGGAGAGGGGGAAGGAGAGAAGGAAAACGGGGGGCGCCGCCCCTCCCTCCTTGTCCAATTCGGACTAGGGGGAGAGGGGCACGCGGCCTGCCCTGGCAGCCCCTCCTCTTCTCCACTTTAGGCCAGGCCCATTAACCCCCCGGGGGGTTCCGGTAACCCCCCGGTGCTCCGGTTTTATCCGAACTTCCCCGGAACACTTCCGGTGTCCGAATATAGCCGTCCAATATATCAATATTTATGTCTCGACCATTTCTAGACTCCTCGTTATGTCCGTATCACATCCGGGACTCCGAACTAACTTCGGTACATCAAAACTCATAAACTCATAATATAACTGTCATCGAAACCTTAAGCGTGCGGACCCTACGGGTTCGAGAACAATGTAGACATGACCGAGACACATCTCCGGTCAATAACCAATAGCGGAACCTGGATGCTCATATTGGCTCCTACATATTCTACGAAGATCTTTTATCGGTCAGACCGCATAACAACATACGTTGTTCCCTTTGTCATCGGTATGTTACTTGCCCGAGATTCGATCGTCGGTATCCCATACCTAGTTCAATCTCGTTACCGGAAAGTATCTTTACTCGTTCCGTAATACATCATCTCACAACTAACTCATTAGTTGCAATGCTTGCAAGGCTTATGTGATGTGTATTACCGAGAGGGCCCAGAGATACCTCTCCGACAATCGGAGTGACAAATCCTAATCTCGAAATACGCCAACCCAACATGTACCTTTGGAGACACCTGTAGAGCACCTTTATAATCACCCATTTACGTTGTGACGTTTGGTAGCACACAAAGTGTTCCTCCGGCAAACGGGAGTTGCATAATCTCATAGTCATAGGAACATGTATAAGTCATGAAGAAAGCAATAGCAACATACTAAACGATCGGGTGCTAAGCTAATGGAATGGGTCATGTCAATCAGATCATTCACCTAATGATGTGATCCCGTTAATCAAATAACAACTCTTTGTTCATGGTTAGGAAACATAACCATCTTTGATTAACGAGCTAGTCAAGTAGAGGCATACTAGTGACACTCTGTTTGTCTATGTATTCACACATGTATTATGTTTCCGGTTAATACAATTCTAGCATGAATAATAAACATTTATCATGATATAAGGAAATAAATAATAACTTTATTATTGCCTCTAGGGCATATTTCCTTCAAAAACCCCAATGGTAGAACCGACTGGCACGCAAAGCCGCGATTGGAATTCCCTCCCCGATGTTCTCTTGGAGCAGATCTGTAATCATATGGACCTACTCAGCACCGTCCGTCTGGCCGCATGCTCGATGTCTTTGTATCGTCTACTCGTCTGCAACTGGCCGGCTCTTTTCAAGACACACTGCTTGCTGATGCCCAATCCTCGCAGGTGGCCCAGACACCGACTTGACGATCCTACAGAGGTTGCCGTGGTGCCCCTCGACATGCTACCACTACCCGTCCACTTGTCCTTCATGTGTGGCCACTATTGGGCGGGCATGAAGGCCAACTGGATCGTCCTCATCCACCAATCCTGTAGTCCGTGGCATCTCGTGGATATCTACACCTAGCGAGAGATCACCCTTCCATCGTTGGATACCGCCGCCATCGAGCCTCGCGGCCCGCCAGACACTCCTGCCTACTACGCACGAGATGCGTCAAGCTTTTGGCTCGACCTCTGTTTGCTGAAAGTTGTAATCTGTGAAGTGCCCACACCATCAGAAGACTACATGGATTACAAGCTCATTGCCTTGTTCAACATGGGATTAGTCTATCTGGAATCCAGTTGCCATACATGGTTATGGCTCATCGTCAATCTTGTTGAGGCGACATTTATGTCTGATGCGAAAGTGCACGATGGCATCGTTTACGTGGTCGACGCACAGATTGTCTGCCTATACTGGTGGAATCTATCATCATGTAATTTTTTTTATCTCATCTCATCTTTACCTTATGAATACGACTGCCTATTCATTGTTACAAATTTAGAATAGATAGTATGTCTATAACCACATCGTTGCTATATGTTCCTCTCATTTCCTAGATTTTTATGACCACACATGTTATTGTTAGAGTTGATATGAGAACAATTGGCATCTAATGATCGTTAGAATAGATATTATGAGCATAACATCATGATTGCTATATGTTACTCTCATTTCCAAGATTTTTATAACAACGCATGTTATTGCTTAGAGTTGATATGAGAACAGTAGTAGTAAGTGCTATGGTAGAATATGAGTAGGCCCTGTCATAGCTGTTTTCCTCTCATTGTTACATGATGTTTGAACCATGACATATTGCTGGAATATGAAAGCCATTGTCTTATTTTTAACTTGGGTATGATTATGATCACGGCATTGCAATTCTCTCTGTATGATATGTGTCACTGTTATAATAATCTTAATTCCACACATACTCTGAACATGATTGTTTATTTTTGTCCTTTTGGTCTCCAATTTGAATTGTTGCAGCAGACGCAAATGCGCTAGCCTTCATGATTCCAGGACCTGGAATCATACCAGCCGATGGGTGGTGGTTTATCACTCGTTCAGCTGACGACGTTCATTTGATGCTCATTCGCACGTACCAAATTGACCAAGCCATTACATCAACCACATGCAGTATAATGCCTAGGGCGTTCGTGACATTGATGGCTATGGCTGCTTCGTGTTCGAGAAAGATCCCAGCTCCGTTGGGCCAGGCATATTCAACTAGAGGCGGGTTTACAGCCTCGGAAACTACTCCATGTTCCTCGGGCTCAATTATATAATCATCCAACCAATCATCAATCATATCACCGGCGATGATTACCGTGCTATGCAACTTCCATTCGCCAGGGGGGGACTGTGTTTACACATCATACCATGGGTTTCATGAATCACCATATCCAGAGATTCGTCGACACAGCTTGTTGCCAGATAATCTTCAGTGTGTGAAAGGCATCAAGCTTCCATGCGATGGATGGCTTTTGCAAACCCGACATGCGGCGATGTGGTTCATGCCAACAGCAAATATGCACAACTTGATTCGTACTGATATCTAGACTGAGCCATGTATTCTGCTGTTGTAGCACGACCCTCTTTTCTTGGATATTATGTACTGTTGTTAGTTTGAAGCACTCCTCTGGTTTGAAGGATAGATACCTTTCTGGGGTCAAGTGCATCTAACTCACCTGCGCATGATGCACTGATAACGATGATGGAGATGCTGTGTAGTGTGTGTGTGTGTGTGTGTCTATATATATATATATATATATATATATATATATATATATATGTATATATTAGGCTTCAAGTGCGTACTTGTTAGTTAAACCTATGGTTAAAATGTGACACTAAATACGACTAGTAAGTAGTACAGTAGCAGTACTAGTATACATCGGTCAAATTATTCATCACGTCCACACATTGAATTGACATGACAACACACTGCGCATGAGGTTACACAAGAATCCCAGTGGCGTGTTCGGGTATTCTAGACTTCAGATTTGGAGTACCACTTATCTGTCGAAATCTTTCATCATTCACTTAAAACAGTCGATTGATCATACATTGAGTACCATATAACTGGAATTAACCGATGCAAGTCAAAGAAGGATTGGCCGGTGCTGCTGGCTGGCATCAAGTTCGATCCCACGGATCAGGAGCTGATCGAGCACCTTGAGGCCAAAGTGAGTGCTGACAGCGCAAGATCTGACCCTCTCATCGATTTGTTCATACCAACCATCGATTGCGAGCACGGCATATGCTACACCCATCCTGAGAAACTTCCAGGTAAGACACCGATCGGCCGTCTACTTGCACAAACATATTTCTTTGTTTATAGCTCTATTTTTCTTTTTAGACGCAGACCTGGTGAAGCAATTACAATTTGATAGTTAATAAAAAGTGAAACAAGAGACTGCAACATGCCAAAGATGTTATGAAAATGTCAACTACGTACACTAAAACCTGTATTCGACAATACTGCAGGTATCACACTGAGTGGCCTAAGCAAGCATTTCTTCCAGCGCAATTCCAGGGCGTTCAAAAGGGGCACGTGGATGCGTCGCAAGATACAGTCGGAGTGCGGCATGCACGCGATGTGGCACAACATTGGCAATACCTTACCGGTGATGGTCAACGGCCGGCAGACGGGCAGCAAAAAGGTTCTGGTGCTGCACACCAACAAGAACTTCGACCAGCAGAGGACCAACTGGGTGATGCACCAGTACCACCTCGGGGACCTGAGGCAAGAGAAGAAGTGGGAGCTGGTCCTCTGCAAGATAACACTAGGGCTAGGAGTAAAAAGATTATAAGTTAGTTTGGTATTGGTACTTGTACTACCTTGTCGTCCGCAAGTTGGTATTGTTGTTAACGATCTTTTGGTATGAACTTGGCATTTGATTCCAGCCATCATGCCGAGGGTCAACGTGGATATAAAGATGAATCATTTGTTTCGAAACGAACTTTCAGGCACCTGATTTTTTTTTATGGGTAGCGTAAGCACCTGCCGTTCGAATTCCCAGTTCTCCAAATTTTTGAAACAAGTGCATGCACTTATTATCACGATGAAAAAACAATATCCCTACAGCATCCCAGTTATCAGTCTGTACTTGAAGAATTCTCTCGTTTATTGAGCACGTATATTGTTTTTTCAGGTCGAGCAAGTTCAACTGGGCTGTAGACTGCCCAGGCTTGGTTTCATTTTTAACAGACCCAGCCCATGACGACAACGGGGCACAAAGATCCAGCAGGTATCTACTGGCCTCTGGCCCGCTAGCGTTAGTTATATTTTGTCTTACAACATCCGCAGGCAGTTTTTTTACTGAATCAAACACACGGCCCAGTTATATTTTCCTCTTGAAACGCATGTCCTACATCCGTTTTCTAATCTCTACCTATAGTTTTACTAGTTCATATGCACGTATCATTATATTGAAAATACATAAAATTCCCTTTTCATATTTACATCATTATTTTATTTTATTTTCCCTCCCAGCGCTGATTTTTTTACCACTGGTTTTCCCTTAAACTAACTCAATTGTCCCACGTCTTATTTGCTTACAAAAACAAAACGATTTTTTTTGGTAAATCAATAAGTTCTTAAAAAATGTTTATCATTTCAGGATTACAAAAGTTCGGACTCCACCGAAATATGCAAAATAAGGTTGAACTTTTTGACCGTGGTCCTGGGCAGAAAATGGTTTGTAATAAATTACTTAAGAATTAGAAAATGGGCTGCAAATTATTAAAAAAATAGCAAATGGGCTCTATGTTGTCTGCCACAGATTTGCAGACTGACTTGTGGGCCTACTAAGTTCATGCGTACACAAGGTTTCTCAAAAAAGAAACTTAGTCAACAATCGACTCTACCAGCGTCAGACCGTTAGATGTCAATTGACATCTAGCGGCAATCGTGCTTCTTCAGTCTCTGATCTTCCTGCCACAGCCGCCCAAACCAGCGCCGTCGGAACCGCCTGCTCCCGCCTCCCGTGGCCAGTTGTGCTGCCGGGCATGCCTCACGGCCCCATCATATACTCGCATCCCTGGCATGTCTATCCCTCTACTCACCCACACCTATTGGTATTTTTCGGCGACGATAGCTGATACGTCCATTTTGCATCATGCTTTTATATCGATATTTATTGCATTATGGGTTGTTATTACACGTTATGTCACAATACTTATGCCTATTCTCTCTTATTTTACAAGGTTTGCATAAAGAGGGAGAATGCCAACAGCTGGGATTCTGGGCTGGAAAAGGAGCAAATATTAGAGACCTATTCGGCATAGCTCCAAAAGTCCTGAAACTTCACGGAAGACGTTTTCAGAATATACAAAAAATACTCAGCGGAAGAAGTTCACCAGGGGGGCCACACCCTGCCCACGAGGGTGGGGGCGCGCCCCCTGCCTCGTGGGGCCCCTGGTGGCCCTCCGGTGGCCATCTTCTGCTATATGAAGTCTTTCGATGGGAAAAAATCATAAGCCATCTTCTCGGACGAAACTCCGCCGCCACGAGGCGGAACCAATCTAGGGCTCTAGCGGAGCTGTTCTGCCGGGGAAACTTCCCTCCGGGAGGGGGAAATCATCTCCATCGTCATCACCATTACTCCTCTCATCGGGAGAGGGCAATCTCCGTCAACATCTTCATCAGCACCATCGCCTCTCAAAACCCTAGTTCATCTCTTGTATCCAATTCTTGTCTCCAAGTCCGGGATTGGTACTAGTAGGTTGCTAGTAGTGTTAATTACTGCTTGTAGTTGATGCTAGTTGGTTTATTTGGTGGAAGATCATATGTTCAGATCCTATATGCATATTAATACCCCTCTGATTATGAACATGAATATGCTTTGTGAGTAGTTACGTTTGTTCCTGAGGACATGGGAGAAGTCTTGCTATTAGTAGTCATGTGAAATTGGTATTCGTTCGATATTTTAATGAGATGTATGTTGTCTCTCTTCTAGTGGTGTTATGTGAACATCGACTACATGACACTTCACCATTATTTGGGCCTAGAGGAAGGCATTGGGAATTAATAAGTAGATGATGGGTTGCTAGATTGACATAATCTTAAACCCTAGTTTATGTGTTGCTTCGTAAGGGGCTGATTTGGATCCATATGTTTCATGCTATGGTTAGGTTTACCTTAATACTTTTGTTGTAGTTGCGGATGCTTGCAATAGAGGTTAATCATAAGTGGGATGCGTGTCCAAGTAAGGACAGTACCCAAGCACCGGTCCACCCACATACCAAATTATCAAAGTACCGAACGTGAATCATATGAACGTGATGAAAACTAGCTTGACGATATTCCCATGTGTCCTCGGGAGCGCTTTTCTCTATATAAGAGTTTGTCCAGGCTTGTCCTTTGCTACAAAAAGGATTGGGCCACCTTGCTGCACTTTATTTACTTTTGTTACTTGTTGCTCGTTACAAATTATCCTATCACAAAACTATCTGTTACCACTTATTTCAGTACTTGCAGAGAATACCTTGCTGGAAACCGCTTATCATTTCCTTCTGCTCCTCGTTGGGTTCGACACTCTTACTTATCGAAAGGACTACGATAGATCCCCTATACTTGTGGGTCATCGAGACTCTTTTCTGGCGCCGTTGCCGGGGAGTGAAGCGCCTTTGGTAGGTGGAATTTGGTAAGGAAAAATTTATATAGTGTGCTGAAATTTACTGTCACTTGTTACTATGGAAAGTAATCCTCTGAGGAGCTTGTTTGGGGTATCTTCACCCCCAACCAGTAGAGCAAAGAGTTGCTCCTCAACCTACTCAACCTACTGAAAATGAAAATGAAAATGTCTGCTTTGAAATTCCTTCGGGTATGATAGAAAAACTGCTAGCTAATCCTTTTGTAGGAGATGGAACAAAGCATCCTGATGAGCATCTAATATATGTGGATGAAGTTGTGGATTATTTAAGCTTGCAGGTGTACCCGGAGATGTTGTTAAGAAGAAGGTCTTCCCTTTATCTTTGAAGGGAGATGCATCGGCATGGTATAGGCTATGTGATGATATGGGGTCTTGGAACTACAAACGATTGAAATTGGAATTTCGTCAGAAGTTTTATCCTATGCATCTTGTTCATCGTGATCACAATTATATATATAATTTTTTGCCTCACAAAGGAGAAAGCATCGCTCAAGCTTGGGGGAGGCTTAAATCAATGTTATATTCATGCCCCAATCATGAGCTCTCAAGAGAAATGATTATCCAAAATTTTTATGCTCGGCTTTCTGATAGCAATCGCACCATGCTTGATACTTCTTGTGCTGGCTCTTTTAAGATGAAGACTATTGAATTCAAATGGGATTTATTGGAAAGAATTAAATGCAACTCTGAAGATTGGGACCTCGACAAAGGTAAGGAGTCAGGTATGACACCTAGGTTTGATTGTGTTAAATCTTTTATGGATACCGATGTTTTTCGTAAGTTTAGCACTAAATATGGACTTGACTCTGAAATAGTAGCTTCTTTCTGTGAATCTTTTGCTACTTATGTTGATCTCCCCAAGGATAAGTGGTTTAAATACCATCCTCCCATAGAAGTAAAAGTAGTTGCACCTATTAAAGTTGAAGAAAATACTATCACTTATAATGATCCTATTGTTCCTACTGCTTATGTTGAGAAACCACCTTTTCCTGTTAGGATAAAGGATCATGCTAAAGCTTCAATTGTGGTTCGTAAAAGCAATATTAAAACTTATACACCTTCTGAGAAAATTAAAGTTGAACCTGATATTGCTATTGTTAAAGATCTCTTGGCTGATAATATTGATGGGCATGTTATTTATTTCTGTGATGAAACTGCTAGAATTGCTAAACCTTGCGCTAAAGATAAACCTAGACCTGTGGTAGGCATGCCTGTTATTTCTGTTAAAATAGGAGATCATTGTTATCATGGTTTATGTGATATGGGTGCCAGTGCTAGTGCAATACCTATTAGCCTATATAGAGAAATTATGCATGATATTGCACCTGTTGAGTTAGAAGATATTGATGTCACAATTAAACTTGCCAATAGAGATACTATTTCACCAATGGGAATTGTTAGAGATGTTGAAGTCTTGTGTGGGAAAACTAAATATCCTGCTGATTTTCTTGTTCTTGGTTCCCCACAAGATAGCTTTTGTCCCATTATATTTGGTAGACCCTTCTTAAACACTATTAATGCTACCATACATTGCAAAAGGGATATTGTTACTATCGGTTTAGATGATATGTCTCATGAATTTAATTTCTCTAAATTTAGTAGACAACACCGTGAAGAAGAATTACCTAGTAAGGATGAAATTATTGGTCTTGCTTCTATTGTCGTACCTCCTAGTGATCCTTTAGAACAATATTTGCTAGACCATGAAAATGATATGTTTATGAATGAAAGAAGGGAAATAGATGAAGTATTCTTTAAACAGGAACCTATTCTGAAACACAATTTTCCTGTTGAAATCCTAGGGGATCCTCCTCCACCAAAGGGTGATCCCGTGTTTGAGCTTCAACCGTTGCCTGATACTCTTAAATATGCTTATCTTGATGAGAAAAAGATATATCATGTTATTATTAGTGCTAACCTTTCAGAGCATGAGGAAGAGAGATTATTGAAAACTCTGAAGAAGCACTATGCTGCTATTGGGTATACTCTTGATGATCTTAAGGGCATTAGTCCCACTTTATGTCAACATAAAATAAATTTGGAAGAAGATGCTAAACCAGTTCATGATCATCAACGACGGCTGAATCCTAAAATGAAAGAAGTGGTAAGAAAGGAAATACTAAAGCTCCTTGAGGGAGGTATAATCTATCCCATTGCTGATAGTCAGTGGGTACGTCCTGTCCATTGTGTCCCTAAGAAGGGAGGTATTACTGTCGTTCCTAATGATAAAGATGAATTGATTCCTCAAAGAATTATTACATGTTATAGGATGGTAATTGATTTCCGCAAATTAAACAAGGCCACTGTAACGCCCTCGATGCAGCTATATCTCCCACGTGTCGAAGCACGACTTAGAGGCATAACCGCATTGAAAGCAATGTCGTAAGTGAGGTAATCTTCACAACAACCCATGTAAATAAATAAAGGGGAAAGGTACATAGTTGGCTTACAATCGCCACGTCACACAAATACATAAATAAGTCATTACATTCATCCAATACACTCAGGGTCCAACTACGGAACCAAAATAAAGATCAACCCCCAATTGCGACAAAGTCCCCGATCGCCCCAACTGGGCACCACTACTAATCATCTAGGAAAGACACGTAGTAACGACGAGAGTCTTCATCGAACTCCCACTTGAGCTCAATCGCATCACCTGGAGCAGTATCATCGGTCCCTGCATCTAGTTTTGGAAGGAAACTCTAAGTCACGGGGACTCAGCAATCTCACACCCTCACGATCAAGACTATTTAAGCTTATAGGTGGGTAAAGGTATGATGTGGAGCTGCAGCAAGCGACTAGCATATATGGTGGCTAACATACGCAATGAGAGCGAGAAGAGAAGGCAAAAGCACGGTCGAACAACTATGATCAATAAGTGATCCTAGAACAACCTACGTCAAGCATTACTCCAACACCGTGTTCACTTCCCGGACTCCGCCGAGAAGAGACCATCACGGTTACACATGTGGTTGATGTATTTTAATTAAGTTAAGTTTCAGGTTATCTACAACCGGACATTAACAAATTCCCATCTGCCCATAACCATGGGCACGGCTTTCGAAAGTTCAAATCCCTGCAGGGGAGTCCCAACTTAGCCCATCACAAGCTCTCACGGTCAACAAAGTATATTCCTTCTTCCAAGACAATCCGATCAGACTCGGCATCCCGGTTACAAGACATCCTTGACAATGGTAAAACAAGTCCAGCAACACCGCCCGAATGTGCCGACAAATCCCGATAGGAGCTGCACATATCTCGTTCTCAGGGCACACTCAGATGAGACTAGCTACGAGTAAAACCAACCCTCAAGTTTCCTCGAGGTGGCCCCATAGGCAGCTCAGTTTGGACCAACACTCAGAGGAGCACTGGCCCGGGGGGGTTAAATAAAGATGACCCTCGGGGTCCAGAAACCCAAGGGAAAAAGAGGCTAGGTGGCAAATGGTAAAAACAAAGGTTGGGCATTGCTGGAGGAGTTTTATTCAAGGCAAATTGTCAAGGGGTTCCCATTATAACCCAACCGTGTAAGGAACGCAAAAATCCGGGAACATAACACCGATATGATGGAAACTAGGGCGGCAAGAGTGGAACAAAACACTAGGCATAAGGCCGAGCCTTCCACCCTTTACCAAGTATATAGGTGCATTAAGATAAACAAGATAATATGGTGATATCCCAATAATAAACATGTTCCAACAAGGAACGATCTCCAATCTTCACCTGCAACTAGCAACGCTATAAGAGGGGTTGAGCAAAGCGGTAACATAGCCAAACAACGGTTTGCTAGGACATGGTGGGTTAGAGGCTTGACATGGCAATTGGGAAGGCATGATAAGCAAGTGGTAGTTATCGTAGCATAGGCATAGCAAAAGAGCGAGCATCTAGCAAGCAAAGATAGAAGTGATTTCGAGGGTATGGTCATCTTGCCTGCAAAGTTCTCAGAGTTGCGTTGATCCTCATAATCGTACTCAATGGGCTCCTCGTTCACGTACTCGTCTCCCGGCTCTACCCAAGCAAGAACAACAAACAAAAAGAAACACAATCAACCACGTGCAATGCTCAAGCAACATGATGCAAACATGGTATGATATGCGGGATGCGGTATGCGATGCATATGCATGATTTGCAAAGGAATGATTGAACCTGGCCTCAACTTGGAAATCCAAGAGTGCCACTGGAACGGTGAGGTGATTTCGGTCGAAATCGACATAAAGATCACCGAAATCGGATGCACGGTTTGGAAATGGCAAGCAAAACAAATATGGCACCGGTCTGCGATAAACAGCAAGTAGCCATCTAAATGCATCAAGATAAATAAGCTACTTCACTCAAACATGGCAACAAAATACATGGCAGGGATCCACTCATGATGCTTGACAAAAGATGAACACTGAGCTACGGCTAATTCACTCAATAGCAAGCTCAAACAAGCATGGCAAAAGTGCAAAAGATTACTGGTTTCAGACTTAGTAAAATTAACAGCATGTCAGGAATTTATCATCAGGAAGCAATGTTTAGAACATGATAACTACATGGTACAGGAACATATCATGGCAAAGCAAGGTATGCCATGAAGCTAATCAAAGCATATAACAAAAGTCCCTTAGTGACCATGGGCCAAAAGGGATCAGAAAATACAATTGCAAGCATGTGAACATAGCAAAAACATAAATAGATGCAGACTTAGTGAAAAACTGGAGCATGCAAAACAGTTAACAAGTAGGCATGTTTACGAGCTGGATGCACTCACTACGACGCATTTCATGATAATCTAAGCATACACCCAGCAAATAGACATGGCATAGAAGCTATACATGGCAAGAACAACAACATAGCATGCACGGATCAACAACAACAAGCTCAGCAAAATTGCAAAACATGTTAACAATCTGCCAGGAACATTTTATAGAAAAAGTAGAGCAGGATTGACTCAAGCTAGGGTGCTCCATAATTGCAAACAAAGACATGGATGGATAGATCACAATAATATCTACAAAACATCCTTACTGATCATGCCCAAATGATGCACGGATCACTAGGAAACAACATGAACATATGGCATAAAAACAAAACCAGGACAAGGACTTAGTGAAATTCTAAGTCCCTGAAATCAGCATCATTGGGTAGGCTACTTTGCATGCTTGTGCTAGTCACCACAAAGATCACAAAAATACATGGCATACACCCCTGTAAAGATGGCATGGCATATATCAAAACACATGTAGAACTCAGGATCATAGCATGCACACATTAATCTTGGCAAAAATGACAAAAGTGCATTTGCTGAAACAGATCTGAAATAATCCTCACATAGCCCTCTTCCAACAGCATTTCGGGCATCAAGATGAGCTCAAATGAAAATGATGCAATGAGATGAAATGATGTACTCGTCGAGACGAACATTTGATATGCTACACGCATGAATTGGAGCTATGATGACAGAGTTATGACATGATGAAGTATGCAAAATATCTAGGGTTAGGGGCAAAAGTCAACCGAGTCTCCAAATCCAGATCTGGCCGGGCACGGATCACGAGGTTCACCGGAGTCCACTGTTCACCGGAGAGAAGAGAGAGGTGGCCGGAGGTGACGGAGCTCGCCGGAGCTGGCCGGAGAAGGATGGAGAGGTCGCCGGGCGGCGGGGATCCGGGAGCGGCGCCAGAGTAGTGGGGCGGCGCAGCGGGCTCGGTGGAGGGACGGCGTCGCCGGCGCGGGTGAGGACGACGGCGGCTCGCGGGCGTGAGGCGGCGCGAGGGAACGGGTCGCTGGGGCCTCCCGCGGGCCGAGCGGGCCGGGCAGCGGCGCGGCGAAGTAGGCCGCTGGGCGGGACAGGTGGTGGCTCGTGATTGGTCGGTGGCGGCGGCGCAACGTGTCTGGCTAGGTTTCGGACATGCCAGGCGGCTGGAGAGGGGCGGATCTAGGGTTTAGGGGTGTTTTGACCCGGAAATTTTGGAGGAGGGGCTTTATATAGAGGTAGAGGGAGCTAGGGAGCTCCAAATGAGGTGCGGTTTGCGGCCACGCGATCGTGATCGAACGCTCTAGATGACGGAGGAGGTTTAGGTGGGTTTTGGGCCACTTTGGAGGGGTGTTGGGCTGCAGCACACACGAGGCCTTTTCGGTCCCTCGGTTAACCGTTGGAGTATCAAACGAAGTCCAAATGGCACGAAACTTGACAGGCGGTCTACCGGTAGTAAACCAAGGCCGCATGACAAGTCTCGGTCCAATCCGAAAACGTTTAACCCCCACACACGAAAAGAGCTAGAAAGGGACACCGGAGGACATAGGAGCGCCGGAATGCAAAACGGACAACGGGGAAAATGCTCGGATGCATGAGACGAACACGTATGCAAATGCAATGCACAAGATGACATGATATGAGATGCATGACAAAGACAAAAACACACGGAGACAAAAACCCGACAACAAGGAAATAGAATAACTTAGTGCCGGAAACAGCAAGAGTTGGAATACAATTAAGGTAAATTACATCCGGGGTGTTACAACACTCCACCACTACGAAAGGATCTCATCCCGAGATCTAGGACTGGAAAAACTCCGGGTACTCAGAACGGAGGTGATCCTCGCGTTCCCAGGTGGCTTCACGGTCGGAATGATGTGACCACTTGACTTTGAGGAATTTTATAGACTTGTTGCGAGTCTTGCGCTCAGTTTCTTCAAGAATAGCAACTGGGTGCTCATGATAAGACAGATCTTCTTGGAGATCAATGTCTTCGAAGTTGACGGTGCGGTCAGGAGTCTTGAAACACTTGCGGAATTGAGACACGTGAAACACATCGTGCACGTTTGCAAAGTTGGAGGGAAGCTCAAGTTGATAGGCGAGATCGCCTCTCTTGCTGACGATCTTGAAAAGACCCACGTATCTAGGGCAATCTTCCCTTTGATACTGAAGCGACGAGTACCTTTCATTGGAGAGACGCGGAGGTAGACATGGTCTCCGATCTCGAAAGCCAAGTCATGATGCTTGCTATCATAGTAACTCTTCTGGCGCGATTGCGCGGCTTTGAGATTATCACGAATGACTTTGCACATCTCTTCTGCCTTTGTGATCAAGTCATTGCCAAGAAGTTGACGTTAACCAGTCTCTCACCAGTTAAGAGGAGTACAACACTTCTTGCCATAGAGAATTTCAAATGGGGCCTTGCCCGAACTCACTTGGAAGCTGTTGTTGTACGAGAACTCGGCATATGGAAGACAATCTTCCCACTGCATACCGAAGGAGATGACGCAAGCCCTGAGCATATCTTCAAGAATTTGATTGACTCGCTCGACTTGGCCACTAGTTTGAGGATGAAAAGTTGTGCTGAAGCGAATGTTGGTGCCCATGGCCTTCTGAAAAGAATCCCAAAACTTGGAGGTGAAGATGCTGCCACGATCTGAAGATATCAACTGCGGAATGCCGTGCAGTGAGACAATCCGGGAGGTATATAGCTCTGCCAATTGAGCTGCTGTGATAGATTCTTTGATAGGAAGGAAATGAGCCACTTTAGTGAGTTTGTCGATGACAACGAAGATAGCATCATTGCCACGCTTGGACTTTGGAAATCTAGTCATGAAGTCCATCTCAATGTGGTCAAAATTCCATTCTGGAATGGCAAGAGGTTGGAGGAGACCAGCTAGTCGTTGGTGTTCTGCTTTCACTCTTCTGCAGACATCACATTCGTTCACGAACTGGGCAATCTCGCGCTTCATTCTAGTCCACCAATACAACTGCTTGAGGTCCTGGTACATCTTTGTACTTCCAGGGTGGATAGAGAGGAGTGAATTGTGAGCCTCGTTCATAATGACTTTGCGAAGGTCACCTTTAGGCACAACAATGCGATCCTCGAAGAATACAGTATCCTTGTCATCAAGACGATAGCACTTGTACTTGGGTTGACTCTTGGCAATCCCAATTTTCACCTTCTTCACCACAGCATCAAGAAGTTGAGCCTCACGAATCTGATCTTCCAACGTAGGAGAGACTTGGAGGTTGGTGAGGAAACCTTGAGGAACAACTTGAAGATTAAGCTTGCGGAAAGCTTCACAAAGCTCGGGTTGGTAAGGCTTGAGAATCAAACTGTTGCAGTAAGCCTTCCTACTCAAAGCGTCAGCAATAACATTGGCCTTGCCCGGAGTATATTCGATACTCGGATTATACTCTTGAATCATTTCGACCCAACGAGTCTGCCTGAGGTTGAGATTAGGCTAAGTGAAGATGTACTTGAGACTCTTATGATCAGTGAAGATGTCCACTTTTCTTCCCAATAAGAGTTGTCTCCAAGTTAAAAGAGCATGAACAACTGCCGCCAACTCGAGGTCATGAGTGGGATAGTTCTTTTCGTTGGGCTTCAACTGGCGAGAGGTATAGGCCACAACTTTCTTCTCTTGCATCAGCACTGCACCAAGACCTTGAAGGGAAGCATCACAAAAGACCTCGAACGGTTTGGATTCATCAAGAGGAGTCAGAACTGGAGCAGTGACTAACTTCTCTTTCAGGGTGTTGAAAGCGATGTCACATTCAGGAGACCAGACGTACTTCACATGCTTCTGGAGAAGGTTGGAAAGAGGCTTCGTGATCTTTGAGAAGTTCTCAACAAACCTTCGACAATAGCTTGCGAGACCAAGGAAGCTGCGGAGTTGCTTCACATTCTGAGGTGGTTCCCAATTCACAATTGCAGACACCTTCTCAGGATTCACCGCTATGCCCTTGGCAGAGATGATATGTCCAAGGTAGAGAACCTCATCGAGCCAAAACTCGCACTTTGAAAACTTGGCATAGAACTGATGTTCTCTGAGCTTATCCAGCACCAAACGCAAGTGCTTGGCATGATCTTCCTTGTTCTTGGAAAAGACCAAAATGTCATCGAGGTAGACCAAGACGAAGTCATTTGTGTAGGCGTTGAAGATGAAGTTCATCATGCGAGAGAATGTTGGAGGAGCGTTGACGAGGCCAAAAGACATGACAGTGTATTCATATGAACCATAGCTTGTTCTGAATGTTGTCTTGGGGATATCTTCTTCACGAATGCAAATCTGGTGATAGCCCATACGGAGATCGAGCTTGGAGAATACTTGAGCACCTTTGAGTTGTTCAAACATCTCATTAATGTTGGGAAGTGGGTACTTGTTCTTTATGATCTTCTTGTTCAATGGACGGTAGTTGACACAAAGTCGGTCCGTTCCATCCTTCTTCTTCACAAAAAGAACACCACGACCCCATGGAGAAGAACTAGGTTGGATGAGACCCATACGCTCTTGAATATCGAGTTGCTTCTTCAGATCTTTCAACTCTTTGGGTCCAAGCTTGTAAGGACGTTTGCAAAGAGGTTCCGTGCCAGGCTCAAGATCGATGACAAATTCAACTGGCCGGTGTGAAGGCATTCCTAGAAGCTCTTCTGGAAAGACGTCTTGATATTCGCAAATGACTGGAATTTGAGAAATGGCATCCAGCTCGCCCTTCTCATTGAGAGAAAATAGACGGATGGTATTATCCCGAGCGGCAAAGACGATTACATCCTCAGACGAATGAGTCAATTGAATCTGCCTGGCAGCACAATCAAGCTGAGCCTTGTGTTTAGAAAGCCAGTCCATTCCAAGAATAAGATCGATATCCGAGTTACCAAGGACCATTGGAGAAGCCAGAAACTTGAAATCAGCCATCATGATAGAAATATCCGGAACCATCATGCTAGAACTCAGACGCTTAGCCAGAGAAACAACTTGCAATGCTTTAGGTAAAGCCTTAGTACCAAAATTATTCTCCGATGCAAATGGGAATGACATGAAAGAATGCGATGCACCAGAGTCAAAAAGAACTTTTGCAGGAACATCGTTAACAGGAAGGTTACCCATGATGACATCTGACAAGTCCTCTGCCTGAGCTGCGTTCAACAAGTTGACCTTGGCGTGCTTGGGGTTATGCTTGACCACTACGGTACTAGCAGATCTCACATGAGGAGGAGGAGGAAGACGCCTCTGATTGAAGAATTTGTTAGCATAGTGAACCTTCTGCTTACACTTATTGCATGTGACCTTCGAGAGCGGACGGTGATACGGAGCACTTGATCTTGGAGCTTGAGACAAAGTATTGTTCTAAAAGCCTGGGTTCGGTGGGTGGGAAGATCCATTACCACCTTTGCTCTTCTGTTGATAAGGCTGATGGAACGGAGGAGGAGGCAGCCAATACTTTTGCTGCTTAGAAACCACTTGAGTTGAGGAAGAAGAAGTCACATCTCTGACTCGCTTCTTGGAAGCATCGCACTTCAGCTGGGCAGCCTCTTGCTTCATTGCCATGTTGTAAAACTCATCGTACTTCTTTGGCTCAAAAAGGACGAGAGCTAGCTGGAGTTCTTCTCTGAGACCACCTCTGAACTGGTATATCATGCTCTTCTCGTCAGGGACGTCCTGCTTGGCGAAACGAGCGAGCCTCTGGAACAGAATGTTATACTGGTAAACAGACAAGATGCCTTGCTTCAGGTTGCGGAATTCCTCACGCTTGCTTTCAACAACACTCTGAGGAATGTGATGAGCTTTGAAGTCTTGACGGAATTCATCCCAGGTAATCACACGGCCTCCTCTGGAATCTTTGTATTGCTGAAACCATTCTGTAGCTTGGTCTTTGAGTTGGAAGGAGGCAAACTTGACAAAGTCCTCAGGCCTGGCATTACTGCACTCGAAATGCTTGCATATATCCACGAGCCAATCATCAGCATCTAAGGCCTAGACACAGTTGCTGAAGGCTTTGGCTGGTTAACGAGGAACTGGTTGAGTGTAGCAAACTGATTCTGATTGTTGCCATGGCCATGATTCCCTTGGTTGCGCTCTTGCAAGAGCTGCATGATCAGTTGCGTGTTTGAATTGGTAGCGGCCATCACAGCTTGCCATGCCTCCGGAGGTGGAGGTGGTGGTGGCGGATCAGGATTCGAAGTCGTGCGCGTTGGAGGAGCCATCCTGAAGAGGGTGACATCCATTAGCATCTTAATAGAAAAATATTTAAGCTGAATCAAACGGATTGAAGTTGCAACATAAAGTCTTCACATCCGAACAAAATGAACGAATGCATTCCAGTTGAAATGGTCACATTCCATAAATTGAGAAGCCACTTAGATAGAGGTAGAAGAATAAAACAACAAGGTACGGGCAAGAACAAATACTTGGTGAGGATTACCCAATCCCAAACCAAATATTCGCGGAAGAAGAACTAGAGCTACAAGAATTCCCACCTATGAAACTCCCGAACCTTTCCGGTTATGCAATCAGGTGTTGGGGATACATGGGAAGCATAATATCTCACCCAAAGCTAGCAAATCCTACATCCAGCTGTATCCATCCTTCAACACATAACCAAGAAACCTTCGGAAATCATTTACCTCAACCTTCGAAAAGCATCCGTTATACGAGTTATGTCAATACTCCCGAACTCCCGCCCCAGTACTGGGTGGCGTCGAGGTTATCTCACTAACAACTGCATAAAAGAGATTTTCGATGTCGGCGAAACTCAGGTATTCCAGAATCTCAACGATAAAATTGTGACGACAACACCTCGGAGCTCAACTCCCCGGGACACTTCCACAACCCCTAAATGTCAGGAGGCACCAAGAACAATGTTCTCGTCACAAAACCATCGGAACGATTCCAAGATACCCTCGTGATCCTAAAAATTTTTTGTGAAATTTGAGAAGAGAAGAGTCAAAACTCTACGTCAGCATGCCTCACCAGAGCGACGAAGGGACTAAGGAGTAAAAAGAAGTCCTACTCTCCGATATATATAATCCTAAATGACTCAAAACATTTTTCTAGACTCAACAATGCCAACGATTCGATCAAGCGGGGGGCTCCTCAGGTCGGGGAAGGCTCTGATTACCAACTTGTAACACCCTCGATGCAGCTATATCTCCCACGTGTCGAAGCACGACTTAGAGGCATAACCGCATTGAAAGCAATGTCGCAAGTGAGGTAATCTTCACAACAACCCATGTAAATAAATAAAGGGGAAAGGTACATAGTTGGCTTACAATCGCCACGTCACACAAATACATAAATAAGTCATTACATTCATCCAATACACTCAGGGTCCGACTACGGAACCAAAATAAAGATCAACCCCCAATTGCGACAAAGTCCCCGATCACCCCAACTGGGCACCACTACTAATCATCTGGGAAAGACACGTAGTAACGACGAGAGTCTTCATCGAACTCCCACTTGAGCTCAATCGCATCACCTAGAGCGGTATCATCGGTCCCTGCATCTGGTTTTGGAAGGAAACTGTGAGTCACGGGGACTCAGCAATCTCACACTCTCGCGATCAAGACTACTTAAGCTTATAGGTAGGGTAAAGGTATGATGTGGAGCTGCAGCAAGCGACTAGCATATATAGTGGCTAACATACGCAAATGAGAGCGAGAAGAGAAGGCAAAAACACGGTCGAACAACTATGATCAAGAAGTGATCCTAGAACAACCTACGTCAAGCATTACTCCAGCACTGTGTTCACTTCCCGAACTCCGCCGAGAAGAGACCATCACGGTTACACACGCGGTTGATGTATTTTAATTAAGTTAAGTTTCAGGTTATCTACAACCGGACATTAACAAATTCCCATCTGCCCATAACTGCGGGCACGGCTTTCGAAAGTTCAAATCCCTGTAGTGGAGTCCCAACTTAGCCCATCACAAGCTCTCACGGTCAACGAAGGATATTCCTTCTCCCAAGACAATCCGATCAGACTCGGCATCCCGATTACAAGACATCCTCGACAATGGTAAAACAAGTCCAGCAACACCGCCCGAATGTGCCGACAAATTCCGATAGGAGCTGCACATATCTTGTTCTCAGGGCACACTCAGATGAGACTAGCTACGAGTAAAACCAACCCTCAAGTTTCCCCGAGGTGGCCCCGCAGGCAGCTCAGTTTGGACCAACACTCAGAGGAGCACTGGCCCGGGGGGGTTTAAATAAAGATGACCCTCGGGCTCCGGAAACCCAAGGGAAAAATATGCTAGGTGGTGAATGGTAAAACCAAGGTTGGGCATTGCTGGAGGAGTTTTATTCAAGGCAAACTGTCAAGGGGTTCCCATTATAACCCAACCGTGTAAGGAACGCAAAAATCCGAGAACATAACACCGATATGACGGAAACTAGGGCGGCAAGAGTGGAACAAAACACTAGGCCTAAGGCCGAGCCTTCCATCCTTTACCAAGTATATAGGTGCATTAAGATAAACAAGATAATATGGTGATATCCCAACAATAAACATGTTCCAACAAGGAACGATCTCCAATCTTCACTTGCAACTAGCAACGCTATAAGAGGGGCTGAGCAAAGCGGTAACATAGCCAAACAATGGTTTGCTAGGACTTGGTGGGTTAGAGGCTTGAAATGGCAATTGGGGAGGCATGATAAGCAAGTGGTAGGTATCGTAGCATAGGCATAGCAAAAGAGCGAGCATCTAGCAAGCAAAGATAGAAGTGATTTCGAGGGTATGGTCATCTTGCCTGCAAAGTTCTCAGAGTTGCCTTGATCCTCATAAGCGTACTCAACGGGCTCCTCGTTCACGTACTCGTCTCCCGGCTCAACCCAAGCAAGAACAACAAACAAAAAGAAACACAATCAACCACATGCAATGCTCAAGTAACATGATGCAAACATGGTATGATATGTGGGATGCGGTATGCGATGCATATGCATGATTTGCAAAGGAATGATTGAACCTGGCCTCAACTTGGAAATCCAAGAGTGCCACTGGAACGGTGAGGTGATTTCGATCGAAATCGACATAAAGATCACCGGAATCGGATGCAAGGTTTGGAAATGGCAAGCAAAACAAATATGGCACCGGTCTGCGATAAATAGCAAGTAGCCATCTAAATGCATCAAGATAAATAAGCTACTTCACTCAAACATGGCAACAAAATACATGGCAGGGATCCACTCATGATGCTTGACAAAAGATGAACACTGAGCTACGGCTAATTTACTCAATAGCAAGCTCAAACAAGCATGGAAAAAGTGCAAAAGATTACTGGTTTAAGACTTAGTGAAATTAACAGCATGTCAGGAATTTATCATCAGGAAGCAATGTTTAGAACACGATAACTACATGGTACAGGAACATATCATGGCAAAGCAAGGTATGCCATGAAGCTAATCAAAGCATATAACAAAAGTCCCTTAGTGACCATGGGCCAAAAGGGATCAGAAAATACAATTGCAAGCATGTGAACATAGCAAAAACATAAACAGATACAGACTTAGTGAGCATGCAAAACAGTTAACAAGTAGGCATGTTTACGAGCTCGATGCACTCACTACGAGTCATTTCATGATAATCTAAGCATACACCCAGCAAATATACATGGCATAGAAGCTATACATGGCAAGAACAACAACATAGCATGCACGGATCAACAACAACAAGCTCGGCAAAATTGCAAAACATGTTAACAATCTGCCAGGAACATTTTTAGCAAAAGTAGAGCTCGATTGACTCAAGCTAGGGTGCTCCATAATTGCAAACAAAGACATGGCTGGATAGATCACGACAATATCTACAAAACATCCTTACTTATCATGCCCAAAAGATGCATGGATCACTACGAAACAACATGAACATATGGCATAAAAACAAAAACAGGACAAGGACTTAGTAAAATTCTAAGTCCCTGAAATCAGCATCATTGGGTAGGCTACTTTGCATGCTTGTGCTAGTCACCACAAAGATCACAAAAATACATGGCATACACCCTTGTAAAGATGGCATGGCATATATCAAAACACATGTAGAACTCAGGATCATAGCATGCACACATTAATCATGGCAAAAATGACAAAAGTGCATTTGCTGAAACAGATCTGAAATAATCCTCACATAGCCCTCTTCCAACAGCATTTCGGGCATCAAGATGAGCTCAAATGAAAATGATGCAATGAGATGAAATGATGTACTCGTCGAGACGAACATTTTGATATGCTACACGCATGAATTGGAGCTACGATGACAGAGTTATGACATGATGAAGTATGCAAGATATCTAGGGTTAGGGGCAAAAGTCAACCGAGTCTCCAGATCCAGATCTGGCCGGGCGCGGATCACGAGGTTCACTGGAGTCCACTGTTCACCGGAGAGATGAGAGAGGCGGCCGGAGGTGACGGAGCTCGCCGGAGCTGGCCGGAGGAGGATGGAGAGGTCGTCGGGCGGTGGGGATCCGGGCACGGTGCCGGAATAGTGGGG
>NC_041392.1:624066939-624132266 GCF_002162155.2 Triticum dicoccoides
GGGCCGAGCGGGCCGGGCGGCGGCGCGGCGAAGTGGGGCGTCGGGCAGGATAGGTGGCGGCTCGTGATTGGTCGGCAGCGGCGGCGCGACGTGTCCTGCTAGGTTCCGGACATGTCCGGCGGCTGGAGAGGGGCGGATCTAGGGTTTAGGGTGTTTTGACCCGGAAATTTTGGAGGAGGGGCTTTATATAGAGGTAGAGGGAGCTAGGGAGCTCCAAATGAGGTGTGATTTGCGGCCACGCGATCATGATCGAATGCTCTAGATGATGGATGAGGTTTAGGTGGGTTTTGGGCCACTTTGGATGGGTGTTGGGCTGCAACACACACGAGGCCTTTTCGGTCCCTCGGTTAACCGTTGGAGTATCAAACGAAGTCCAAATGGCACGAAACTTGACAGGCGGTATACCGGTAGTAATCCAAAGCCGCATGACAAGTCCGGTCCAATCCGAAAATGTTTAACCCCCACACACGAAAAGAGGTAGAAAGGGACACCAGAGGACATAGCAGCGCCGGAATGCAAAACGGACAACGGGGAAAATGCTCGGATGCATGAGACGAACACGTATGCAAATGCAATGCACATGATGACATGATATGAGATGCATGACAAAGACAAAAACA
Source organism: Triticum dicoccoides (assembly GCF_002162155.2). NCBI lineage: Eukaryota > Viridiplantae > Streptophyta > Magnoliopsida > Poales > Poaceae > Triticum > Triticum dicoccoides. The sequence goes on from NC_041392.1 coordinate 624,067,560, forward strand.
CACGGAGACAAAAACCCGACAATGAGGAAATAAAATAACTTAGTGCAGGAAACGGCAAGAATTGGAATACAATTAAGGTAAATTACATCCGGGGTGTTACAGCCACTAAAAAGGATCATTACCCCTTACCTTTTATCGATCAGATGCTAGAAATATTATCCAAATATACACATTTTTGCTTTCTAGATGGTTATTCTGGTTTCTCTCAAATACCTGTGTCAGCCAAAGATCAATCAAAGACTACTTTTACTTGCCCTTTTGGTACTTTTGCTTATAGACGTATGCCTTTTGGTTTATGTAATGCACCTGCTACCTTTCAAAGATGCATGATGGCTATATTCTCTGACTTTTGTGAAAAGATTTGTGAGGTTTTCATGGATGATTTCTCCGTCTATGGATCTTATTTTGATGATTGCTTGAGCAACCTTGATCGAGTTTTGCAGAGATGTGAAGAAACTAATCTTGTCTTGAATTGGGAAAAGTGCCACTTTATGGTTAATGAAGGTATTGTCTTGGGGCATAAAGTTTCTGAAAGAGGTATTGAAGTTGATAAAGCCAAGGTTGATGCTATTGAAAAGATGCCATGTCCCAAGGACATAAAAGGTATAAGAAGTTTCCTTGGTCACGCCGGTTTTTATAGGAGGTTCATTAAGGACTTCTCAAAACTTTCTCGGCCTCTGACTAATTTATTACAAAAAGATATACCATTTGTCTTTGATGATGATTGTGTAGAAGCATTTGAAATACTTAAGAAAGCATTGATCTCTGCACCTATTTTTCAGCCACCTGATTGGAATTTACCCTTTGAAATTATGTGTGATGCTAGTGATTATGTTGTAGGTGCTATTCTAGGGCAAAGAGTTGATAAGAAATTAAACGTTATTCAATATGCTAGTAAAACCCTAGACAATGCTCAGAGGAATTATGCTACTACTGAAAAAGAATTCTTAGCAGTTGTATTTGCTTGTGATAAGTTCAGACCTTATATTGTTGATTCTAAAGTAACTATTCACACTGATCATGCTGCTATTAAATATCTCATGGAAAAGAAAGATGTTAAACCTAGACTTATTAGATGGGTTCTCTTGCTACAAGAATTTGATTTATATATTGTTGATAGAAAGGGAGCTGAGAACCCCGTTGCAGACAACTTGTCTAGGTTAGAAAATGTCCTTGATGACCCACTACCTATTGATGATAGCTTTCCTGATGAGCAATTAAATGTCATAAATACTTCTCATACTGCTCCATGGTATACTGATTATGCTAATTACATTGTTGCCAAATTCATACCACCTAATTTCACATATCAGCAAAAGAAAAAGTTCTTCTATGATTTGAGGCATTACTTTTGGGATGACCCACATCTTTATAAAGAAGGAGTAGATGGTATTATTAGACGTTGTGTACCTGAGCATGAATAGGAACAGATCCTACACAAGTGTCACTCCGAAGCTTATGGAGGACACCATGCTGGAGATAGAACTGCACATAAGGTATTGCAATCTGGTTTTTATTGGCCTACTCTCTTCAAGGATGCCCGTAAGTTTGTCTTATCTTGTGATGAATGTCAAAGAATTGGTAATATTAGTAGACGTCAAGAAATGCCTATGAACTATTCACTCGTTATTGAACCATTTGATGTTTGGGGATTTGACTATATGGGGCCTTTTCCTTCCTCTAATGGATATACACATATTTTAGTTGCTATTGATTACGTTACTAAGTGGGTAGAAGCTATTCCAACTAGTAGTGATGATCATAACACTTCTATTAAAATGCTTAAAGAAGTTATTTTTCCAAGATTTGGAGTCCCTGGATATTTAATGACTAATGGTGGTTCACATTTTATTCATGGTGCTTTCCGTAAAATGCTTGCTAAGTATGATGTTAATCATAGAATTGCATCCCCTTATCACCCTTAGTCTAGTGGTCAAGTAGAATTGAGTAATAGAGGGCTCAAATTAATTTTGCAAAAGATTGTTAATAGATCTAGAAAGAATTGGTCCAAGAAACTTGATGATGAATTATGGGCCTATAGAACTGCATATAAAAATCCTATGGGTATGTCTCCGTATAAAATGGTTTATGGAAAAGCACGTCACTTACCTCTCGAACTAGAACACAAGGCATATTGGGCTATTAAAGAGCTCAACTATGATTTTAAACTTGCCGGTGAGAAGAGGTTATTTGATACTAGCTCACTCGATGAATGGAGAACCCAAGCCTACGAAAATGCCAAGTTGTTTAAATAAAAAGTTAAAAGATGGCATGATAAAAGGATACAAAAGCGTGAGTTTAATGTAGGTGATTATGTATTGCTATACAACTCTCGTTTAAGACTTTTTGCAGGAAAACTTCTCTCTAAATGGGAAGGTCCTTGCGTTATAGAGGAGGTCTATCGCTCCGGTGCCATAAAAATCAACAATTTCGAAGGCACAAATCCGAAGGTGGTGAACGGTCAAATAATCAAACATTATATCTCAGGTAATCCCATAAATGTTGAAACCAATGTTATTGAAACCGTAACCCCGGAGGAATACATAAGGGACACTTTTCGGAACATTTCAGACTCCGAAAAGGAATAAGTATGTGGCACGGTAAGTAAACCGACTCCAAAATAGTTTTTAAGGCAATATTTCTCCGTTTTGGAATATTTAGAAAAATAAAAAATAAGAAGTAGTCTGGGAAGGACACGAGGGCTCCACAAGGGTGGAGGGCGCGCCCTACCCCCCTGGACGCGCCCCCCTACCTCGTGGGCACCTCGTGCGCGTTCCGGACTCCGTTTTCTTACACGACGCGTATTTTGGTTGGTAAAAATTCATTATATAATCTCCCAGAGGTTTTGACTCCCGTATCATGCAATTATCCTCTGTTTGTGTTTCGAGTTGTTGCTGCTGCAGCTTAGAGCAAGATGTCTTCGCAAGAGTCAGTCGGGGAGAGCCGGGTGTCTCATCCGGCACCGAGATCAACGACAAACAACAATGTTGACCTCTTTGGGCCAGCCACGGAGGAAGAGATGGAGGCTGATTTGAAGAGGATAGATGCCATGGAAGAGGATCAAGAAGTCACTTCCCGCCTCCAAGCTGGATTCACAATGGGAGAAATGCAGAGCTCGGCTATTCCAAACTCGGTTATCCCTTCCAGTCTTAGATTTCTTTCTTATGAGAATATGAAAAGGAGTGTCATTGGTTCTCCCGCAGCTATGCAGCACCCTTGGATGCAGGGAGCTTTGGCTGTTACAGGAAAACTCCGAAAGGAAATAATGGACCTCAAGCAGCAAGTCAACAAGCTCGAGGAGGAGAGTCGTATCTTGAGGGGCATCATCGCCAAGAACATCACATCACCACCCCCAAAAAGAGAGACATAATCACATGGGTATGGGCACTCCCCTTGGCAACTGCCAAGCTTGGGGAGTGCCCCAGTATCGTATCACCATCACTTTTATCTTTACCGTTTTTCTTAGTTCGATCCTTTTGGTAATATCTTGATCTAGTAGAATAAAAGTTCTTAGTATGATCTAGTTGTGAGTTTTGCTTTATAATTCCTCTATGTAATCGAGTCCGTGAGCTATATATATAATAAAGGTTAGTGTTGAGTCAAGGGCTTGATTATTTTGCCATGATCCTAAGGGAATAAAAGAAAAGAGAAAGAAACAAAAAGAAACAAAGATATTATATGGATCTTATGGAGAGTAATGAGCTCACATAGAAAAAGTATGATGAATAAAAGTTGTTGAGAGTTGACAAACATAGTTTTAGTCATCATCGCAATTAATAGGAAGTTAAGAAAGAGAGGTCTTCACATATAAATATACTATCTTGGACATCTTTTATGATTGTGAGCACTCATTAAAATATGACATGCTAAAGAGTTGACGTTGGACAAGGAAGACAATGTAATGGTTTATATTTTCTTACATCTGAGATAAATTATATTTTCTTGGATCCTCCAACATGTTGAGCTTGCCTTTCTCCCTCATGCTAGCCAAATTCATCGCACCAAGTGGAGATACTACTTGTGCTTCCAAATACCCTTAAACCAGTTTTGCCATGAGAGTCCACCATACCTACCTATGGATTGAGTAAGATCCTCCAAGTAAGTTGTCATCGGTGCAAGCAATAAAAATTGCTCTCTAAATATGTATGACTTATTAGTGTGGGAGAAAATAAGCTTTATACGATCGTGTGATATGGAAGAAATAAAAGCGACAGACTGCACAATAAAGGTCCATATCACAAGTGGCAATATAAAGTGATGTTCTTTCGCATTAAGATTTTGTGCATCCAACTACAAAAGCGCATGACAACCTCTGCTTCCCTCTGCGAAGGGCCTATCTATTACTTTCATCTCCTTCCTTGCATAAGAGTCATGGTGATCTTCATCCTTCCTTTTTACATTTTATCCTTTGGCAAGCACAGTATGTTGGAAAAATCCTGGTATATATGGCTAATTGGATGTGAGTTTTCATGAAATATTATTGTTGACATTACCCTTGAGGTAAAATGTTGGGAGGCAAAACTATAAGCCCCTATCTTTCTCTGTGTACGATTAAAACTCCATACCCATAAGTATTGCGTGAGTGTCAGCAATTGCGAAAGACTATATGATAGTTGAGTATGTGGACTTGCTGAAAAGCTCTTATACATTGACTCTTTCCTATGTTATGATAAATTGCAATTGCTCCAATGACTGAGATTATAGTTTGTTAGTTTTCAATGAAGTTTACGATTCATACTTGAAATTGTGATCGAATTATTACTCTAGCATAATAAATCATATGACAAGAATTATATAAGTTGTTGTTTTAAGAATGATCATGATGCCCTCATGTCCGTATTTTATTTTTATCAACACCTCTATCTCTAAACATGTGGACATATTTTTCGATTTCGGCTTTCGCTTGAGGACAAGCGAGGTCTAAGCTTGGGGGAGTTGATACGTCCATTTTGCATCATGCTTTTATATCGATATTTATTGCATTATGGGTTGTTATTACACATTATGTCACAATACTTATGCCTATTCTCTCTTATTTTACAATGTTTACATAAACAGGGAGAAGTCCGGCAGCTGGGATTCTGGGCTGGAAAAGGAGAAAATATTAGAGACCTATTCTGCACAGCTCCAAAAGTCCTGAAACTTCACGGAAGACGTTTTCAGAATATATATAAAATACTCAGCGAAAGAAGTTCACCAGGGGGCACACCCTGCCCATGAGGGTGGGGGCGCGCCCTACCCCCTGGGCGTGCCCCCTGCCTCGTGGGCCCCCTGGTGGCCCTCCGATGGCCATCTTCTGTTATATGAAGTCTTTCGATGGGAAAAAATCATAAGCCATCTTCTCGGATGAAACTCTGCCGCCACGAGGCGAAACCTTGGCGAAACCAATCTAGGGCTCTGGCGGAGCTGTTCTGCCGAGGAAACTTCCCTCCGGAAGGGGGAAATCATTGCCATCGTCATCACCAACGCTCCTCTCATCAGGAGAGGGCAATCTCCATCAACATCTTCATCAGCACCACCGCCTCTCAAAACCCTAGTTCATCTCTTGTATCCAATTCTTGTCTCCAAGTTCGGGATTGGTACTAGTAGGTTGCTAGTAGTGTTAATTACTCCTTGTAGTTGATGCTAGTTGGTTTATTTGGTGGAAGATCATATGTTCAGATCCTATATGCATATTAATACCCCTCTGATTATGAACATGAATATGCTTTGTGAGTAGTTACGTTTGTTCCTGAGGACATGGGAGAAGTCTTGCTATTAGTAGTCATGTGAATTTGGTATTCGTTCGATATTTTGATGAGATGTATGTTGTCTCTCCTCTAGTGGTGTTATGTGAACGTCGACTACATGACACTTCACCATTATTTGGGCCTGGAGGAAGGCATTGGGAAGTAATAAGTAGATGATGGGTTGCTAGAGTGACAGAAGCTTAAACCCTAGTTTATGTGTTGCTTCGTAAGGGGTTGATTTGGATCCATATGTTTCATGCTATGGTTAGGTTTACCTTAATACTTTTGTTGTAGTTGCGGATGCTTGCAATAGAGGTTAATCATAAGTGCGATGCTTGTCCAAGTAAGGACAGTACCCAAGCACCGGTCCACCCACATACCAAATTATCAAAGTACCAAACGCGAATCATATGAACGTGATGAAAACTAGCTTGACGATATTCCCATGTGTCCTCGGGAGCGCTTTTCTCTATATAAGAGTTTGTCCAGGCTTGTCCTTTGCTACAAAAAGGATTGGGCCACCTTGCTGCACTTTATTTACTTTTGTTACTTGTTGCTTGTTACAAATTATCTTATCACAAAACTATCTGTTATCACTTATTTCAGTACTTGCAGAGAATACCTTGCTGGAAACCGCTTATCATTTCCTTCTGCTCCTCGTTGGGTTCGCCACTCTTACTTATCGAAAGGACTATGATAGATCCCCTATACTTGTGGGTCATCAAGACTCTTTTCTGGCACCGTTGCCGGGGAGTGAAGCACCTTTGGTAGGTGGAATTTGGTAAGGAAAATTTTATATAATGTGCTGAAATTTACTGTCACTTGTTAATATGGAAATTAATCCTCTGAGGGCTTGTTTGTGGCAGCTGGGTCCACGGCCGCACACAAGGAAATGCCTCCTTATTACGCGCAAAATAATGATTCCTCCACCTCACATCTAGGACCCGCCAGAAGGGCCTCTATATTTCGCGAAAAAAATGTTCCCTCCGCTGACAGGTCGGACCCACCAACTATATCTTCGCACGCAAGGAAGTGCCTCCTTATTCTGCACAAAAAAATGAATACCCCCTGCCAGCTGGGACCCACCACAGTGAGAGGCTGACTTGTGGGCCTACTAAGTTGACGGGGACGGAGGGCTTTGTGAACTTAGTCAATATATGAAGGATTCTAGCTCCAGTGACCGTACGATGTCCATCCAACGGCTGTAGTGCTTCTTCAATATCTGGTCTTCTTGCTCCAGCTGCCCAAACCAGCGTCGGCCGTACCGTGTGCTCCTGCCTCCCGTGGCCGACTATGCTGCCGTGGAGGCCTCACCCACCCCTACTACTCCCACCGCTGGCCAGGCCATCCCTCTGCTCACCCACACCCCCTGTTATTCTGCAGCGATGGCAGACTCACACCGCAGCCGAATCAGTGAACCCTTGTACTCCTCTCCGTGTGGGCATCCACTATCGCATCTTCCCTGGCTCCGCATCGTCCCCTTCCTAGGCCTCGCCGTCGCCCACCGCCTTGGTGCTCTCGGCGCGGCATGGGCAATGTGGTCAACGACCGACTTCCATCGAAAGAGTACTATACGTGGAGAGGCTGACAGCTGGGTCCACGGTAGCCGCAAGGAAGTGCCTCCTTATTACGCACAAAATAATTATTCCTGCACCTGACAGCGGGGACCCATCGGACGGGCCACCGTATTTCGTGAAAAAAAATGTTTCCTCCTGACTGCCGGGACCCACCAGCTACATCTTCGCACGCAAGGAAGTGCCTGACAGTCGGGACCTACCTGGTCGAAGCGTACGTAGCGTTGTCATTCTGGTCGCGAACGTGTACGTACATACTGGTCAATGTAAAGCGCGCACGTGTCATAGTAGAGGCGCGCATGTAGCATGTACACGTATGTACAACGGCCAGTGTGCAAGAAAGAAAATAAGGTCACGTACGTACATACGGGCGGGATCTTGAACGCCTACTCTCGCATACGTACGGCCAGGGCTCGTGTACATGGTTGGGTCGGAACGGAGAAACTGCGTCGTAGTCGCCCGCAAAAAAACAGTGTTGTCATCGTGTTCATGGGGAAGCAACAGAATGCGTCATGTTCATCAGGAGGCAATGGAACGCGTGGGAGCCAACCAGCTTGGACGGAACAGCCAATGGAAACGAGGCATGGCGTATAGCAGAACGGAGGAAACGGCCTTGTGTTCGACCGGCCACGTTCAAAACAGGATCCTGTTCATCGGGAGGGGTCTGGCGTACCGCAAAAAATGGAGGAAACGGGCCTCCTACAGTCGAAACGGGGTCCTGTTGATCGGGAGGAGTGTGGCGTACCGCAAAACGGAGGAAACGGACTTGTGTTGGAGTGCTACGTTCGAAACAGGGGTCCTGTTCATCGGGAGGGGTGTGGCGTACCGCAAAACGGGACTCCACGGGTGATAACCCACAAGTATAGGGGATCGCAACAGTTTTCGATAAGTAAGAGTGTCGAACCCAACGAGGAGCTAAAGGTAGAAAAAATATTCCCTCAAGTTCTATCGACCACTGATACAACTCTACGCACGCTTGATGTTCGCTTTACCTAGAACAAGTATGAAACTAGAAGTACTTTGTAGGTGTTGTTGGATAGGTTTGCAAGGTAATAAAGAGCAAGTAAATAAAAAGTAGGTGTTGTTGGATAGGTTTGCAAGGTAATAAAGAGCAAGTAAATAAAAAGTAGGGGTTGTTGTAAGTAAAGAAGCAATAAAGTAAATATAGCGAGTGTGGAAAAGTGGTGGTAGGAGTTGTGAAATTGCCCCTAAGCAATTGACTACTTTACTAGACCGATAGCAAGTATTATGTGGGAGAGGCCACTGCTAGCATGTCATCCCTGACTTGGAATTCTATTCACTTATGATTGGAACTATTAGCAAGCATCCGCAACTACTAACGCTCATTAAGGTAAAAACCAACCATAGCATTAAGATATATTGGTCCCCCTTCAATCCCGTATGCATCAATTTCTATGCTAGGTTGAAGCTTCTGTCACTCTAGCCCTCCAATACATAGTCCTATCAACATACAACTAACCCTAGGGTGTGATCCACGCGCACGCTCATATGATGGGCACCAAAGGACAGCAATATAACCACAAGCAAATTAAATCAATCATAGCAATTCATCAACCACCAATAGGACAACGAAAATCTACTCTGACATCATAGGATGGCAATACATCATTGGATAATAATATGAAGCATAAATCACCATGTTCAAGTAGGGGTACAACGGGTTGCGGGAGAGTGGACCGCTATAGATAATGGGGGAAGGTGATGGTGATGTTGGTGAAGATGGCGGAGGTGTTGGTGTAGATCGCGGTGATGATGATGATGGTCACGGCAGCGTTCCGGCGCCACCGGAAGAGAAGGGGAGAGGAGGCCCCTTCGTCTTCTTCTTCCTTGACCTCCTCCCTAGATGGGAGAAGGGTTTCCCCTATGGTCCTTGGCCTCCATGGCATGGGAGGGGCGAGAGCCCCTCCGAGATTGGATCTGTCTCTCTATCTCTCTCTGTTTCTGCGTTCTCAGATTCTTCACTTTCATCGTTTCTTATATTCCCGAAGATCCGTAACTCCAATTGGGCTGAAATTTTGACACGATCTCTATCCGGATATTAGCTTTCTTGCGGCGAAATAATGGCATCAACCGCCTTACGGGGTGGCCACGAGGGTCAGGGGCGCGCCCCCTGCCTCATGGGCCCCTCGAGCATCGTCTCACGTTGATTTCACTTCCCAAAAATCACATATATTAAAAAAAATCTCCGTCCATTTTTATCCCGTTTGGACTCCGTTTGACATGGATTTTCTGCGAAACAAAAAACATGCAACAAACAGGAACTGGCACTGGGCACTGGATCAATATGTTAGTCCCAAAAATAGTATAAAAAGTTGCCAAAAGTATATAAAAGTTGTAGAATATTGGCATGGAACAATCAAAAATTATAGATACGAGGGAGACGTAACAGCATCCCCAAGCTTAATTCCTGGTCGTCCTCGAGTGAGTAAATGATAAAAAAAATTGATGTGGAATGCTACCTAGCATAATCTTGATCATATGTCTAATCATGGCATGAATATTAAGACACGAGTGATTCAAAGCAATAGTCTATCATTTAACATAAAAACAATAATACTTCAAGCCTACTAATAAAGCAATCATGTCTTTTCAAAATAACATGGCCAAAGAAAGTTATCCCTACAAAATCATATAGTCTGGCTATGCTCCATCTTCTTCACACAAAATATTCACATCATGCACAACCCTGATGACAAGCCAAGGAATTGTTTCATACTTTTGATGTTCTCAATCCTTTTCAACTTTCACGCAATACATGAGCGTGAGCCATGGACATAGCACTATAGGTGGAATAGAATATGATGGTGGAGGTTATGTGGAGAAGACAAAAAAGAGAAGATAGTCTCACATCAACTAGGCGTATCAACGGGCTATGGAGATGCCCATCAATTGATGTCAATGTGAGGAGTAGGGATTGCCATGCAACGGATGCACTAAGAGCTATAAGTGTATGAAAGCTCAAACTGAAACTAAGTGGGTGTGCATCCAACTTGCTTGCTCATGAAGACCTAGGGCATTTGAGGAAGCCCATCGTTGGAATATACAAGCCAAGTTCTATAATGAAAATTCCCACTAGTATATGAAAGTGATAACTCAAGAGACTCTCTATATGAAGAACATGGTGCTACTCTGAAGCACAAGTGTGGTAAAAGGATAGTAACATTGCCCCTTCTCTTTTTCTCTCATTTTTTTGTTTTTAGGCCTTCTTTTTTCTTTCTTTTTTTGGCCTTTCTCTTTTTTTCCGTCCGGAGTCTCATCCCGACTTGTGGGGGAATCATAGTCTCCATCATCCTTTCCTCACTGGGGCAATGCTCTAATAATGATGATCATCACACTTTTATTTACTTACAACTCAATATTACAACTCAATACTAGAACAAAGATATGACTCTATATGAATGCCTCCGGTGGTGTACCGGGATGTGCAGTGATCTAGCGTAGTAATGACATCAAAAAACGGACAAGCCATGAAAACATCATGTTAGCTATCTTACGATCATGCAAAGCAATATGATAATAAATGCTCAAGTCATGTATATGATGATGATGGAAGTTGCATGGCAATATATCTCGGAATGGCTATGAAAATGCCATGATAGGTAGGTATGGTGGTTGTTTTGAGGAAGATATAACGAGGTTTATGTGTGACAGAGTGTATCATATCACGGGGTTTGGATGCACCGGCGAAGTTTGCACCAACTCTCGAGGTGAGAAAGGGCAATGCACGGTACCGAAGAGGCTAGCAATGATGGAAGGGTGAGAGTGCGTATAATCCATGGACTCGACATTATTTATAAAGAACTCACATACTTATTGCAAAAATCTATTAGTCATCGAAACAAAGTACTACGCGCATGCTCCTAGGGGGATAGATTGGTAGGAAAAGACCATCGCTCGTCCCCGACTGCCACTCATAAGGAAGACAATCAATAAATAAATCATGCTCCAACTTCGTTACATAACGGTTCACCATACGTGCATGCTACGGGAATCAAAAACCTCAACACAAGTATTTCTACAATCCACAACTACCCACTAGCATGACTCTAATATCACCATCTTTATATCGCAAAACTATTGCAAGGAATCAAACACATCATATTCAGTGATCTACAAGTTTTATGTAGGATTTTATGACTAACCATGTGAATGACCAATTCCTGTCATCTCTCTAAATAGATATAAGTGAAGCAAGAGAGTTTAATTCTTTCTACAAAAGATATGCCCATGCTCTAACAAATATAAGTGAAGCAAAAGAGCATTCTACAAATGGCGGTTTTCTATGTAAAGAGAAACAGGCAATCCAAACTTCAAATGATATAAGTGAAGCACATGAAGCATTCTATAAAGCAACCAAGGACTACCTCATACCAGCATGGTGCATAAAAGAAAAAATGAAAACTAAATGCAGAAGAAGCTCCAAGATTGCACATATCGCATGAACGAAACGAATCCGAAAACATACCGATACTTGTTGAAGAAAGAGGGGATGCCTTCCGGGGCATCCCCAAGCTTAGACGCTTGAGTCTCCTTCAATATTTACTTGGGGTGCCTTGGGAATCCCCAAGCTTGTGCTCTTGCCTCTCTTCCTTCTTCTCACATCGAGACCTTCTCGATCATCGAACACTTCATCCACACAAAACTTCAACAGAAAACTCGGTAAGATCCGTTAGTATAATAAAGCAAATCACTACTCTAAGTATTGTTGCAAACCAATTCATATTTTGTTTTTGCATTGTGTCTACTATAATATAACTTTTTCATGGCTTAATCCACAGATATGAATTGATAGTTTCATCAAAACGAGCAAACTATGCATCAAAAACAGAACAGTCTGTAATAATCTGAACATTCACCATACTTATGATACTTGAAAAGTTCTACCAAAATTAGGAAAAATAAACAATTTGTATAGAAAGACAGTGCAAAAATAATCAGAACCATTTGACGTTCCAGCTAAAAATGTAAAATCGCGCACTACAGCCAAAGTTTCTGTCCTGCACCGTACAAACCATCAAGCAAATGTAAACATCCTAAAGGAAAACCTTGGCACATTATTTTTATAATACAATGGAATTGTACAAGGGAATAATTATTTTTGTTGAAAAGTTTCTGTAATCAAGATTCACAAAGTTGTCGTGAGCATGAACAAAGTTCAAGGAGCTCTCCCACTTCAACAATGCTTGTCTTTCTCACTTTCACTTTCCTTTTTGAAAAAGTTTTGGGTTCCCCTCTTTATTTTTGTTATTTTTAAACTATATGAAAGCACTCAACAGAAATAAATGACTCTCTAAAACTTTCGGGTTGTCTCCCTGGCAGCGCTTTCTTTAAAGCCATTAAGCTAGGCATATAGTGCTCAAGTAATGAATCCACCCAGATCCCAAGGTATATCAAAGCCAATTTTAATTAACAATGATTTGTAATTTAGTAGTGAGCACAAAGTAACATATATCATGCAACAACAAAGTCTAACTCTCTTCCCATGCATCGGCATGTCATAAAAGAACAATTCATGCACACATAGTAAAGGTCAATGCATAGTATAAACAGTTTCTTGCAATTTTATCATATTGGAAACATAGAGAGGTGGAGATATAGTTCCTCTCTCATAATAATTGCAAGTAGGAGCAGCAAGCACATGCATATTATATTCATCAAAATCATCATGTGCAATGGTAAAAGGCAACCCATCAATATAATCCTTAATAAGGGCAAACTTCTCCGATATAGTATAGTCGGGAGAATTCAAAAAGATAATAGGACTATCATGTGTGGGTGCAATAGCAACAATTTCATGTTTAACATAAGGAACTATAACAAGTTCATCTCCATAAGCATAATTCATATTGGCATCTTGGCCACAAGCATAGCAAGCATCATCAAAAAGGGATATTTCAAAAGAATCAACGGGATCATAGAAATTATCATAGCATTCATCCTTCGGTAAGCATGAAGGGGAATTAAACAATGTATGAGTTGAAGAGTTACTCTCATTAGAAGGTGGGTACGGTGATCAATCCGCTCTTCCTCCTTTTGTTCTTCGCTCTCCTCCTCATCTTTTTCATCCAACGAGCTCACAGTTTCATCAATTTCTTCTTCCATAGACTCCTGCAAAATATTGGTCTCTTCTTAGACAGCGGAGATTTTCTCAATAAGTGCATCAATATCGTAATTGTATTCATAATTCTCATAACAATATTTAAGGATAGCTAAATTTTCAGGTCTATAAACTGAATCATCAAAGTCTTCAAACTCTTTAAACATAGATTCAATTTCATAAGCACCCACAAAAGCAACAAATTTTTCTATTTGTTCCACATCATAGTAATCATATATACCATTAGCATAAGAAACTAAGGTTTTATTATCATTAAATTCGCATGAAAAGGGAAGGTGTGGAGCCTTCATCCTAGAGCAACAAGTATAATCATATCTCAAGCATAGTTGCCTAGCATACCACTTCAATATATGAATTTGATCCCATAATAGTTTCCCTTTTTGTGTCAAGCGGTAATACCTAAAGTATTCACGTTGATCCAACGTTACTCCCATTACATAATTGAATGGGGTTTTCTCAGGATTGTTAAAGTAGTACATAATATCTTTCACATAAAAAACACCGAGGGTTTTAGGAGGTTCCCCATCTCCATGAGCAGAAAGTACACCTAATTTTTTTGGTATTTCGTGTTCCATATCCATAACTAAAGATAAAGAACAACTAAGAACAACAAATAAAAATTACTTAGTGATAAAGCAAACAAGCACACACGAGAATATTCACCCCATACTATTGCTCCCCGGCAACGGCTCCAGAAAAAGGTCTTGATAACCCACAAGTATAGGGGATCACAACAGTTTTCGATAAGTAAGAGTGTCGAACCCAACGAGGAGCTAAAGGCAGAACAAATATTCCCTCAAGTTCTATCGACCACCGATACAACTCTACGCACGCTTGATGTTCGCTTTACCTAGAACAAGTATGAAACTAGAAGTACTTTGTAGGTGTTGTTGGATAGGTTTGCAAGGTAATAAAGAGCAAGTAAATAAAGAGTAGGGGCTGTTGTAAGTAAAGAAGCAATAAAGTAAATATAGCGAGTGTGGAAAAGTGGTGGTAGGAGTTGTGAAATTGCCCCTAAGCAATTGACTACTTTACTAGACCGATAGCAAGTATTATGTGGGAGAGGCCACTGCTAGCATGTCATCCCTAACTTGGAATTCTATTCACTTATGATTGGAACTATTAGCAAGCATCCGCAACTACTAACGTTCATTAAGGTAAAACCCAACCATAGCATTAAGATATATCCCCCCCCATTCAATCCCGTATGCATCAATTTCTATGCTAGGTTGAAGCTTCTGTCACTCTAGCCCTCCAATACATAGTCCTATCAACATACAACTAACCCTAGGGTGTGATCCACGCGCGCGCTCATATGATGGGCACCAAAGTACAGCAACATAACCACAAGCAAATTAAATCAATCATAGCAATTCATCAACCACCAATAGGACAACGAAAATCTACTCAGACATCATAGGATGGCAACACATCATTGGATAATAATATGAAGCATAAAGCACCATGTTCAAGTAGAGGGTACAGCGGGTTGCGCGAGAGTGGACCGCTGTAGATAGAGGCGGGAAGGTGATGGAGATGTTGGTGAAGATGGCGGAGGTGTTGGTGTAGATCGCGGTGATGATGATGATGGCCACGGCAGCATTCCGGTGCCACCGGAAGAGAAGGGGAGAGGGGGCCCCTTCGTCTTCTTCTTCCTTGACCTCCTATGGTCCTTGGCCTCCATGGCATGGGAGGGGCGAGAGCCCCTCAGAGATTGGATCTGTCTCTCTATCTCTCTCTGTTTCTGCGTTCTCAGATTCTTCCCTTTCACCGTTTCTTATATTCCCGGAGATCCATAACTCTAATTGGGCTGAAATTTTGACACGATCTCTATCCGGATATTAGCTTTCTTGCGGCGAAAGAAGGGCATCAACCGCCTTACGGGGTGGACACGAGGGTCAGGGGCGCGCCTGCCCCCCTGGGGCGTGCCCCTGCCTCGTGGGCCCCTCAAAAAAAATCTCTGTCCGTTTTTATCCCGTTTGGACTCCGTTTGATATGGATTTTCTACGAAACAAAAAACATGCAACAAACAGGAACTGGCACTGGGCACTGGATCAATATGTTAGTCCCAAAATAGTATAAAAAGTTGCCAAAAGTATATGAAAGTTGTAGAATATTGGCATGGAACAATAAAAAATTATAGATACGACGGAGATGTATCAACGGGATATTGTTCATCTCCACCATCGACCCCCTCCAGCCTCCACGGGCTACTGTTCATCCATCGTCGACCTGCGACTGTTCATCCACGGGCTCCTGTTCATCCAGCCTCCACCGCACGCTACTCCACCGGCTACTGTTCAACCAGCCCTCTCCACGGGCTCCTATTCAACCACCCCTCCACGGGCTACATTTCATCTAGCCCTCCACGGTATACTATTCATCCAGCCCTCCACGGGGTCCTGTTCATCCAGCCCTCCACGGGGTCCTGTTCATCCAGCCCCAACCGGCTCGATCGATCGGGGTCCTGTTCATCCAGAGGCAACACCACGGGGTCCTGTTCATCCACCCCCACCAGGAACTGTTCATCCAATCCCCCCCCCCAGCAACGCTCACTGTTCATCTAGAGGCAGCATCGATCGGCTTCAGTTAGCAGCAGTAGCGAAGGGATCGCTCGATCAGGTTCAGTTAACAGCCATCGATCGATCGCTCGGATTCAGTAACACGTAGCCTGCAGTGCAATCGCTCGGGTTCAGTAGGCGAACGCCTCGCTCGGGTTCAGTTAGAGCCCAACGCCTCGCACCCACACACGTGCGTGTACGAGAAAAACGCGCAAACCTCCGTCCATCGCTCGGTCCCGACCACCCATCGTAACCGGGAACACCTTGATATTTTCCTCGCCCACGCTTCTACCACGGTTTTTTCCGTCATAGACGGTCCAAAAAATGTCATGCAACTGCGTCTCCGGCCCGCCCAGGATGAAAAGCCCATTTTATGTCATGATTTTTTGTGATAGAAGTAGGAGCCCACCACATCTATGATGATACCGGGTTTTGTCACAATTATCGTCATAGAAGTGTCATAAGTATGACGGGAAAAAAATTCGTTCGGCCCAAAATGTCACGGATGTGTCTTTTTTGTAGTGTTGTTAGGTTGGTTGCAGTGAGCATTTGCCTAATTTTCAAGCAGATGCCTTGTTTATCTGTATTTGCTTGTTAGGTTGGTTGTAGTGAGTATTTGTCCAGTTTTCAAGCATATGCCATGTTTATCTGTATGTGCTTGTTAGATTGGTTGCAGTGAGACTCTGTCTAGTTTTCAATGGCTATATTTGGTTGTTATACTGATCATTTATGCCTTGTTTATTTTAGTCATTCACAATGTGATGTTCATTATGTGCAAGTCGGAATTGTGCCGCTCGATTGCATCAATACCAGTTTGAACGGTTATATTTGGTTCCAGTTATGCCTGGTGTAGTTAACACATGCCCTTTATTTTAGTTTTACACATTTATCCAGTGTGATGTTTAAGCATTACTTACGTTCTATTCATTTTCAATAATACCAGTTTGAATTGTAATATTTGATGGCTGTTAATCCTGTTGTAGGTAACATTCCCTTCCATTTTATATCAGCTTTAATAGCATGCTGAAACCAAACACATTCAAGCTATCATTTGGAGATGATGTTGTTTACCTTTGCTATATTTGTTTGATGTTAAGGTTGTTGCACTTATCATGCCTTTTCACTACTTATGCAGAACAACAACGGAAGTGGCCACCATTTTCCGCCGAGGTTAGTTTCATCCCTCGGCTTGTACTCCCCCCATCTTTCCATAATGTAGTGCATATAGGTCCAGGCCTGGACACTTGTTAGCTTCTAATATTAACTTGTTGCTTGTAGGTACATATGCCCTTGGTAAGGATCCACGCATCGACCCTTTTTGCGTATGGGGCAATGGATATTCATGAACAAGCATCAAGTGAGGAAACTGATAAAGATTATTAGCAAAAATATACAAATGGTGGCAAGCAAATTATTTGTTTACGCTCTATCCAACACAACAGTGAGCTGTAGGATGGTAACTACAAACTTTGTAGCATTCTCTTTTTACTGCCCATGATGAGTTGTTATACAACAATATCTGAATCTTTTTCGTTCGCAGTGGTTCCCAAAGCAGTTTACTCTAGATTACCTCGCAAAGTATATGATTGGTGGACACACAATGAAGGTTAAAGTATTTTATCTAGACTACAATGACCATCGAGAAGTCCTAATGAAGACAGTGAAGGATGGACGGGCAGCCATCACAAGGGGTTCGTGGTTCTCCTTCTCCAGCAACCAGAATGTCTTTCGCCTCTCTCTTTACAATCTTTAATACAACTGTGGTTCATTATTCTTTACTTGGTGCTTCTGTAGTTCTTCAGTATATGTACATGTGCATCGAATTATGCATTCATGCTTGAACCTATATTTGTAGTAAACATGGTTCAAATTCAAAATCTATGATTTTTAAATGCAGGGATTAAATTTGGGATCAACTAGGGATTACACTGCACATGGTTTGGAAAAGTGAAACGTCTGCGATAGACGTGGAGATCAGACATGTTTCTCGGATCCACTACGTGTGCAATCAATCTCTACTGCACACACAATCAGTCAAGAAAAAACATGTGCGATTAACAACAACATCACACACAATTCCTTCTTATTAAATATTTGCGAAAGTCATCTTATCACACACGCTTCACAATTATGGACTGTTTATGATGTTGTGTACATCGCAAATGTTTGGTCATAGAAGAACGTGCGTGGTAGGTCTTCATCCGCTGCGGGTACGATGGATGAATCGTGTGGGATGTATTCAAACTTTGCATACAGTTTTATAGGGACAACTGTATGCGCTCTTATGTCGAATCACATACAGTCGAGGAAAAGTACATGTGTGTGATTGTCTGCTTATCGTACACGTTCTATAATCGTGGAACTGTTTGTGATGGGTGGCGCATCGTAAACGTAGCACCACAGAATATCGACTGCGATGGCAATGCGAGCACAAACGAGTAGCAAGGATGGAGTGTTTTGGATATTCGAGATATCAAAAACAGATTTATAGGGACAACTGTATGCATCATGGCTCCCTATCCCTGACAATTTTTTGGTCGTGTGGGAAGGACCTCTCTATCACAGTCACTCACTTGGCGACGATTCAAAACGCCATCGCGGAAAGGGGTTAAAAACTGTTTGTATAGCACCTTGCTGTACCAGTGCTTGTTACCCATCAATCCGATCTAACAGCTCAGGCCCCCTACCCGAGATCTGCCGGTTTTGACACTGACACCCGAAAACACCCCTTTCTGATTAAGTTGAAACCGCCAAAACAGTAGAGTCGTTCCAGGATGGGAGTAAGGCAAGAGTTACCTGATTTTGTTTTTTATTTTCACCTCGATAACCTTTAGGTGGCCGGCCAATTGCTTCAAGTGTCACAAGTTCTGCGGTTAGGCTGGCGTATGATGTGTGCTTCTCGGAATGGATCCTGTCAGCGTCCTGGGGTGGAACTCTAAAGAAGATAGTTCTTCATTGAGCCCCCAGGGTTATGTGGGTGGCATGCGAGTTCTTTGTTCTGATCTGCCGAGTGAACCTTGTTCAAACTAGCAACCTAAACTACCAAGATAGGACCTTCCTACATGCATCGGTATAAAAACTGCAATTTAATGGATACACAACTGCTATTACACACCATGTTATCCTTTGGAGAGAAGCCATTAGTGAAGCTATGGATACCGGTCCATTATTCTTCCTATTTCTTACAACCTCGATCAACACTCTCTTTACAATTCCTTGTTTTATTTTTCTTGTTGCAATCAATCTTCCATACACCCATGCATTTAATCCTTGTAATTAGAAAGCTAGTGAGACTAACAATCTCACTAATTTCGCTGGGGACCAAGGAAGTTTTGTATCTATGTGTGCATGTACTGATAATTGGTTGGTCTGCAACTCCCACTGGTCTGATACACCTTAAGGTCATCTGCTTGAGGAAAACTACTGCTCGCTACCAACCCTTGCACTTGGGGAGGGGGCATCTTCCTAATTCAGATGAAGCAACTGAGTTTCTCTATACCCTCCATAAATACCACCATTATGGCATTTTCTAAACCCTGAGATTTGTTTCGTCATTGTTGCAACTTCATGTAAGCGGATATATCCAACGGCCACATGCGAACCACTTGTCAAAACCTCAAGTTAATCAATCATCCATCCATATTCGCAATACTCATATTGATATCCATAAATCTTATTACCTCTGACTCAAAATAAGTGTCGCGGTTTTGAACTATTCAAAACCGCGACACTTATTTTGGATCAAAAGTAGTACTACTTGTTATCGATTGCACCGAAGGATTAAACCTTTGTAGTCTGGTGTATCATGTCCGCTTGGTTAATAACAACTTCAAAGTTAGTTTAACAATTGATAGGTGCAATGTCGTCGTAGGTTCTAGTCAAATTGTCAAAGTTGACTGAAATGAAATATTAATGCGAAAACTTTCCAACACACTAGTCTCTCTTAAGTAGGCATGTTCCTCCCCCGATGGATGGCTAAACCGCCATAACGTCTCTAAGACATGAATATATCACCATGCATTCTTTTTTTACTACAAACATGAAATGCAAACTTGGGATGTGATTTTGGACGAAGAAAAATCACACCTTTTTCGCCAGCAAACCTTTTTTTTAGCATGGAGCACATGAATAAGAGAAAATGGCAGGTGATGCATGTCTCTAGCCAAGCGGGCGGGAGCGTCCGACGGGTAGAGGCAGGCGGCGTGGATCGTGGGGAAATTGTTTTGAGCGAGCATGAGCAAGGCAACACACAAAAATGAAGGGATCCGATTGCGATCAATTCCCTTTTTGTTCCTTGCGTAATTGTAGGCATTTGGGACGCGTGAAGTACAATCGGTCAATCTAAATTACTAAATGCATATGAGAGAACAGATTAGATTAAGGTTAGATGCTAGATTGAGCTTAAGGGCATGCTTGGTTCCAATAAGTCACCTGACTTATAAGTCAGGTGACTTAAAATCAGTGACTTATAAGTCACGTTTGTTTGGTTGTCATCTGACTTATAAGTCACCTGAGCACACCTTCCCATCTTGTTTTTTAATGTAAAGGTGATGGGACCCACGTAAAAGGGGATGACTTATAAGTTTTAAGTTGGGGTGGAGCAACTTATGACTTATAAGTTGGGGTGACTTATAAGTTGGGTCCGTTTGGCAAAATAAGTCACTTTTTGCACTTTTCGACTTATAAGTTGGTGACTTATTTGAAATCAAACAGAGCCTAATGGACCTAATCATGCAGTTGTATATTGATCCGTGTATATTTTGTTAGAGAAGATAATGTTTGCTAATTATCAATAAAGACAGAGAAGTTTGGATTTCCCTGAAAAAAAGAAGAGAAGTTTGGATTTGAAAAAGAGAGGATGTTTGAAAAATTGGAAGATATCTGAACCCTGGAATGGGACTCGACCGGTCGACCCTTTGTCAGAGACGGGACGGCTGAGATCCGCCCGAAAACCGCTCGCGCTCCCTGCACCTCTCAGCCCGTGTCCATTTCCACCCTCCAAACCAAAATCGGATCGCGATCCTAGGGTTATCACACCCTCCTCCCCACCCCCATCCCCGTCGTCCGATCCGGTCCGATCCGGTCCCTCGCCATGGCACAGCACGACGGCAAGCCATACCAGCCACGCCGGGGCCCCGAGCGCCCCCCGCAGCCGGCGGAGGACCCGCCCGCGCCCGCCGCTGCGCCCGCAGCAGCGGACGCCGTGATTGACCACCTCGCGGCCGTGGCTGCCGAGGCGGAGGCCTTGAACGCGTCCATCGCGGCCGTCGCGGCCGAGGCGGAGGCGATGAACGCGTACGAGCACGCGCAGGAGCAGGAGATGGAGGAGGAAGAGGAGGAGGAGGAAGAGGAGGAAGAGGAGGAGATGGAGGAGGACGACGACGATGGCGAGGGGGACGGGCAGCACGGCGGCAACGGGGAGTCCGTCCCAATAGACGCCGAGGCCGCGGCACAGGCGGCTGCTGCAGCTGCGGCCGGCGCACCGTTGGACCCGCACGGCGCGATGGTCTCTGCGATTGTGCCGCCCACCACGGGTAACCAGCTCACTCTTTCATTTCAGGGCGAGGTCTACGTGTTCGACTCTGTTTCCCCTGATAAGGTCCGTCTCTTGCCGTTTGCAAGTAGTAGTATAATTTTGTCTCCTCTGCCTCTTTCGCAAGTAATTCAGTAGTCTTTGATTGCTGTCGCAGGTGCAAGCTGTGCTTTTGCTGCTAGGGGGAAGGGAGCTGAACCCAGGCATGGGTGCCGGAGCATCATCATCTACTCCATACAGTAAGGTTGAGACAAGTGATGACAGTTAATATTCTATGTGCTGGATGATTCACATGCGTCAGAGGTTGAATTTACTATGATTCAGAGGTTGAATTTTCCACACCGGGTGGCATCGTTGATGAGGTTTAGGGAGAAGCGGAAAGAGCGGAACTTTGATAAGAAGATCCGGTATACAGTTCGCAAGGAAGTTGCACTAAGGTTGGTGTAGTCGTTGGCTGGGAATTCCAATCGTTATGTCTGAAATGTTGTCTGGGAAATTGCAGTCATATTATGTCTTGAAAGGTTATTAAGGCAAAATTTGATGGCATACATTTAAATATGTTACATCCCTTACGCGTATTATTTTGCCGTTGTTTTCTTGGGAACATATGCTCATCCACTGCATTTTTATTAACAAACTCTGTTCAGTATAAAGATTAATTAATTGCCTCTAGTTGTTCCATTTGTCTTGTTAGTTTGTACCGTGTCAAATATCATTGGTATGCCATGGTTCTTGTCAGTTCACTCAGTTGTAATACTAGTGTGGCACTTATTGATTTTGATATGGTTCCAGGGTCATATCATAGTATCATACTATCTTGTGATTCTACATTCTTACCAGAGCCAAATGATTTGTAGTGTATCACTATCATGTATTGCAATTCCACCTTATCATTGTTACACTACATTCCCACAGGTAGAATCGCTAGGATTGGCGCACATGAACTATGTGTGGACTGTGGTACCACTATCTATGGGAACAAAACCGCAAGGCCTGGCCATGCTTTGCAATGGTGGGTTAAGCAAGGCCACATAAAACATTATAAGCATGTCTAGTTCTAGTCGAGGTGGGCACTAGACCTCTCGTCTATTGCTCCTGCATAGTCACCTCACAAACCCTGTGAAGGCCTTGGGCTTCAGCTTCTTAGTAGAAGCCCACTTAGGTACATTCATGTGCGCAAGATCCAAAAAAGAGTTAGGTGTACATTCCTAATTTTGCCTCTGCATAGAGTCTATATCGCCTAAGCGCACGCATAGGCATGCTTAAGGCTAGGAGTTCTGCTGTCGCCTAGCGCCTAGGCACGCTTAATCATACATCTATCAGCGCTTTTTTAGTTGGGCTGCATTCATTAGACGCCATGTTCTCCATCTCTTGAATGAGAGAGTAAATGATTTTCCAGAAATGAATTTGTAGTGAAATTAATGTGAACGCTGCATTCAGCAAAAAAACATAGACGCTGTATCTATTAAAACAATTTTGTTGTGTTGTGTTGGTCGGGTTAAAAATTTGTACTTCATCAGTTTGGGATTGATCTCGTGCATGGTATTAGTATACTGCAATTCTAGCATATACTCCCTCCGTCCCAAAATTCTTGTCTTAGATTTATCTAGATATGGATGTATCTAACACTAAAATGTGAATAGATAAATCCGTATGTAGACAAATCTAAGACAAGAATTTTGGGACGGAGGGAGTACTACAGTATTGTCCTATAATTTGTGTTAGATGAGCATTTTATTTATTATATATACCAATTGTAGTTTTATAAAAAGTATCGTGATTCTATGATATGATACTACTGAAAAAAAAACTACCTAGTATTCTGATACTAACATTCTTTGATTTAGATAAGATTATATTTTGCTTGTTGTCTAAGTTACTTCTGCACTGATTATGCACAGACACTATTGATGCATTTCCATATTTTCCATGTATTTATAGGATGCAGCGTAATAGAGGCCAATTTACATCTTCAAAACCAAAACCTGATGACGGAACATCTGAACTGGCAACTGCAGATGGCTCCCCAAATTGGGGATCAGTGGAAGGTCGACCTCCGTCTGCTGCTTCGTAAGTTGATGAAATGTATTTTGCTGAGTCAGTGGAATGTATTTGAGTTATCCAGCAATATCTTGATGCTCTGAAAGATGCCTTCTGTGCGATCATTGCTGTTTTTGAAATTAAATGCTCTAGTATGTCACTGTAGGTCCCACAAAGAAACACAATTTATGGCACATAATTCATAGAGCTGGCTGGTACACATAATAGTATATACCAGTACCTTTTTTTTTGCCTAGCTCATCTTCCCTGGGATATTCAGATTTGCTTACTTTGTTAGTTGTGCAAGCAAGTTTGACATGGACTGAAGGTATTATCTGACACCTAGCATACATGGACAGATGCTTCTTTCCATATGGGGTATCTGTTAGATCTTACCTTTTGAGTTCTTAAACACATAGGATTTTATTTGTGAATTTTACCGATGGCTGACTTCTTTCAAATTCTTTCAGATGCCATCACTGTGGTACTAATGCACATAATACACCTATGATGCGTCGTGGACCTGAAGGGCCAAGAACATTATGCAATGCTTGCGGCCTCATGTGGGCAAATAAGGTACTTGTAAATACTTGCTAGTGCTGTTGCATATCAATTTAATTGAGGATAGAAGCATATAGTGTACTACCTCCATCTCACAATATCTGTGGGACACAAATTGGAGTATTAGTTTACGTAATCGTACTATTCTTTTCTCACTCGATAGATTCTATCAAAGTAGGTATCCATGCGGGAAATATATTGTTGAATAGACAGAATAACTTTTAGATCATGCTGTATAATGGAATTATCAACAGTCAGCTCCGGAATGATGATATACGAGATAGAGTTGGGGTAGCACCGCTTGAAGAGAAGCTTGTCCAACATCGTCTGAGATGGTTTGGGCATATTCAGCGCAGGCCCCCAGAAGCTCCAGTGCATAGCGGATGGCTAAAGCGTGCTGATAATGTCAAGAGAGGTCGGGGTAGACCGAACCTGACATGGGAGGAGTTCGTAAAGAGAGATCTGAAGGACTGGAGTATCACCGAAGATGGACAGGGGTGCGTGGAAGCTTGCTATCCATGTGCTAGAACCATGAGTTGGTTGCGAGATCTTATGGGTTTCAGCTTTCAGCTCTAGCCTA
Source organism: Triticum dicoccoides (assembly GCF_002162155.2). Lineage (NCBI taxonomy): Eukaryota > Viridiplantae > Streptophyta > Magnoliopsida > Poales > Poaceae > Triticum > Triticum dicoccoides. The sequence goes on from NC_041392.1 coordinate 624,092,277, forward strand.
CCCCAACTTGTTTGGGACTAAAGGCTTTGTTGTTGTTGGGTCCTTTGTGTTGAAACGGCTCACTTCACTATCAATTAATTAATACTTAGGTTATTTTACTACTTGGTTAACTTATCCTATATACCTAAATAGTTCATCCCCACTACCTCTATATCTTGACATGCACACATGCCACCTCATCAAAGGTCCAACACTTCATGCATGAGAAAAGGTTTTCCATTATTAGTTGATCTCATGCACACCTTCCACCTCACCACACATGCCACTTCATCAAAGGTCCACTCAACATGTATGAAAAAAAGCTTTCCATTACGTTATGCCATTTATATTCAAAATATTTTCAGACTACGCAATAACCAAATACAGCATATAATATTTATTTTTAGCTTTAGTTCATATATTATTAATTCGACGATGGAAGCTTCAGACAATCAAATCAATGAAATATATTGCAATCAATTCCCTCAGCAACGGGCGGGGTAATATCTTGATCTATTTATGTATCTACACAATGATTCATTGGCCGTAAAACACTGTGTCCTTTTCTGTTTGCTGCATATCATATTGGTGAAGTTCAGGGCACTAGAACGCTTAGTATCTAGTTTGTTCCTTGTTTTCTGTAAAAACGAACAGTTCTAACATTAGTTTAGATTAAATTCTACTGAACAAAAAATCTAGATGATTGTAATGAATCTAGATGCATCCTGGATGGTGTGCATGTTTGGTTGTATTTAATCTCTGCTGTGGAAAAATGCTCGACAAATAACAGGTGTTACCATTTGAGTGTATTTCGTAGTGGAGTTAAAGAGTATTTTTCTTCTCAGCACTTTATACAAGTGAAGCAAATTAACCTGTCAATAATGCTTTATGGGTTAATCATTATTTTTATTTGAAAAAATATCGGCGGTCCATAAATGATCTGTTACACAGAAGCTTGGTGATGTCTAAATTCTGCATCGCTTAGTTTCTCTTTCATGTATTATTGGATTCAAGCACCTTACCTCGCAAATGAAAATTTTATGTGCATGTAATTTTTTTTGTATAACCCCTTTGTGAATTCTAAAAGAGACCCCTTGGGAAGGAGTCTCATGGTTTTGTTTGAAGAAGACAACGTGGCACCAGCTTTTCCACTCCGTAAAATACTCAGAGAAATTAATTCACATCACAGGAATCGAACCTTGGAGGGTGGGGTGACAGAACTTCACACCCACCACTGGGCTGTAGCCCAGTTCTCCTCTTTATGTGAAGTTGATGCCACTATGCCAGACGACTTGCTAACCTTCCATGTTTATTTTCTATAGGGCATGTTGAGGGACCTATCAAAGTCTACTCCCCCATCTCTTCAAATGGTGTCAACAGGTCCAAATGATAGTGTAAGTCTCTTACCTATTATTAGCTGCTTCTGAAAATACTGAGTATGCTTGGTTTAAACTTCAGGATGAGTATGCTTGGTTTAGACTTTCCCTATAAGCTGAAGCGATTATTTGTTCTTTCTTAAAAATTGAGTTGAGTCCATATCTTATATAATTATCTGAGAAAGGATTGTATTTTGCATGATGTCCATCTTAACAATGGTCCCAATACTAAGCAATGGCTGAAACTTCTGAAAATACTGAGTAAAAATTGGTTAACGTATTTTCAGTCATTTAAAATTAACAAGTACGTACATAACAGGACATAAAACAAATTATGATTCCCGTGTCCTGGAAAATGGAATATAGAAAAAGAGGATCATCGGTTTATGTTATAATCTTAACTAATCTTGATCTCTTTCAATACATCATTGACTCCAGAAGCCCATTTGAAAAATTGGGTGACATGAATGGGTGCCTTGTTTTTATGGAATCCATTGTTTATTAAACATTGGTTTGGTTAACACCGACAAAATGTCTGATTTTGTAACCATATATTTGCACCAAGAGTCCGAAGCACATAAGGTGATATGCCTTTTTCTTCTTCCGATGCCATAAAAATGTTAGATACCCCCATTTCAAGCAGCAAGTATAGAGGATCTATGTTAGAAGTATCTCCACCATCCTGTTACGACTTAGGAATCCGTTTTCCAACCTACACCTAATCCTTCCGACGATTTTGATATTATGAATGAGCTGGTGGTTAACGCTTGAATTCACACGCTCAGCAGAATGGAAACACCCTCTCTCAGCAGAATGGAAGCACCCTCTCTCAGCAGAATGGAAATGCTGCCATAGTGCCCTTTGCCGAGCAACAAAACCCAGCACCAGCGACCGATGCCAACGGTCACGACCATGGTTCTTCGACATGATGAGCGGGATTGCTGCTTGTTTTTAATGGTGGATGGATGAAGGAGCGCCATCCTCTTTGAGAGTGAACTTCCTGTGTAGGCGAAAACTGCTTGTAATATAACCTGAGAGTTAGGCTGTCGGTATTAGTGTCGTCTAGGGTTTAAAGAGCTGCTGTTTTTATCTGATGGAATCGTGCTTACCGCTGTTGTTGTGGCTATATAACAATTATGTTTCTTGTTTGAGTCCAATGTGAATGCCCTGTGGCCTGTTGTTATTTACAGATGATATCAAAGTAGTCGTTTTAACCCATGCTGAAGCAACCTGCTGTTTCTTACTGAGTTCTGTGCTCCGTGCTGAGTGCAGAATTTATGTTTAAAAAATAAAAATAAATACAGAACGACATTCCTCCCCTGGTGCTGGAAATACAGCTGAGTCTGCAGGGAAATAAAAATATAAGATCACCGTCTCCACCGTCCATATCCAAAAAGAAAGGACCCCCTCTTTTTTTTTGGCGAGGAAAGGGTGAATTCATTGATCAAGCAACAGCCAAGTCTGCATTACGTCGTGTCGGGACCTCGTCCGACTTGATCGAAGCGAGACTGCTTTGTGCTTCTTAATTCGACCAAAGCTAAAAGGTGACTTACAACATTTTGTTCTCTCCTAACATGCTTGATTAAGAATTCATCAAGATCCTGAAGAAGAGCAACAATCTCTCAAACCATCATCATATGCTTCGGTTGGTCATCCACTCCTTCCTTGATCAGCTTTACCACGTCGAGGTAATCCATTTGAATAACAATTGGCAGGCAACACAGACCGCTGGGAAGCAAGGGAGATGCCCTCCAAATAAGCAGCTAGTTCTGACTCTAGCGGGGATGCACAATGCCGTAGCTCACAACAAAAGGAGAATAATAGCACCATGTTCATCATGGAGGACCATGCCAGCCCCAGAACCATCGATGTTGGGCGGCGCCACCCAGGTGCTGCGGCTTCTCATGCTGCATGTACGATAATGTTTTCCTTCTGAGCTGGGGCGCAACCATCATCTTCCCTTTGACATGATCACCTTGGGGATTCGCCTCAATGGCCAAAAGAAAGTTCATGTAGCTGATTAGGAACCTAGTTCAGGCTTCCACAAGAGGTGGTTGTTTGTCGTGGACAATCTCATTCCCGACGTGCCAACATCGCCATAGCGTCATGAGCGTATATGTTCGTTCCTCTTCGGGCAAGTCAACGAGCATATGAAGGAGCCGCTCCGGCCATGTGTGCACTAGACGCCGGACGTCGGAATATTCCATTGTCTCGCCATTGACCGCCACAAGGCTACAGCTAGTGGGCATCCACAAAAAGAATGAAGAGAAAGGACAGGGTGGCAATTGCGAAAAAAAATCCCTAACAATTTAGGTTGTGAGAGAATAATGGCAATTCCTTTAGAAACACATAGCAACTTGCAGAAAAGAAGAAAAAAATACTGCAAAAAAGGAAACGATTCTCCTCAATCGACTGATTTCTTAGCTTCCGTTCGTCATCTCGCTCGTACGACATGTGTCCCCCGCTCCTCATTCCACTCAAATTTTTCTGTAACATCACCAATGCTGCGGAAGTTTTTCCCGTAACATCAGCTATGCTGTAAAAAGATGAAGACATCCTTTTTTTACAACAAGACATCTATTGCAAAAAAATAATATATGCAAGAATTGTGTTGCAATGGTGGAGTGTCACATCTAACTCGCGAGCCGGCCGATCTTTTAAAAATATCTACAGGCGTACACGTAGCACGCCCAGAAAAAATCTGATATTCCATCCATGTCAAAATACTACTACTTCCGTTTCTAAATATTTGTATTTTTAGAGATTTCAACAAGTGAGTACATATGGAGCAAAATGAATGAATCTACGCTTTAAAATATGTCTATATACGTCCGTATGTGGTAGTCCATTTGACATCTCTAAAAAGACAAATATAGTATAATATAAACATTTTCTGACACTAATACAAGGGCAGCATGTCTCATCATATAAACTTGTCAAAAAAGAAAACGTTCGCCTGCCACCCCTTGTCAACTGAACGTTCGTTGGATAATAACAAGTTATCTACATGTTATTATCCGACCGGAGCACTGGAAAACCCGTTCGCGGTTCGAGCCCGACCCGACCCTCCCCGTTAGTTATCTCGTGCGCGGCGGCCTAGTACCCATCTCGGCCTCCCTCGGCTCCATCGCCAGCCGCTCCACTCCTCCTCGGCTTTGCAAACCCTAACTGCCCCGCCGCCAAGCGCCCCTCCCATGGCGGACGTCGTAGACCCCAGCCCCGGGGCGCCCCGCCCGCTGCCTCCGCCGCCCGACAGCCCCAGCCCCGAGGACCGCCCCGTGCCGCTGCCCCCGCCCCCGCCCCCGCCGCCCGGCGGGCCCCCGCCCACCCGCAAGCGGAGCCGCTCGCCCCCGCGGCCCTCCCTGCCGCCGCCGCCGCCCATCGGCTCCTCGCGCCCCGAGCGCATCCGCGACCGCGACCGCCGCGGCTCGCGCAGTCCCCCGCCGCGCCGCCGCCACTCGCCGCCGTCCAGGAGGTCCCCGTCGCCGCCCTTCAAGCGGTCCAGGCGGGACGACGGGTACGACCGCCGCGGAGGCCGCGGCAGCCCCCCACCACGGTACGGATAACGCACCCAGGGGGTGGGACTCTGGGCGTCCTCAGCTCGGTCGCTGATCGAGCTTTTCGTACTGGATGCCTGATTAGCTCCTGAGATGGGTCGTAAAGTTTCACGGTGTTGCTTCTGCAGGTACGACCGTGGCGGAGGCAGAGGTGGGTACGACGATGACCGGCACCACGGCAGGCATCGTGCTTCAGGTGAGGATTTGCCCTTCTTCATTGAGAATTCAAATCCTATCCATCAGTCTCCAAAAGTAAGTACACGCAACATCAAACCATCGGTGGGAAAAGTTTATGAGTGCTCGGCCGCACCATTAGCTTTCATCCTAGGGGTGCTCTTAGTTGCAGTTCGAAATTTGACCACCTGACCATATCCATCTTCCAATTGTTTATCACGATTCATCGCTTCTTTTTTACCTTTAGAAAAGACTCCTTGTTCATTCAGTGAAAAATCTGATGACAACTCAATTATGATATCCAGATTGGCCTGATTCTAGATTTGGGGCACCGAATGATGGTCCTGGGAATACCCAAAGGTACATATGTATATAATTACCTACATCTACATGTTTATTTCCTTGTTATGGTTAGTCTTTTGGGTTTCTGGACACTCTTATTTTTCCTCCTGGGCACATGCAGGAATCGTCAGTATTGTAAAATAATATGCAAATTAAGTCTTCTACTATGCTCTTAGCCGCAGTTAACAGATAGAGAATCTTCTCAGAAATTCTCCATATTTGATGTTCGAAAGCAAACTGATCCTTGGCTCTATGCGCGTTGGATCCTTGATTCCTCATTACTCTTATTAGCCACCAGCAAGCCTTGTGCTCTTTTTACAGTCAGCACTACTACCACCACCACAAAAGGCCTCCTCCCAGTAATCTAGCAGCTAAACTCTCGAAGGCAGGATTGGTGTATGTTTTGGATGCAGTCAAATGGAGAATTTTATGAGAATATTCTTTATCTGTTAACAACAGGCAGTTTGGGCATTGACTTTATTTGAATTATTTCTCAGTTTTTTATCTCAAGATAATAAACATGAGGCCAACTTTGCTGATTATTTTATTGTTTGCATGTTATAGTCCACTATTTTGATGTGCATGGTACTATATTGAGCACAAATCTACATTAAAAATTCCATGTAAAAACCCTGAGATATATGTAGTTGTGTACTACTTTAGTTTTCTTGCATATTTGCATAGATATTCATGCTACACGGTTTACACTAATCCTTTTTTTTAACATATTCATCTTTGCTATTTTCATCATATCTGCAATAAGTTCCTTTATTCGTTGGTACTTGTTCAGAAGAGGAGGGACATGAATGGATGGCACATTTTGTTTGGAGTAGTCGAGTTAAATCATATATTTTTCAACCTGGTGTGAACATGCATTTTACCACTACAAAAAGTCATTATTAAAGGTTGATGGATATAAATTATATACATTATGGAGTACAAGGAAGAGCAATTTGGTGCAGTTAGCGTGGTGAATAGTGTGTCATTCAAACTGCATCAATTAGTAATTTAGTTTTTTTATGTGCAGAACAAAAGTCATGTTTTCGCACCATATTTTGCAATTGTACTTGTTAATTGTTATAGCATGATACCATCTGTGATTTCTCAAGAACACATGACACCTTATGGAGTACATAGAAATTTGAATATGTGGATGTGGAAATCAGAATTCTTGATAGTTGAGGGCATTAGAAGGTTAGATGGTCCAAGTCTATTATGTACTGGTATAAGTGCTATATGTCTACATGGTCTAACTTTAACTTATCAGTTCAATATTCTGTTGATTCTTTTTGTGCTATTGTATGTTGATGCATCAACAAACCTGTGGGTCATTTTTTGGATTTGATTGCTGGAGTTGAGATCTATAGGAGAAACTAAATTGTGTTGCTGTGTCCCACAACTTTGCTCCCTGTAGTTCTTAAATTGCCATCTAATGGAATTACATAAGTTTGTTATACCCAAATAAAACAACTTCAAGACATGAGCTGGAATTTTGTTACACACAAATGAAACGATTGCATCCCTTGGAAATATGAAAATGTCTCACCCCTTTGCCTTTTTCCTTATATCTGATTCATGATTTGTCCTAAAGTTCTTTTTTGCCTGCTAAAGATTTTGGTATATTGGTAGTTCTATCAGAAAAGATCTTGTTTAATATGTTTATCAGATATGTGAAGTATTTGGCAGGATCATGGGAAGTTGGAACAGGTTACTATTGTATAATACTCACTCCGTTCACAAATATAAGATGTTCCAACTTTTTTTTTCTGAATTGGATGCATATAGACATGTTTTAGTGTGTTTGTGCACTCATTTCAGTCCGTATGTGGTCCATATGGAAATATCCAAAACATCTTATATTTGTGAACGGAGGGAGTATATGTTTGCTAGTTGGTAACATAATTCTTGTTTGGTTTTCTTTCGTCTTTGAGAAAAAATTATATCTCTTCAAGATACTTTGTTGACCAATCTGAATTGAACATTCTACCGAGCAGCAATTTTATGTAAGTAGGAGTATGTAATAAAACACAATGTGGAGACTTCACATGAATTCTATGCTATGTTGATGCACGCCAAGAACACATATTAGATATTATAATTGCAGCAGAATGCAATTCCTTTTTTTTTCCGAACTTTTCTGGCAAGCATGCGTCTGAAAACAGAGTTGCTTTGATTTGATGTCCAAGCCATTCCCCCCCTCAAAATTGAACAAATCCGAGAAGACTCCTATTGTAGTTTAAGCCTACTCGTATTTATGTATCAGATTTTTATTTGTGTCATTCCTCAGTAGCTTTAGGCACCTTTTCTCCTCAAGTTTCAGGACCTATCCATTCTAACGTTTCAAATAGAAGATTGGAGCATAGCTTTGTGTGTTTCTGATGGCATATTTCTCTTATTCTTATATGATTATGCATCTTACCAGGGAAGGCTTAATGACCTACAAACAGTTCATTCAAGTTCTTGAGGATGATGTATCACCAGCTGAAGCTGAGAGCAGGTAATCATTACTGTCATTAGTGAAAGAATATTTTCAATTATATCTCTGGTGCCATCTTCTTTGTTCTTACTTACTATTGTGCTTGTTAACAAGGTACCAAGAGTACAAGACGGAGTACATCACTACCCAGAAACGTGCTTATTTTGATCTCCACAAGAATGAGGACTGGTATGCTTAGAATGATGTAATTCCATGTGCTAACTTTCCTCAGCAGGAGTACATATAGCCCAATTACTTAAATTGTCCAATTCAATTTTTTCGCTTGCAGGTTGAAAGACAAGTACCATCCAACCAACTTATTATCTGTTATTGAAAGGTGGAGTTGCATACCATGTTAATACTTCTCTGTTGGTCTTTTTACCCTTGTCATACCCTTGAACTTGGAAAGTGTTTTGGTTGTAAAATCTCTTCACATACAGAGTTTTTTTACGGTTTATTTTAATTCCTTCTGCATCGTTGTTAGTTTAGTCTTGCTAATATTGGTCTATTTCGATTTGCTTACACAGGAGGAATGAACGCTGTAAAGTAGTCGCTAAGGACTTCTTTCTTGATTTGCAAAATGGAACTCTGGATCTGTGAGTAACTTTCCTACAGTTTGTGTTATCATGCTCATTTGGATTTCGTGTTGATAACTAATATTCTGCTGGACAGTGGCCCTGGAATAATTGCGTCTGCAGCAAATAAATCAGAAAATGGCAATGATGGAAACTCCGAGGATGATGCAGATGGTGACAGAAGAAGAAAACAAAGCAGAGGTTCTTCAAAAGAAACAGATCCTCTTTCTGCTGCTCCTAAGGCTCATCCGGTCAGCTCTGAACCTCGACGAATTCAAACTGACATAGAACGAACCCTAGGTCTTGTCCGTAGGCTGGACACCGAGAAGGGTATTCAGGGAAATGTCTTGTCAAGTGGTGATCATGAGAAGTCGGATGTTGACAAATCACATATGGGATCTATGGGCCCTATAGTTATAGTCCGAGGCTTAACAACTGTCAAGGGCCTTGAAGGTGTTGAGCTCCTTGACACCCTTCTTACATATTTATGGCGTATTCATGGAGTTGATTACTATGGCATGTCCGAGACGAACGAGGCAAAAGGCCTTCGTCATGTGAGAACTGATAATAAGACTCCTAGTACAACTAATATCAATGCTGCTGATTGGGAGAAGAAGCTGGATACTTACTGGCAGGAAAGGTTGACTGGTCAAGATCCCATGGTTATATTAACAGCCAAGGATAAAATTGATGCAGCAGCTGCTGAAGTCCTTGAACCTCATGTCAGGAAAATAAGGGATGAGAAGTATGGATGGAAATATGGCTGTGGAGCCAAGGGCTGTACAAAACTTTTCCATGCTCCTGAGTTTGTTTACAAGCATTTGAGGCTCAAGCATCCAGAGATTGTGTTGGAAGTTACTTCAAACCTCCGGGAGGATATTTATTCCCAAAATTACATGAGGTATGTTCCTGCAATCTTCTATTTCAATCTGTAGGACATTACCATCAATATTTTTTTAGGTGGTAATACTTATCAAGTTTTTCCTTTGTGAACAGTGACCCTAATGCACCAGGTGGAACACCAGTTATGCAGCAATCTGCAGCAGTAAGAATCACATACTCCATTTGCATTCTTAAATAAAATATAAAATAGCATAACCTGCAAGTGCTGCATACTTTTTGCAAGTTTTATGTATTTGCTCTACTCTTGTGGTTTTAGTTATGGTTGAAGCTTGGTCTTGAATAAAGGGGCAGCCCCAGTGCATGTAGCTCCCGCTTGCGCAGGGTCTGGGGAAGGGTCCGACCACTTTGGGTCTATTGTACGCAGCCTTTCCCTACATTTCTGTAAGAGGCTGTTTCCAGGACTTGAACCCGTGACCTCATGGTCACAAGGCAGCAGCTTTACCACTGCGCTAAGGCTCCCCTTCAAGCTTGGTCTTGAATCTGTGGTTTAAATTAGTCTGCACTAATACCCTACTTCTATTGAAGATATATTTTGTATGTCTCTTGCCTTTCTGTTACTCCCTCCGTTCCAAATTACTCGTCGTGTTTTTAGTTCAAATTTGAACTAAAACCACGACGAGTAATTTGGAACGGAGGGAGTACTAGTTAGTGTACAGAACAACACTGCATCAGCATCAACATCTATTGAAATATGCAATGGACAATCTTGATAAAACGATCCTACTTCTGATTTGCAGGACAAATCAAGGCGGAGATCTGACAATGGTATGGATAATCGTCTGAGATATGACCGTGGCAATCGCAGAGAATATGACAGGGCAGATAGAGATGGAGGCAGACATGGTAGAGGTGATGGCTCTCCAAGCCGTGATGGACCTGACGATCAGATGTTTGATTCCTTCCGTGGAAGAGGCTCCAATGCTCCTTTTTCGGCTGAATTCCCTGCTCCGCCGATATTGATGCCTGTTCCCGGTGCCGGGTATGTGAAAAGCTACGAATTTCAATATACCCTCAATAGGAACTTTGTAGCCTGCTAAATGGTGTGGGTGCTTTTGTTTTCAGTCCATTGGGACCATTTGTTCCTGCACCTCCAGAAATAGCCATGCATATGCTGAGAGAGCAAGGACCTTCCCCATTCGAACCAAATGGCGGACCTCATGGCAACTCAGGAGTGCTTGGATCTATGATGGGTGGGGGCCCAGCACCAATTATAGCCATGCCACCATCTTTCCATCATGATCCTCGTCGTTTGCGAAGGTTAGTAGTTAGTTATGATGATGCTAAATTTAATTGTCTCGTTAATTTATTTGCTCTAGATATGAACTGTTACCAGCAATCGAATACCATGTCGCTATACTTCCTTCAATGTAAAGCAACTTATGTTTTAGTACTCCCTCCATTCCAAAATATAGTGCGCCCGCGCTTCCCGAGGTCCAACTTTGACCATAAATTTAACCAACGAGACCAACTGCGGCGGGAGAAAAAAATTATATAATTAAAAACTTCTTTCGAATATGAATTCACTGATATAATTTTTGCTCCCGCTGCAATCGGTCTTGAGGCTGCTTGTAATGGGTAGTATCATAAGTTAGTATCATGCATATGATACTAGTGTATGATACTACCTCTCTAATGCATAGTATCATATAGTAGTATCATAGATGACTTTATTTATTACCATGCATGACACATAGTAGTGTAGCATTTATTATGATACGGTATCATAATATGATACCCAACCTTCTCTTTCTTCATTTGATTCTATGCCACATCATCTAAATTGCCTAGTTGGCATGCATGATACTAGTTATGATACTCCCATTACGACCAGCCTGATAGTTAAATTTACGGTCAAAGTTGAAACACGTGGACAGAGGAAGCACTACATTATGGAATGGAGAGAGTAGCATTTTGTCTATACACCAGCAATAAAATACAATGTCACTATACTTGTGGGGGCTTAAAGTTTTATGGTAACATTTCTTTGATGTTGCTGTATAGGCAAGTATTGTTTTATGTTATTGTATAGTATGTCTCGGTTTTTGGATTTTATCATGCTACTCCACTCTATCTTAATCCTTTGCTGTCTTGTTAACTCATCTCGGGTCCTGGTTGGGTTACAGCTATAATGATCTCGATGCCCCCGACGAGGAAGTTACTGTTCTTGACTACAGAAGTTTGTAGGCTGTGTCCTGCCATACAGGCAATCTTGCCAATGCCCAACACTCGCTAGCATCTCCATTTGCGTTGAGGTTTTTGGACCTCCCATTAGAATGACAACGTATTTTTATTTCCCGCGAAGAGGCATAGGAGGAAGATATGTTATTTTTTGAGGACGCCTGTAATGTGTTGTGAGTTTTAGCTTAAATGGCTGGAACCTGATATTTGCTACTATTATGCAGTCACAGAAAAGGATTGAACGTCTATTTGAAACAACATTTTTTTGTCTTTTGAGACTCTATTTAATAATGGGATGTATGAAAATGAAATCGTTTGGATATTGGCTCCATGAGCCTATTTTTTTTAAAGTTGAACTTTTGAAGTGACAAAAAAATCTTAAAAAATTGCACATGTACATATGGATTTGTTCTACACGTGTGTCGAGTTTCAATATGTGAGATACTTCGCTCACATGAAAGAAAACAAATTCGTTGTGTTGGTACGACTGACGGGGAGAACACTGTAAAGCAGAAGCTGTTTTTTTTTCTTTTGATGAAGGGAAGCAGCAGCTGCTTGTCTTGTCATGGCACATCATTCTGAGACCACAGAGAGTCCGGGAACTCGCCCATCTGAAGCCGTACCATCCAATAGCCACACTGAAAATCTCGTAGCAACGATTTCTACAAGAGAAGGAAGGTCCTCTACAACTGTACCATCCAATAGCCACACTGAAAATCTCGTAGCAACGATTTCTACAAGAGAAGGAAGGTCCTCTACAACTGGTGGATCAGAGCAAATTCCCTCAGGCCTTGTTCGGTTAAGCCACTCCTCAAGTGGATTGGAGTGGAATGGAGGGGATTTGGGGAAAATTTGAACTAGATGGGATTTAATCCCTGCCAATCCCTGTCAATCCCTCTCGTTTTTCATGGAACCGAACAAGGCCTCAGGGATTCCATGGCTTTCCCAAGACAAGCTAAAGCCCCGTCCAGACGACATCATCCTCGCCACGCACCTGAAATGCAGCGCTACCTGGCTGAAGGCCCTCTTGTTTACCATCGTAAACAGATCTCGTTATACCTTGGCTGATCATCCATTACTCGCGGGCCATCCTCATCAATTTGTACCTTTCATCAAACTGTTTCCAAGAGGCCTCGACGGTGTCGAGAAGCTACCCTCACCGCGGCTGCTCTCCACCGACCCGCCGCTCTCCCTGCTCCCACCTGTAGTGTCCATCCTCGGGTGCCAGATTGTGTGCCTTTGCCTCCATCTCAAGGTGGCACTTCGAGAAGAGGGTGAACCAAGGTACGTCCGTAAGCATGGATGAAGCATTCGTGATGTTCTGCGAGGGGTGTTCGTCTTATGGTCCTTTCTGGGATCACTATCTTGAGTACCGGAAAGAAAGCTTGGTCAGGCCACGGGAGGTCATGTTCTTGAGGTACGAGGAGGTTGTATCCGACACATCCAAGGTTATTAGGAAGCTAGGAGGCTTCCTTGGTGTCCCGTTCACACAAGAGGAGGAAAGTGGTGGGGTCGTGGAGCAAGTTGCGGATTTATGCGGCTCCGCATCACTTAGCAACACACCTTCCAATCGGACAAGTCGTGTTGAGGTTGCAGGGGGCCAGCTCGTTGTTGATCCCTCTTCATTTTTTAGGAAAGGGGAGGTTGGGGATTGGGTGAACCACATGAGCAAGGACATGGAAGCCAGAATGGACCAAGTTGTGGCCGAGAAGTTTCAAGGATCATGCCTCATGTTCTCATGTTCTAGCATGTGCTTGATGTTGTCTAGTACCCCCCCCCACCCCAATCCAAATTAATTAGCACAACCTCTATACAATGTCTATTTTACATTGTATAGAGGCCGCGTCAATCGATTTGGATCGGACGGAGTACAACTTCGTGTCACATGTGTAGTGCTTTGTGTACGTGTCTCCTTTATTTTTCGTACGTATCCGGCAAGCCTTTTATCTGTTTAACAAAACAAGTTTACTGTTACCAAGTCGCCGTGATTTGGAACCTATTATTTTTTAAACAAGGCAAAAGATTTGCCATTTTCATTGATTAAGGTAGAAGGTTTAAGACAAATGACCACAAAGCGGGAGACAAATATCTACTCTTGCGGCATTACAATACTCAAGTGGGTGGCACCTGCAATAGCCTAAAGATGGGCCTCCTCTTTTATCTTCGCGATGAGCATCATCGTCGTAGTGGCGGTGTTAGGGAAAACCCTTCCATTACGCTCTTTCCAAATCTCCCAAGACATGACCATGAACAGGGAGGCGATAGCCTTTCTCTGATCTCCACGCTCAACCACATTTTTAATCCACCATTCTTGAACCGAAACCTCATTTCGCTAGCTCCTCACCACATCACCATGTATACCAAGCCATGTTGCAACCTCGATCCAGACACGCTAGGAGAACCTGCATTGGAAGAGAAGGTGTGCTGCGGTTTCCTGGACTTGCTTGCAAAGCGGGCAGAGGTTGCAGTTCGGACATCCACGACGGTGCAATCGATCGGCTGTCCAAACTCTATTTTGAATTATCAACCAAGCAAAAAAATTGCATTTCGGAGGGGCCCAACCCTTCCAAACAGGAGCAGGTATGATGCTTATCATGTGTCCCGCAAACTGCGCCATATAGGCCGTCCACGCCGAGTATTCTCCATGAGACGTGAACTTTCATAGGATAGTATCATGCGCATCATTGTCGAGAGTAATAGAGGATAGCTTTTCCCATAGCAAGGCGAACTCCTGGATATGCTCCATGGTAAGTGAGGGAGTCCTGGATTAGGGGGTGTCCGGATGGCCGGACTATACCTTTAGCCGGACTCCTGGACTATGAAGATACAAGATTGAAGACTTCGTCCTGTGTCCGGAAGGGACTTTCCTTGGCGTGGAAGGCAAGCTTGGCGATACGGATATGTAGATCTCCTACCATTGTAACCGACTTTGTGTAACCCTAACCCTCTCCGGTGTCTATATAAACTGGAGGGTTTTAGTCCGTAGGACAACATACAGAACAACAATCATACCATAGGCTAGCTTCTAGGGTTTAGCCTCTCTGATCTCATGGTAGATCTACTCTTGTACTACCCATATCATCAATATTAATCAAGCAGGACGTAGGGTTTTACCTCCATCAAGAGGGCCCGAACCTGGGTAAAACTTCGTGTCCCTTGCCTCCTGTTACCATCCGGCCTAGATGCACAGTTCGGGACCCCCTACCCGAGATCCGCCGGTTTTGACACCGACATTGGTGCTTTCATTGAGAGTTCCTCTGTGTCGTCGCCGTTAGGCTTGATGGCTCCTACGATCATCAATAGCGATGCAGTCCAGGGTGAGACCTTCCTCCCCGGACAGATCTTCGTCTTCGGCGGCTTCGCACTGCGGGCCAATTCACTTGGCCATCTGGAGCAGATCGAAAGCTATGCCCCTGGCCGTCAGGTCATATTTGGAAGTTTAAACTACACGGCTGACATCCGCGGGGACTTGATCCTCGACGGATTCGAGCCACTGCCGAGCGCGCCGCACTATCACGACGAGCATGATCTAGCTCTGCCACCAAACAGTGCCCTGGAGGTCGCACCCGCATCGGCTTCGACCCTTAATTTGGAGCCAACTGCGCCGATCGAGGATGGGTGGTTGGACACTGCATCGGGGGCTGTGATCCCAACGGCGATCGAGCCGAACACCAGCCCTGCACTCCGCGAGACTCATGACTCCAAGGAGCCGGACTCCTCTCCGGACTCCGAACCCTCCGCGCCCCTGCCGATCGAATCCGATTGGGCGCCGGTCATGAAGTTTACTACCGCGGACATCTTTCAGCACTCGCCTTTCGGCGATATTCTGAAGACACTAAAGTCTCTCTCTTTATCAGGAGAGCCCTGGCCGGACTGCGGTCAGCAAGGTTGGGGTACGGACGATGAAGAAATTCAAAGCCCACCCACCACCCACTTTGTAGCCACTGTCGACGATTTAACCGACATGCTCGACTTCGACTTCGAAGACATCGACGTTATGGACGCCGATGCAGGAGACGATGAAGAACCAGCGCCTATTGGGCCCTGGAAAGCCACCTCTTCATACGACATATACATGGTGGACACCCCAAAAGAAGGAGATGGCGATGGAACAGCGGAGGATGACCCCTCCAAGAAACAGCCTAAGCGCCGGCGTCAGCGGCGCCGCTCAAAATCCTGCCAAAGCAAACATGGCGATTCCGGCACGGGAGTTAATAATACTCCGGAGAGTGCTGAAGAAAACCCCCTCCAGCAAGATTCAGCACAGGAGGATAGAGAAGCCAGCCCTCATGAGAGAGCGGCAGACAGAGAGGTCGAGGACGATAATTATACGCCTCCCTCCGAAGACGAGGCAAGCCTCAACGACGAGCAAGAGCATTTTCAATGCAAGCTTATGGCCACGGCAAGAAGCCTCAAGAAAAAACAGCAACAGCTTAGAGCTGATCAAGATTTGCTAGTCGACAGATGGACTGAAGTCCTTGCGCCGAAGAGCATAAACTCGAACGCCCCTCCAAGAGCTACCCAAAGCGCAGGTTGCTACCCCGATTAGAGGAGGAAGCACTTAAACCTATATCACCAACACTTGATACGGCCGACCGGCCACCTCGTGGTCGCGACAGAGAGGCCTCTCGGCCCTCCACTCAAGCCGCACCCCGTACCAGGGCATGGGAAAATGCGCCTGACCTGCGAGATATGTTGGAGGACAAGGCAAGGCAAACAAGATCGATCTACGGATCGCGTGGGCGCCCCACGACTCGAGACGGTAACCGTCACGCCGGACACAAATCCGGCAGGGCCGAACACAGTAGACAAAGCTCATTGGAGCTACGTCATGATATAGCCCAGTACAGAGGTGCCGCACACCCACTATGCTTCACAGACGAAGTAATGGATCATCAAATCCCCGAGGGTTTCAAACCCGTAAACATCAAATCATACGATGGCACAACAGATCCTGTGGTATGGATCGAGGATTATCTCCTTCATATCCATATGGCCCGCGGCGATGATCTCCACGCCATCAAATACCTCCCACTCAAGCTTAAAGGACCAGCTCGACATTGGCTTAATAGCTTGCCAGCAGGATCAATCGATTGTTGGGAGGACCTGAAAGCCGCATTCCTCGACAATTTCCAGGGCACTTATGTGCGGCCCCCAGACGCAGATGACCTAAGCCACGTAATTCAGCAGCCAGATGAATCGGCCAGGCAATTCTGGACACGGTTCCTAACAAAGAAAAATCAAATAGTCGACTGTCCGGACGCAGAGGCCCTAGCAGCCTTCAAGCACAATATCCGTGACGAGTGGCTTGCCCGGCACCTTGGACAGGAAAAACCGAAATCTATGGCAGCACTCACGACACTCATGACTTGCTTTTGCGCGGGAGAAGACAGCTGGCTTGCTCGTAGCAACAATATGACCAAGAACCCTGGTAATTCGGATACCAGGGACAGTAGTGGCAGGTCTCGTCGCAACAAGCAGAAGCACCGCATTAACAGCGACAATGCTGAGGATACGACAGTTAATGCCGGATTCAGAGGCTATAAATCCGGTCAGCGGAAAAAGCCATTCAAAAGAAACCCTAGGGGCCCATCCAGTTTGGACCAATACTCGATCGCTTGTGCCAGATACACGGCACCCCCGAAAAGCCGGCCAATCACACCAACAGGGATTCTTGGGTGTTCAAGCAGGCAGGCAAGTTAAATGCCAAAAATACTGACAATGGGCTGCATAGCGATGACGACTAAGAGCCCCGGCCGCCGAACAACAGTGGACAGAAGGGTTTTCCCCCACAAGTGCGGACGATGAACATGATATACGCAACCCACATCCCCAAGAGGGAGCGGAAGCGCGCGTTAAGGGACGTATACGCGGTAGAGCCAGTCGCCCCAAAGTTCAACCCATTGTCCTCCTGCCCGATCACCTTTGATCAAAGGGACCATCCCACTAGCACCCATCATCGCGGATTCGCCGCATTGGTTCTAGACCCAATTATTGATGGATTTCATCTCACTAGAGTCCTTATGGACGGTGGCAACAGCCTGAATCTGCTTTACCAGGATACAGTGCGGAAAATGGGCATAGATCCCTCGAGGATTAAGCCCACCAAAACGACCTTTAAAGGCATAATACAAGGTGTAGAGGCCAACTGTACAGGCTCAGTCACACTTGAAGTGGTCTTCGGATCTCCGGATAATTTCCGAAGCAAGGAGTTAATCTTCGACATAGTCCCATTCCGCAGTGGCTATCATGCACTGCTCGGGCGAACCGCATTCGCCAAGTTCAATGCGGTACCGCACTATGCATACCTTAAGCTCAAGATGCCAGGCCCTCGAGGAGTAATTACGGTCAATGGAAACACCGAACGCTCTCTCCGGGCAGAGGAGCACACGGCGGCCCTTGCTGCGGAAGTACAAAGCAGCCTCTCCAGGCAGTTCTCCAGTCCGGCCATTAAACGTCCGGACACCGTCAAGCGCGCCCGGAGTAACCTACAACAAGACCGCCTGGCACGTTCCGAGCAGGCGTAGCAATGCGGCCCCAACCCCAGCCCTCGCAAAAATGCGACACCAGTACTTCGCATACATAACTACGCTCTAGAAATACCATGGGTGCAGGGGGAGGGGCACCATCACGGCACGCCCGAACCATGGCTTAAACCGCACCAGGGGCTGCCGATTTTTTAATTTTCTCTTACTTTTAGGACTCCACTCTTCGGAAGGCCTGTTCGGCAGTTCAATTGCCGCACAAACGATGCAAGAATCAGGGAAGCAGACAAGCCATGCCGCATTACGGAACTCCCAGGTGGTCTCTATCATGAGCAGTATACCTGTTTCGCTTACCATTCCGCAGCCTGCCCCTGGAACGGACATGTTAAATAGTCCAACCTTTTACTTATCGCATTATTTGTATCGTTCTGCTTTGATCGCAGCCCTTTTTAATAAACAATGCATAGCTTTTGTCTATTTTTGCATTACTTTTTTTACAAATATATGTTCCTTAACGACATGTTGCACCCGTACACTTTGGTACGGCCAAAATACGCCAGGGGCTTTAGTACCCCTCAATATGGTGTGAGAAGTCCGAACACTTTAACAAGTGCGGCACCCCGAACTTATAGCATTATATGCATCGGCTCCGAATCATGTCTTGGGTCAATAGTTGGGTTTGCCCGGCTCCTATGTTTTGGTGCCTTACGTTCCGCTATATCGGCTAAGGTAGCACTAGGAGAACTACTGCATTGTGCCCCAGTTGAGCTGGGTCGAGCACCTCAGTAGAGAAAGCTAAAACTGACTTTCATGATGAAGCGAGAGCTGGTCGCTGTTCGAGAGGTTCTTCGAGTCCTTAAAGACTTATGCCGCTTAGAGCGAGGAGTCGGCTCTGCCCGGCCAAGGCGTGGATAGCGCCATGAACTCGGTCTTCCGAATACCAGGGGCTTCGCCGAAATTTAAAATTATAGAATTCTATGGCTAAGTGAGAGTGTTCAAGCATTATAGTCTGATTGCCTTGTTTGTTGTGCTGAGCGCCTCCCTCGAAGGACCCAAACATGGGAAAAAGAGCGCTCAGGTTTATCCCCGAACACCTCAGCACTAGCGGCACGGGGGCAGAAGCCGACGACTCGCCATCTCTTAGAATTGATAAACAGCCACACAGAAGGTAATATTTTAAATTCTAACAGCATTGCTTAGCGCATATGAACAAGTTTTCAGCGCACAGGACAAAACGAGCGAGTTTTACTCAAAAATTACATCCCTGGAACACTCATCCGCCATAAGGCAGGCACCCTTCAGAACATCCTTATAATAATTCTCGGGCTTGCGATGCTCCTTCCCCGGCGGTGGCCCGTCCTTCACAAGCTTCTCAACATCCAGCTTGCCCCAGTGCACCTTAGCACGGGCAAGGGCCCTACGGGCACCTTCAATGCAGACGGAGCGCTTGATGACTTCGAGCCTTGGACAGGCCCCCACCAGCCGCCGCACCAGCCCGAAATAGCTCCCAGGCAGAGCCTGTCCAGGCCACAGCCGAACTATGAGGCCCTTCATGGCCTGTTCGGCCGCCTTGTGGAGCTCGACCAGTTGCTTCAGCTGGTCGCTCAGGGGCACGGGGTGTCCGGCCTTAGCATACTGAGACCAGAACACCTTCTCCGTCGAGCTGCCCTCCTCGGCTCGATAAAATGCGGCGGCATCGGACACGCTACGGGGAAGATCTACGAATGCTCCTGGGGAGCTCCGAATTCGGGTAAGTAACAAGTAACTTACGTTTATCTATTTGCTTTGCATAAAGAATGCCTTACCCGCCGCTATCTTTTTCACCTCATCCAACTCCTGGAGGGTCTTCTGGGATTCGGCCTTGGCAGACTTGGCATTTTCAATAGCCACCGCGAGCTCGGACGCTCGCGTCTTTGAGTCAAGCTCCAACTCATGTTTTTCCATGAGAGCCTGGAGCTCTTGCCGCACCTTGCCAACCTCGGCCTCATACTTCTCCCGCTCAGTGCACTCCGTGGCCACCCTCTTCTCGGCCTCGACCAGCGCTTGCTTAAGGGTCGCCACCTCAGACGTGGCCCCTACAATAGACATGATGATCCTGTCATTTTTTGCAATTGCACTTTTTATATATATATTTAAAATAGGGTATTTCTTACCTTCCTTCTCCTCGAGCTGCTTCTTGGCACGCCCGAGCTCTTGCTCGGACTGCTCGAGGTTCTGCTTTAGCGTGTCCACTTCCGCAGTTAGTACGGCGGACGCCAGCAGAGAAGCCTGCATACGCATATTGACTCCTTTTTGTTAGACTCCTGCGAATTTCATTTTGATCCTCTATTCTGTTTTTCTTCCCGAACGCCAAACAGAGCATCAGGGGCTACTGTCTATGCGGTAATATTATTTACACATTCTTTACTTACCTCAAAGCCTGTTAAAAGGCTAGTACAAGCTTCAGTCAGTCCGCTCTTGGCGGGCTGAACCTTCTGGACCACCGCACTCATAATGGTGTGGTGCTCCTCGTCGATGGAGGCGCCTTTGAGCACCTCCAACAGATTGTCCGGCGCCTCCGGTTGGACGGGGGTCACCGACACGGTGGGCTTGCTCCTCTTGGAAGGAGGTCGCCCGCCGGACTCTGGAACCTTTGAAGGTTCCGGAGCGGTGTCCGGCCTAGGGCCGGACTTGGAACCCTAGGGGGTTCTATCCCCTTCACTCCTGGGGTCCGGGAGGTCGCCTTGCGGCGCCTCCAGGACCACCGGGTTGGAACCTGTTGGGACAACACTTCGGTGTCGTCCGTAGGACGGGGGGAGGAAGCCGTCAGAAACGAATTCACATCCGACGAGTCCAGTGAACTGCTCGACGACGCGTCGAGCCGGTCTTTGGGTGGGCTGCATAAACATATTCGACATAAGGGAAAGCTGTGCAATAAAGGAATACTATGAATTACTCTGGTATCCGGATACTTACGATTTAGCCAGGGGCTTGGCCCTGAGCGGCCACTCCTCTCCGTCGTCGTCGGCATCGGTGGAGTAGTCCGTAGGAAGGGTTTTCCCCTTCTTGGACCCTTCGGCCTCCCCAGTTGGGGTGGCCTTCCTTTTCTTCCCTTCCCCCGCTGGAGGGGAAGGGGTCTCTTCTTCCTCGTACTCGTCTTCATGGGAGGAGTGCGTCTTGGAGTCGTCGGATGAGGGATCTGACACCTCCAGGCGCCGGGCACTCTTTCGAGTCCCCGTGGCCTTCTTCTTGGCCTTCTTCTCCGGCACCACATGGGGGTGCCGGAACCAGCAGCTTCGACAAACGAGCGTCCGCTGGGCCTTCGGGCAAAGGAGCCGGACAGTTGATCTGTCCGGACGTCTCCTGCCAATCCTGTCAAAGGTAAGGGATCTTAGATCCCACATGGAGTCAAACTATGAAAAATTGATACCCTGTAAAAGGTAAAAACATCTTACCGGATGAGCGTGACGCTGCGTACTGAATCCGCGATCCTCGGTAGCGGATGCGGGGGCCTCGGCGCCCTTGAAAAGCACCTTCCAGGCATCTTCGTACGTCGTGTCGAAGAGCCTGCTCAGAGTTCGGTGCCGCGCCGGGTCAAACTCCCACAGGTTGAAAGCCCGTTGTTGACACGGGAGGATCTGGCGGATGAGCATAACCTGTACTACGTTGACAAGTTTGAGCTTCTTGTCCACCAGGGTTTGGACGCATGTTTGGAGTCCGGTCAGCTCTCCTTTTTTACCCCACGATAGGCCCGTCTCCTTCCAGGAGGTGAGCCGCGTAGGGGGTCCGGATTGGAACTTGGGGGCTGCGACCCATTCAGGGTCGCGCGGTTCGGTGATGTAAAACCACCCTGATTGCCACCCCTTCAGGGTCTCCACAAAGGAGCCCTCGAGCCATAAGACGTTGGGCATTTTGCCCACCATGGCGCCTCCGCACTCCGCCTGGTTGTCCCGCACCACCTTCGGCTTGACATTGAAAGTCTTGAGCCATAGGCCGAAATGGGGGCGGATGCGGAGGAAAGCCTCGCACACGACGATAAACGCCGAGATGTTGAGGACAAAGTTCGGGGCCAGATCGTGGAAATCCAGGCCATAGTAGAACATGAGCCCCCGAACAAATGGGTGGAGAGGGAAGCCCAGTCCGCAGAGGAAATGGTGGAGGAACACCACCCTCTCATGGGGCCTAGGGGTGGGGATGAACTGCCCCTCTTCAGGAAGCCGGTGCGCAATGTCGTTAGACAAGTATACGGCCTTCCTTAGTCTTTTGATGTGTCCCTCCGTAACGGAGGAGACCATCCACTTGCCTCCCGCTCTGGACATGGCTGGAGAAGATTGAGGTGGGGAGTGCGGACTTGGGCGCTAGAGCTCGGGTGCGCAAGAATGGATAGGCAAAGGAGGAAGAAGGCATAGGTGAAAAGGTGGATCCTTATCCCCTTATATGGGTGGACGCAACTAGGTGTCCCCACCAGCCTGGTAAAACTCGCTTATCCCCAAGCGCCATAATCAATGGCGCGGTTGGGTTACCCACGCCTGTATTGATGAGAGTCCCGGAATAAGGGGACACGATCTCTGCTTCGACAAGACGTGCCAAGGAAACCGCCTCGCATGATGCGCTGAGGTGGGATAATAAAACGATTCGAATAAAGGCTTGGCCGTGGTGCGTCACACTACGGAATACGTCAGCAGATTAGATTTGTGAAAATATTATTCTCTCTATGGCAATATGTGGAAACTTATTTTGCAGAGCCGGACACTATCTTTGTGTTCAAAATCTTCTATGAAGTACTTGAAGGAGGAACCCGCCTTGCAATGCCGAAGACAAACTGCGCGCCGGACTCATCGTCATTGAAGCCTGGTTCAGGGGCTACTGAGGGAGTCCTGGATTAGGGGGTGTCCGGATGGCCGGACTATACCTTCAGCCGGACTCCTGGACTATGAAGATACAAGATTGAAGACTTCGTCCCGTGTCCGAAAGGGACTTTCCTTGGCATGGAAGGCAAGCTTGGCGATACGGATATGTAGATCTCCTACCACTGTAACCCACTTTGTGTAACCCTAACCCTCTCGGGTGTCTATATAAACCGGAGGGTTTTAGTCCGTAGGACAACATACAGAACAACAATCATACCATAGGCTAGCTTCTAGGGTTTAGCCTCTCTGATCTCGTGGTAGATCTACTCTTGTACTACCCATATCATCAATATTAATCAAGCAGGACGTAGGGTTTTACCTCCATCAAGAGGGCCCGAACCTGGGTAAAACTTCGTGTCCCTTGCCTCCTGTTACCATCCGGCCTAGACGCACAGTTCGGGACCCCCTACCCGAGATCCGCCGTTTTGACACCGACAGTAAGCCCATGATGGGTATCAATCTGACTAACCCAATAATTGTTGAGGAGAGCTTTTTGGACCGAGGTAGATTTCATTGTTGAGAGGTCAAATATCTTTGGGGCAATATCTTTGGGTCTCATGCCATTGAGCCAAGATGATTCCCAGAACTTCACCTTACATCTGTTTCCAACACTAATTTTATTTATATTTTGAACAAGTTGCAAATTGTCACATTGAGTTTGCAAAAAAAGTGCAACACTTTAAACGCTGTTTGATAGCAAAGTATTTTCTAAGTATTCTAAGAATACTACAGTTTTTTTCAAATATCATAGTTTTATTTACTGTGACCTGTTTGGTTAGCACTAAATATTGTGTTATTAAAACTAGAGTATTCTTGAAACTGTAGTAATTTCTCTGCATAAAAGAAGGAACCTTGGACCTCTTTTTTTAAAACAGAGCAAGGGAAAGAACGAGCTAGCTAGGCTGGGTACGTACGTACCTTGTGGTGGATGGTTGGTACATACCTTGCCTCTTGTCAGAATCTTTGGGCCAGGGTCCTGAATCTCCCATACAATCTTCGAGATGTTTCTTGGGGCAAATTAATAGCACAGCAGATTGATAAAGATGCTAATTCTGTTCAGTTTGATCATGTGGGTGGATTTCTGAGAGCCAGAATCTCGCATGATGTGAGTAAACCTTTGAGGAGATGGATTTTGATTAACTTCGGAAAGAGGAAGAAGACAGACCTATACGACATACAGTATGAGCAAGTTCCCCACTTCTGTTTCTCTTGCGGCAGACTAGGTCATCCGATTTATTTTGCCCAACCCCAGGCCCCCGCGATGAACATGGAGAACTCCCTTTCGGGCCTAAGTTGAGAGCACCAGAGGATAAGAAGAAGGCTGTGTCAGGGGATAGTATGAACAAAGAGCAATTCTCAGGCCCGAGCAGCCAGAGAGAGTCGAAGAACTCGAGTAACGTTGGCAAGGATGGAGATGAGGTGAACTCTCTTGTCAAGAAAACAACATCTAGCAACAAGAGGAAAGAGGCACCCAAAAAAGTCTACCGACGAGTAGTACCTGCTCCTTTGCTTCTGATGGATGGAAAAACTATAGCTGGTTCAGAGCAAGGTGAGCTTCAGGATACAGGTTCGGACTCAGCCAGAGAAGGGGACGAGCAAGTTGAGGAGAGGATTCCAAAGAAGAAGAAACCAACGCCTGAAAACTCGGCAGCGTCTGCAGAGCAGCGCTGCCCGTCCCAATGACATGCATTAGCTGAAACTGTCGGGGGCTTGGGAACCCCGAGGCAGTTCGTGAGCTTCGCCGGCTGGTGAAGCAAGAAGGTCCCGCCCTGCTATTCGTAATGGAAACTAAAATCAGGGCTAAGAGAGTGGAGGACCTGCGATATCAGTTTGGTTTCTCAGGTTGTTTCGCAGTTGATAGTGTTGGACTAAGTGGTGGAATTGGGCTTTTCTGGTCTAGTGATGTGGATGTTAACCTGAAAAATTACAGCAAGAATCACATCGACGTTTCGGTGAGGGTCAAGGACCAAGCCGCAACGGAGTGGTGGTTTATTGGGTTCTATGGTGAACCGCGGGTCGAAGATAGGCATCACAGTTGGCGCTTTCTTCGGACCTTACATGCCCTGCCGCATTCTTCATGGCTGTGCATGGGCTGCTTTAACAAGATGCTTTTTGGTGATGAACACTTCAGTAAGTCTGCTAGACCGGAATGGCAAATGAAGGCTTTTGTGAAGCTGTTGAGGATATTTCCTTCCAAGATCTTGGTTGGTCTGGAGTGGCATATACATGGGACAATAGACAAAGTGGTGATGACAATGTGAAAGCAAGACTAGATCGAGCCTTTGCAAATGAAGCCTTTGGTCAACATTATGAGGACATTCGGGTGCGTCATATAAGTGCTGCCGAGTCAGATCACTGTTTCGTGGTGACAGAGATCCATGGTACGAAGCAGACGAAAGGCGTGCGCCGAGCAAAATAGTTCAGACATGAGAATGTTTGGCAGACTCATTCTGACTATGATACCCTAGTCACAGAAGCGTGGCGTAGACAAGCACGGGCACCGGGGCTGCAAGGAATTGTGGAGTCACTGGGTGCGCTACAGAAGGAACTAGAGCCATGGGGGGCTAAAGAGTTTGGATGTCTTGCGAGGAAAGTTTGGCAATTGCAAAAGAAGCTCGATAAACTACGCAAACAGTCCATAGGCCGGGGGCCTTCTGACGAAGAGAAAACCACTGTAATCCAGCTCCGAGAGGCGCTCCGTCAAGAGGAAATCTTGCTGCGACAGCGCTCACGGGTTTTGTGGCTTCATGCAGGAGACCGCAACACAGGTTACTTTCAGGCACAAGTTAAGCAGCGACAACGTATGAACAAGATAAGCGGCTTGATGAGAGCCGATGGGTCAGTTTGTGCAGATGCAGAAGAAGACAAGCAAGAAATTCAGACGTTCTATCAGGCACTTTACACATCCCAAGGGGTGACTGATATGAGTGAGCTGCTCGCTCACGTACCGATGAACGTCACGCTGGAGATGAACGAGATGCTGACGAAACCATTCGAGGCACAAGAAGTCCATGAGGCGCTGTCTCAAATGGCCCCATCTAAAGCACCAGGCGTGGATGGTTTCACAGCCGGTTTTTTCCAACGGCATTGGCACTTGTTAAAAGATGATGTAACTAATGCAGTGTTGGGTTTTCTAAATGGGGGTGAGCTGCCAGTGGGTCTCAATGACACCTCCATAACCTTGATTCAAAAGGTACAATATCCCCAATCGATCTCTCAGTATTGACCCATTGCATTATGTCCCGTGCTATATAAAATTGCAGCTAAGGTTATCACTAACCGCATGAGGGGATGCATGGATGAGATCATCAGCGAGGAACAAAGTGCATTTGTTCCTGGGCGTTTGATAACTGACAATGTTTTGGTGGCCTTTGAAAGTGTCCATACACTCCGTAGGCGGAAGAAAGGCAAGAACCATGCATGTGCAGTTAAACTGGACATGATGAAAGCGTACGACAGAGTCGAGTGGCACTATCTGGAGGCTATCCTATTGCGCTTGGGATTTAGTCCTATCTGGATAAGTTTAATAATGAAATGTGTAACCTCTGTTCGTTTCTCTGTGAGAGTAAATGGTGAACTGCAACCTTACTTCACACCTTCCAGGGGGTTGCGGCAAGGTGACCCTGCCTCACCATACCTATTTCTGCTTTGTGCAAAAGTTTTCTCATCCATGCTAAAATTCTATGGTGGATATATTGACAGAGGCATTAGGGCGAGTGTGCGCTCGCCATGGGTGAGTCACCTGCTTTTTGCTGACGATTGTTTGATCTTTCTAAATGCAAACTCACAATGTGCAGAAAGATTGAACGACATCTTAAGGATCTATGATGCAGCAGGACAGCGGGTCAACAAAGATAAAAGTGCAATATTCTTAAGCCCCAACACACCTGACTCCATCCGACAGAATATCAAAGGAACGCTGGGCATATTGGTCGAAGCGTTCAGCGACAGATATCTTGGTCTTCCCACTGTCGTTGGCCGGATAACGAGCGGCACTTTCGAACATATCGGCGAATGGTCTAGGAGTAAGATGCAAGGCTGGTCAGAAAGACTTTTTCCGTGTGCAGGAAGAGAGGTCCTACTCAAAACAATTATACAGGCGATTCCCACGTACAGTATGAGCTGTTTTCTCCTGACAAAAAAGGTGTGCAAGAAGCTCACCTCCAGTATGGCGAAGTATTGGTGGAGAAGTTCGATCGATAAGAGGTCTCTTCACTGGATCTCTTGGAAGGAATTGGCAAAACCAAAATGTAAGGGAGGGATGGGTTTTTGCGACCTCCACATGTTCAATCTGGCACTTCTTGGTAAACATGGTTGGCGTTTCATGACCAATCCCACCTCGCTTTGTGCCAGAGTTTTGAAGGGTAGATATTTTCCAGACACTGATTTCCTGCAGGCTAGAGCACCAAAGGCTTCTTCGGCTATATGGCGGGCAATCATCTCTGGACGGGAAGCTTTGCTAGTAGGGATTGTTCGACGTGTTGGGGATGGTACTTCAATCAATCCATGGACAGATAAATGGATTCCTACAACACTAACCAGAGCACCCTTGCTCAGACCGCCGGGCTCTAACATCAACCAAGTTAGCGAGCTTATTGATACAGAGAACTGGACTTGGAAACAAGACCTAGTTCGTCACACTTTTATCGCACCGGACGCTGAGGCCATTCTGAATATTCCTCTTCAACGCGGCGGGGGCGAAGATACATTGGCATGGGCACATGAGAGATCAGGCATCTACACTGTAAAATCAGCGTCCCGAGCTCTAGTGATTCAGAAAGAGCATCAAGCTCGAGAAGAAGGGCATGTTACCGAGTCTTCAGTCAGTAAGCAGCAGCTGTGGAAGTCATTATGGTCTCTCAAAGTGGTACCAAATTGCGAGTGTTTTGGTGGAGGGTACTCCATGGTATACTTCCCGATGAATGCACGCTCAAGTATCGGCATATTCGAGACACCAACCTATGCAAAATCTGCAAGGCAAAGGAAGAGGACTTGGAACATGCACTCATGCACTGTTCACACGCCCAAAGGTTTTGGGAGGAAGCACGCCGGCTCCTGGATATCAAACTCCCGCGGCTCCACTCTTCTACCTGGGCAACCGACATCTTATGCGATACAAGATTCTCGGCCAAAGAACGAGCAACTATTATTTCTGTCATGTGGTCTATCTGGACCTCAAGGAACAAATGGACGCACGAAGGTGACAAACTGGACCCGGCAAATTCAGTTCGACTCACCCGAGAGGCGCTGGCATTGTTGGATATTCCTTCACAGCATGTGATCACGCTGCCAGGATATGGGTGGCGCCCCCCGGAGTCACCCGAGATCAAGATAAATACTGATGCGGCGACTATGCGTGAGGAAGGAAAAAGCGGAGCTGGAGGTATTGCGCGTTCATCTACAGCCCTTTTAGGTGCTTGGTGTAAACCCCACCCTGGAGTGACTGACCCCCTCATCGCTGAAGCCCTAGATGCAAGAGACGGAGTTATCTTCGCAAATCTCAGAGGGTTTACGCACGTGGTGCTGGAGACTGATAGTCTCAAGGTGGTCAACCTCTGGAACACTCGCCGCAACAGATGTTCAGTTGTGGCTCCAATTCTTCAAGACATTGATGAGCTTTCTGCTAGTTTCATTTCTTTTGTTTTTCTGCATGTTACTAGATCAGCCAATGTCTCAGCTCACCTTTGTGCAAAACGCGCTTGTACGGTGACTGTGACTGAAAGTTGGCTTACTGAAACTCCCAGCTTCCTGATCAGCATCCTCCTGGCTGACTGCCCAGTGAATACGCTTATTTGAATAAAGCTCATAATTCCCTGCAAAAAAACGTACCTTGCATGTTCAGTTTTTGCATTCTACTGTTCTTATTCACGCGTATGGTAAGGTAAGGGCTACCTAGCTAGTTGCCGGGAATAACGCACCAGAAATTGTAAAGAAGCCAGCTAGGCGTGTTTACCCTGCTAACGGTAAGCTATATGCTAGCTAGCTGCATGTGCATGGCAGATTAGTTAAATGCAACAGAAAAAAATATTCAAATGGCCAGCTAGCTGCGTTTGTTTGCACTGCTAACACAATGGCTAGGCAGCAAAATTTACATCAGTGTGCGACAACAACCAAACAGGTTCTATATATTGTGAATACTTTAAAATATTGTGTTTTGATGAAGGGTCCCGATAACTGCCATACGTGTGGTGTATCGGGTAGTTGTGCCACACGCCTCGTGTGGCATGGACAACAAACAGCCCACACACCTACGTGTGGGCAAAACAACTAATGCCCACACACATCTTTTTTTCCCTCCTGAACCCTCTCACACGCGTGCGTGTGGGCGAAGTTGATAACGCCCACACGCCCGTATGTCAGGCCTCGTACCCTTCTGGTCCCGCACGCGACGCGTGACGCCCACCGCGCGCCTGCAGTTGCCATGGTCCAGACCCTCGTCCATGTTCGTTTATCTGCAGTTGCCATGTCGCTGAACTACGGTTGCCATGTCGGACAACTGCAGTTGCCATGGTTGCTCAACTGCAGTTGCCATGTATAATCTGATCTAATGTAGTTGCCATGATTTCATAACTTTAGGAGTTGCCACATACTAACACTAGGCAGTTGAGAGAGTTGCCATGTGCTCACAAGCATGCTAGGGCAGTTGCCATGTAAAAAGGAAGAGTTGCCATCTGCTTACGTGCACGTTAGGGCAGTTGCCATGTACGTGCACGTTGGGGCAGTTGCCATGTACCATACAAAAACACATGTCAACTCGGTAAAAAACAGTTGCCATCTGCTTACGTGCACACTAGGCAGTTGCCGTGTACCCTGCAAAAACACATGGCAACTCGGGTAAAAAAAGAAAGTTGCCACCTGCTTATAAAGCACACTAGAGGCAGTTGCCATGTGCGCTGCAAAAACACATGGCAACTAGCAGCTTACGTATGGGAGAGGAGACGGGCGTGTGGGCGAGATGGCAAATGCCCACACACCAGCCCTTGTGCGTGACTGAAAACTGAAAACTGGTGTGTGGGTGAACTGCTAAATGCCCACACACCGGCCCCTTCGTGTGGTAAAACGGATGTGTGGACGAACTATGTCACACACCATACACACGCCTTGTTCTATGTGGCACAAAAAATCAGCTAGATTGTGTCAAAATTCGTGCATATAATACTGAACGGTGATGGATGCGTGTGGTCGAGATGGTCAACGCCCACACGTGTGGGCATTAACATTTTTGTTGATGAAACCATGGTATCTCATACCTACTGGCAAAATTACTTCAGTTTTGGATACTTCAATTTATTTCACCATTTGCTATCAAACACAGCCTTAGGCATTGAATTAACACACAGTTGCTTGATTGCACATTTCTAGACCAGGGTTGAAAGCAATCTTATAGTAGTACTGCTAGTAAAGTAATCAACATGGTTCACCATTTTGCATACGGCAGTACCAATTTAGTGTTTTTTATACTTCTTCTGACCTTTCCTCACTTTCACCGTCTAGCTGCTGCCCTTTGACACGCTTCCTGTTCGGCGGCGGCGGCGGCTCCGCCGCCCCCGTCTGTCTCTACTCGCGTGACTTCTTCACCATCTTCTCCATTGCCGGATTCACGTAAGCCGTCGGCATGTGGGCGCATAAAGTCTGCATCCGCATCGTCGGGGCGCATCTAGCAGTCTGCAGCTGCCTCGTCGCTGCGCGCTGCTGCCCATGCGAGCTCATGCCCGACAGGAAGCACGCGCGCCCCGTCGTCTCGTACTCCCGCCGGTCTTCCACGCCAGCGATAAGGACGCGCAGCTCGTCCTCTAGCTCCTTGCACATGGGGTCGCCGGCCATCCCCGGCGCCGAACGCTCCACGGCCTCCAGTCGGCCTCGCAGTATCCGTGCGCCCTCGGCGTGTTGCTCGCGATCGGCCGCCTCCCGCGCCGCCGCCATGTCCTCGGTTGCCTCCACGCGGACGCGCTCACGCTCGACCTCCATGGACGGCCGCACGTCGGCCGCCTCAATTGGCCTCTGGACAACGGCGTCGTCTCCCGTGACGGTGGCTGCCTGCCCTGTCGCAGCATCACGATAAGTGCAGCTCGCTTTGAGCCTTTGACCAGTCCGGTGACGTCAACGGCATCCTCGGCCCCTGGCACGTCCAGGAATATGAGGAAGCGCCTCTCCTCGTCGGCATAGAGCTCGCCGACGTCCACTGAGGCAGAACGCCCGCCGGCGTCCACCCGGTTGTCGTAGCACCCCGACTTGACCGCCCGGACGAGCACGCTGGGATGCAAGCACGTCACCGCGATGCGCAGCTCCTGGACGGTGACCGTGAGGAGCCCGCCGATGCACTGCGCGAACGAGTCCTGGACGACCGCCTCGTTCTCAATGAAGGAAAATGTGCCGCCGGTCGCCTCCGCGATGGTGTGCATCGCCGCTGCGTCGTGGTCGGTGCCGAAGCCAAACGCATGAACCGCCGGTGGCCGGGCTCCGGCGCCCGTGTACGTGAGCGAAGATGGCACGAGGCTGATGTAGTTGGGGGCGGCACCACTGCGGTGTCTTCTTGGCGCGGTGAACGTGCCCTGCCCGTCGGAGAGAAGCATGATGCTGGCGGTCGCCGAGCACCTGGGCGGCCACACGGAGCCCCTCGCCGATGTTGGTGCCGCCGTTTGCGGCGAGGGATTCCACGGCGCGCTTCGCGGCGGCCTTCCCCGCGTCAGACATGCGCACGAGGCGGATCAGCCGGCTCGCGCTGTTGGAGAAGGACACCACGGAGAGGCGGTCGGCGGATCCAAGGTTGTCGATGACGAACCCCATGGCCTGCTTCAGCAGCGCCAGCTTGCGGCCGGTCATGCTGCCGCTGACGTCGAGCACCGTCACGAGGTCCAGCGGCGCGCGCGCCGCCTCGGAGGCGGCCGAAGATGGCGCCCTGGCGTGCACGAGCACCGCGAAGTTTTCGCGGACCGCGGCCCTCGCGACGGCCGGGCACTCACAGTGCGTCCTGAGGACCACCGCACCGCCGTTGGTCGCCGCCGCGGTCTGCGCCCCGACGGTCGGCTCGTCGTCATCGTACGTGCGGGGCACCTGTTGGGACGAGGACGACGGCGACGATGGTGCCGCTGCCTGGGCGGGGGCGTTCACGGCCGGCAGGACGGTCCAGGGCGCCTTGCAGAGCGGGCAGGTGTGGTTCCCGTGGGCGACGCTGGCGGAGATGCAGATGAGGTGGAAGGCGTGGGAGCACTCCGCCGTGTAGCTGGCCTGGCCGCGGACCATGCCGCCGAGGCAGATGGCACACACGTCGGCATCGCCCGTGTCCGCCATGCAGCGGCCAGCCGAGGAATCTTTGGATCTGATGCACGTATACGGAGGCTACTTGCTATGCCAGGGGCGGTTTCTTCTCCGGCTGTTAATTTGTTGGATGAAATCGGCGTATATATAGGAATATACGTTGTAGATATGGAGAATGATTAACGAATTAGTCCGGAAATTAAGGTGCGTAACCGGCCCGGGAACAAGGCGAAAAATTTCTTTCCATATGCGCTTATCGCAGGACGAATCCATCCTTCTTTTGTTTGCCTCGAGAATCGTTCCTTTCCATGCATGTATACTCCCTCTCTCCGTAAATAAGTGTACATCTAGATTTTGTTCCAAGTTAAAGTTTTAAAACTTTGACCAACTTTATAGGAAAATGTAGCAGCATTTATGACACTAAATTAGTATCATTAGATTCTTTTGAAATGTACTTTCGTAGTATATCAATTTGATATCACATATGCTAATACTCTTTTCTATAAAGTTGATCATAATTTTAAGTCTTTGACTTCAGACAAAAGCTAAATGTACACTTATTTATGAACAGAGGGAGTACGTACCAATTTTTTGAACCAGGACTATGTAGAAAACAAGGATTATGTCGAAAGTACTAATCACTCCTTTCGTCTCATTAGTGTAAAAAACGTTCTTATATTATGAGACGGATAAAATATTAATTAAGAAATATATTTGCAAAGATCTCCCATCTCTGAGGTTGCGACAAGTAGCGCACTGTATGCGTGCCACTTGTTACAACATGTGACTTTTATTTTTTTGTTTTATCATGTAAACTTTGCATCCAAATCTTGAACTGTTTTCATAGTTGGATTTTCCGCGTCGAAATTTTTAAAATAATGACCCATGTCGATAGGTTTCAATCAATATATTTTCAAGAAAAAACTGAACTGGGAGTAATTTTTTTGTCCTTTCTCGAAGAGGTATAACTGTGCCTCTCACAAAAATAAATCTGTGCCTTTTTTGCATGATGATACATGTCTCATTCATATCATAAAGAACAAAGTATAAGTCACGTAAGAACTGATATGATAAAACTGAAAAGATAGCAAAACATCTCTAAGCTTGACACCAACGCCCCTTACCCGCCTCCAACACCACCACATCAGCCAATGAAGAAAAAAATGACGGATCACCTCCTCACCCGAGCTCGACGCGGCTCCATCGCTGATATGCAGCTTTGCGGACTTCCAAGGTTGCTCAACAAAAGTGAAGCCATTGCCGTTGAACGAATCAGACCGGGGCAACACCCCGGACACGCTATCAAACTCCAGATATGGCAGCCCACCATGACTAAGACGCCGAAGGAGGAAATCATACCTGTCATCCACGAACCACGAACCCAGCACACGTTCCGTCTTCCAGATGTTGTCGATGCAGATCACAATCTGCATCCTCTTCTGAACTACCTCCCAAGCTCCACGCCTCCGCTGGAGCAAACGTCGTCGCAATGACGGAGTCCGAGGACACAGGTCCACCATGAGGATGCCGCCGCCACCACGACATCCTTACTTGAACAGACTGGTTTCCAAATCCATCCCCAATCATAGGACTGATGGCCTAGTCAGGGAAGGATTTGAAGAATCTTTATTCAGCGCCGTCATTGCTGCCGCCGAGGTGAAGACGATGAACAGCCTAAAACCTAGACTACACAGGAGTAAAAACGATCCATGCGTGTGGATCCGGCGACCCCTCTCACCCGGCGGAGGGGAGCCGCCGGAGGACGACGCTGAAAGATGGTCTCTCCTGGCGGCGGCTAGGGTTCCAGCCGCCAGGGAGCAGGGAGGAGTCTAAACCGATTTCGTACGTAATAAATCTGTGTCTTCACAAGAAGTAAATCAGTATCTCTCACGAAGTTTTTTCCACTTCTCCAAAGGTACGTTTCTCGCGGAAGCAAATCCGTTTCTCTAAGAGAAGTAAATTCGTGCCTTTCACGAAAAGAAAAAAAACATGTTTTTACCGTTTTCGAGAAGTATGATCTGGCCTCTCGCGAAAGCAAATCTGTGTTTTCACGAGAAGTAAATCCGTGTCTCGCAGAAAAAAACATGTTTATTTCCTTTTCCGTGAGGCACGATCGTGCCTCTCTCAAAAGCAAATACCTACCTCAATGAGAATTAAATTCGTGTCTTTTCCGAAAGTAAAAAAACACATTTTCCCCCTTAAAATCCTTTAAATCAAAATACTACGTGCACCCCGTCCCCCGCGTCGCCTCCCGGGGCGGCTCGGGCGGAGACCAACCCCGCCGCCGCAACCCACCACCCCTCCTCTCCTCCACCCCCTCGCCGCCGCCGAATGACGAGGCCGGGCTAAGCCCGCGCAGCGGACGGCGGCGGTGGGGCTCTCCCGGCCTGTGATGGCGCGGTCGAAGTGCTGGATCTTGGGTGGCGACCCCGGCTTCGTGGCGGCGTTCGGGCGGCCGCTGTGGCCGCGGGGGCGGCGCGGCGGCTGAGCCTGGTGACGCTCCGGTCTCCCCCATGGCAGCGGGTCGGCGTGAGAGGGCTTGGAGCTCTGGATCTCCGTGCTGGCGGCTCCCCGATTTGTCTCTGGCTCCACTTGGTGTGGCTGCGCGGGGCCTTCGTGGAGCGATGGGGGTCGACGGGAGGGCTGGCCGTTGCTGGATCTGGTCGGGCGTGGTCGAATTCGGCCGGACAGCGGTGGTTTCCTGCCGCGGTCTTGTCTCCGCGTGGCGCGGTGACTGCAGCGCAGCGGAGCGACCTCTTGTCCCTGGGCCTGGCGTGGCGATGTTGGTCTCCGGGGCGGCGCCCCCGGGATGGTGGTTGATGTGTCGGCAGCTGTGGAGTTCGCGTGGGCGACGAGGCGGCCGCGGTGTTCTTGGTGGAGGGAGGCTCGTTTGGCTCGGCGGCGAGGTCTGGTGGTGGTCCGTGCATGGCGATGGCGCAATTGCTGTGCTGGGGTGCGCGGGTCAGCGGAGGTGTTGGTTGGCGTCGGTTGACCACGTGGGAGTGGTGGTGTTGCTGATCCGGGCGAAAGCTTGGCCGGTGCTTGCTGGCCGGCGGCGGCGGCGCTCGTGGGCGTCGCATTCCTCTTTGGAGGCGTCGTCGTGGTGATTGGTGCACTTCAACTCTCGGGTCAAGATCTCCGGACGAAAGTCAGGATCCTGGTTGGATCAGACGGCGGCGTCGTCTCCAACGTCGTTTTTCCCCCTGGGGGCGTCGTCTTGGAGATCTTGATCCCTTTTGTGCTTCCTACAGGCTGGACGTGCACGGCATCGCGGTCGGGAGGTGCCCGGCGGCGGTGAGGTTGGTGTGGCGTTGCGACGCGTGTGGCAACGATGATGTTGGTGAGCAGAGCTGAGTCGTGGCTTGTCCTTTTGATGTCGAAGGTCCGGTGCGTCAATGGGTGTGCCCATACTGGTTTCTGGCTGTGACAGAGAAGTCGGAACTGCGGTCGGCAGGGCCGCTGCGGCAACGATGACTCCATGAGGACGGTTTTCAGCAAGCGGTGCTCTCCGGATATTGCGTTGGATTAGGTCGGTGCGAGGCTAGCAACTTTCTCGTGTGAAGCTCGTCAGCAAAATCGTAGCTGTCATGTCCTTGACGTTGCGGTCGACTGTTTGGCGTTGTTGTGGCCAGGTCGTTCGCGTTTGCCCCTTTAGGGTTTGTATCTAGGTTTTCGCCCGGTTTTTCTCTAATTAACCGGACAACTCTCTTCTTCTTAATCAATGAAAATGATAAATCTTTTGCCTCATTAAAAAAAAAACTACGTGCACAGTCTAATGGCGTTCATTGTTGGAGCAGGGGAAAATATCGAGTGATACCCGCCCTCACACGCTCCCATGATACCAATTTAAATATTTTAAAAAATTCTGTAAAAAATCATGAATATTCACAACACATATATTGACAGCCCCTGAAAAATTCAGGTCAAAATTCGAAGGCAGGGTGGTGCGAATGCGGCGACCGGCAACGCTGCATCGCCTCGTCCTCGCGTTCTCAGCGGCAGCGCGGCACCACCATCCCCGCGCCCTAGCCTCACGCCATAAACGGGAGGGGTCGAGGAGCGGCCTCTTCGGCGCCGGCGAGCACGAGAGGCGGCGAACTCGCGAGCCTTGCTCCGTCGTTTCTCCCCGGCGGTAATCTCCTCACCTCGTCTCTGCTCCCCGGCCACCAAATCAGCCCACAAATTCCCATTCCCCTCTGTCTTTCGAATGTCTCGGCGAGGATATGAAATCGTTCGCCGTAGCAACCTGGATCATCTTGTTTTGGATAGATCTAACGTGCTGGGACATCTGAAACTAAGTCCACGCATGGTCAGTCAAAACAGCTGACATGACTATTTCAGTGTACTAGATGTGATGCTTTCCTGCAGTCCAGAGGAAGAGGTGGAACTCCTTTCTGTTCCTGTTTTTCTTGTAGCTACTAGCTGGTTTCTTACAATAGAAATTGGAGGGATCCCCTCTTTTCATAAAGAAAGAAAGAAAAATTGAGATACATGGTGAAACTTCATCAGTAAAAGCCACACCATAACGAAACACTTAAGGATGCGGCTAATTCATGCATGATCGTGCAGCTCCCTATTCTGACATGCTTCACATGACACGTAGAAATACAGTACACCGATGTCTCAATATCTTAGTAGCTTAGCTGCCACTGTTAGTGTCAGATGCAATCATGTTTTGTGCTCATCTGTTGTTACTCTTGAAAAACAGGTTGCTGAGAAGATAAATTCACTACCAATTTAACAATCCTACACATGGTTCTCACATGAGGAGTTCCAGGAACAGGTAACCTGCTGGCCTTTGCTGTGACCTGTGATACTTATCCCTGCAGCCATACGATGTCATGACAGATTCTGTCATTTCAATTTACTCCAGATTATTGCAGAGCTGCATTTACAGGAAGCTTCTTCAATGATGTAGTGCTAGTCTGCTGTGCTAACATTTTGAGGGGGAGCACACATGGCAGACACCCTATTTCTTGTTCTCAGAAAAATTGCTCTGTCCCTCGGAGGAGCGGCGTCAGAGAAGCTGAGCACAGAGGTAGTGGAGGCAGCATCGGTTCTGACAGATTTCGAGCATGGCATGAAACAGATCGAGGGCGAGTTCATGATTCTGCAGGCATTTATTGGCCAGGTTAGCGCACAAAATGTTGGTGACAAGACATTTGATGCCTGGCTGGACCAAGTTAGAGATGTTGCCCATCAGGTAGAAGATATCATTGACGAGTATACTTTCCTCACTTCGCAAGCTGCGGGCATAGACGGATTCTTCAAGAGGAAATTCCATCAGGCTAAGAGCTTTGCAGCATGGCGGAACCTGTCAAGCCAGATTGATCAAGTAGAAACTCGAATTCAGCAGCTCACTACAATGAAAGATCGTTATGGAATTTCTGTAGGAGAACAGGGCAGGAGTAGCACACTACAATATGCCAGGCAGCTCTCTCTATCAGATTCTTCTTATCTATCTGATGATACTTAGTTAGTGGGCAATGCCAGTGAAATAAGTATGTTGACACAATGGTTACTCACAGAGCGACAAGACCGATTGATCATGTCCATCCTTGGCATGGGAGGTCTA
Organism: Triticum dicoccoides; assembly: GCF_002162155.2. Lineage (NCBI taxonomy): Eukaryota > Viridiplantae > Streptophyta > Magnoliopsida > Poales > Poaceae > Triticum > Triticum dicoccoides. The sequence continues at coordinate 624,130,044 of NC_041392.1, forward strand.
GGAAAAACAACCATAGCAAGCAGTATCTACAAAAATCAACAGATTAGTAGAATGTTTGACTGTCATGTGTGGGTAACTTTATCTCAGAATTATCTAGTTGAAGACCTACTGAGGCAAATCATGAAGCAGCTGATGGACCAAAGAGCCTACATGGCCAGTGGTATCGAGACTATGAGTCGTGTAAGACCTATCGAGGAACTTCAGAGCTACCTACAGGACAAGAAATATCTGATTGTCTTGGATGATGTATGGGATAGAGATGACTGGTTATTTTTGAAGCGTGCACTTGTAATAAATAGTCGTGGAAGTAGAGTGCTAGTGACAACTCGCAAAAAGGATGTTGCTTCCTTAGCAAACGACGGATTTGTTGTGGAGCTTAAAGTTCTTCCTTATGCTGAAGCATGGTACCTATTCTGTCAAAAGGCATTCCGTAGATTAGAAGACAAAATATGTCCACTAAATCTGAGGCCTTGGGCAGAGAAAATTGTGAAAAAGTGCCAAGGACTTCCACTGGCTATCGTCACAGTTGGGAGCCTTTTGTCGTACCGAGAACTAGAGGAGCAAGAGTGGAGTTCTCTCCACAACCAACTTAGCTGGCAACTAGCTAACAATCCAGAGCTCAGTTGGATTATGAGTGTTCTGAATCTCAGCTTGAATGATCTCCCAAGTCATTTAAAGAATTGCTTCCTATACTGCAGCCTTTTCCCTGAAGACTACAAGGTTAAAAGAAGATGGATCTGCAGGCTTTGGGTCGCAGAAGGTCTTGTTGAGGAAAGAGGTGCCGGGACAACAATGGAGGAAGTTGCTGAGTGTTACCTAAAGGAGCTCACTCGTCGTTCTCTTCTTGAAGTTGCAGAAAGGAATGTTCATGGAAGAGCTAGCTCATTTCAAATGCATGACCTTGTGCGCGATGCATGTCTGATTGTTGTAAACAGAGAGAAGTTTGCTGTCGTATACGGTAACTCTGGTACAACCCAGGTTAACTCTGAAGTCCGCCGCTTGTTTGTTCAGAGGCATGCTCGGTCTCTAAAGGTTGCTGCAGCGTCACGGATCCGATCTTTAATCTTATTTGACACACAAGTTGCATCCTCTTGGATAGATGACATTTCATCAAATTTCAGACTGATCCGTGTCCTGTGTCTAAGGTTTGCTAACATTCATCAAGTGCCGGCTGTTGTCCCAGACTTGCTTAATTTGCACTATTTGGATTTAGCTCACACAAAGGTTAAGCATATACCAGCATCGCTCGGTAAACTTACGAACCTACAAGTTTTGGACCTGCGGTTCACCTACGTGGAGCAGCTGCCATGGGAAATAACAAACCTGACTAAATTGAGGCATCTGTATGTATACACACTCCACGATGTTCAAGAAAGGATATTTGACTGCTTTTCTGCTACAAATATCCCTGGCAATATTTGCCGTCTAAAGAATCTGCAAAGCTTACAATCTGTTTCAGCCAATAAAGACCTACTTACGCAGCTCAGTGAGTTGACACTGATGAGAAGTTTGGCTATAATGAAAATGCGTCAAAACTACATTGCAGAGTTATGGGACTCCTTGGCCAGGATGCCTAGCCTCAGTAGGTTGGTTATTTTTGCAAACAGCAAGGATGAGGTTCTTAATCTGATTAAGATAAAGCCCTTGCGAAATCTGAAGTTTTTCTGGTTGAGAGGGAGGTTGTATGAGGGAGTGCTCCCGCAGATGTTTGCAAGTTTTGAGAAGCTCGCTGCGTTAAAACTTGATTGTTCTTGTCTGAAGAAAGATCCTATTAGCTCCTTTGCTCACATGCTGAATCTAGTGTATCTGAATCTTTGCAGAACTTATGATGGGGAACAATTAACATTTAGTGCAGGATGGTTTCCCAAGCTCAGTTCTCTTGCATTAGTTGACATGGAATGTCTAAATTCGATTGAGATTGAGGAAGGCACAATGAAGGTTCTACATACTTTGGAGATTGTTGGTCTAAAGAGTCTAAGGATAGTGCCTCGAGGCATCAAGCACATTAAGACACTACAGAAGATGCTTGTAACAGATATGCGAAAGGAGTTCATGGATAGGCTGCATGGGGATGACAGTGACATTGTTGAGCATATACCTGACATCCAGAGTTTTGACTCCTTCGATTCTGAAGCAGGTAATCTCCATATGTACACTGTGAATACCTTGAGTAAACCGTGGTTATGGTCAGTTTAGTTTTTCATATATAGTACATGTTAGGAA
>NC_041392.1:624132652-624136200 GCF_002162155.2 Triticum dicoccoides
AAACCAGTTTGTAAAAAAATACTATCCAACATAGTGCACAAATTTGCTTGCAATGGAAGCCCTTCTTTGGTCAATAAGCAAACACCATGCAGTCATGCACTTATTTTTTCGTAAATCTCCTTTGACTTGCTTGCTAAAAGATATCTCTTCTGACTCACTGTACATGTGTAACTTGTATTGATTGACCTTGCAGTTAAGAAGATGGTTCTTCTGCCACATCTTGCAAAGAAGTATGGCACAGGCTGGTGGGAGCTTTGTTAAGATATCTAGATACTTATGTTGGTTAGGGTTCTACCCGCGTCTGACATGTAGATAAACTTGGAGTACAATTTATATGATATGATTGTAACAACCTTAACCGTGCAATGTAGGTAGATACGCTTCCCGACATTTTCATAAGCTGCAGGCAGGAGATATATCGGGCTGTTTGGATCATTGCCCCGAGACTCCCTGCCAAAATATTGGTCGTTGACCCAGACGTGGTGTTCATTTGGATGGCGGCCAAAAAATTGGTGCGCCCACCCCTCCATAGCACCTCATAGTTGTTGTACCCCTCAAAAAAAACTCATAGTTCTTGTGCAGGGCAATTATTTGCCCCACTGCATGGAGGCGGGAAGCATGTGTGCTGTAATTGGAGATTTCTGCTGTAGCAAAAGTTTTTTGTTGTTGTGGGGAGTGTTGTAGCAAAATTTGAATCTCTTTACAGTGTAACGGCAATCACTGTAGATTGCTGATGCAAATGGCTCTACATTCTACCCTGCACAGACCTTAAATGAACCTGAAATGGCCCCTTCATTTTTCCTACTGTATCCAGCAAGCTTTATTGTTTTGAAGGAAACATATTTACTGCTCTATTTCTAAGTCATACGAAAATTTAGAAAATTTTATTTCTATCTTGACCAAGTTACACATTGTAGAAAACTGCTGTTACATTGAGTTTGCAAAATAAATAAAAGTGCATCAGTTTAGGCTTTGGGTTAATTTACAGTTGCTTGGTCGCACATTTCTAGAACTAAAGTTGCACATAATTTTGGAAATATCTAACTATTCGGTTTATGTTGCATAAAGAATCAGTGGTCTTATAAACTGTTAAGCCATTGAAGCTCACACTATCGCTGCACAAGCTACATTACTATCAAAAGTTCAGACACCGTCTGATGTGAGTGGACACTTACAGATACTACAGCAGAATAATCGTGCATCAGAGGGTTGTTGTTTAGTTTGTACTCCGTATTGTACATGGAGATCGCAAGTGGTGCGTTGGTTTTCACCTCCATTTCTTCAGATCAAGCCACAAAATGAAAAGAGACATCGCTATCCACGCATGCAAGTTTGCTATACCGTTCGATCTTATGTTTAGGAAGGGACTGAAACTGACCTGTCTGCCGCGGAGAACTTGTAATGCCTGTGAGACCAGCCAATGAAATTAATTGTGTTAATTGTTCTGTCTTAGCATCTCATCCGTCGTAGTCTAGGTGGTTAGGATACTCGGCTCTCACCCTTGAGACCCGGGTTCAAGTCCCGGCGACGGAATTTTTCATTCATACGCTGATTTGTCTTTTTTTGTGCTGATCCTCTTGAGCTTTAATTTTACCTCTCCCCCACTTCTAAAGCACCCATTGCCGGGGAGGTTCTACGTCAAGCCTACCAAGTACCCATCATAAACTCTCATCTCTTGCATTACATTATTTTCCATTTTTCTCTCCCCCACTTCTAAAATGTTTTTAGAAAAACACAAAAATATTTGCCTTTTTATTCGCCTTTCTTTCGTTTGCCTTTATGTCTTACTTGGCTCATTTGCTTATTTGCTTGGTATAATTGTGTGTTTATTGAAAATTAGAAAAAAAGGTTTATGGATCGACTTAAAGTCTACTTGGATCATCTTTAATCCATATGTGCTCGTGCTAAAACCCCAACTAGTTTAGTTGAGGGAAAATCTTTAGATGAGCATGTTGATTTTGTGCGTCACTGTTTGTCTGAAAAAAGGAGACTCTTATGGAATCAAATAAATTGTTTGCTTTGTTATGCTTGGAATCTTTGTGAACTTTGTGATTTCACTTTTTGCTCTAAGAACCCTAAAAAATAGCTTCCCTATCTATGTGAGTTTAATGACAATGAAATCTTATCTTCTTATGAAAAGGGTGTTTATAGTTACTATGATATCGAACAAATTGAAGAATTCTTTTGCTTTTAAGGGTGCTTATGAAGTTGCTTCTTTGATTGAAAAGTATGATATTACTCTCTACAAATCTGAAAAATTTGACATACTTAAATATTGCTATGAAAACTATGCTCATAATGCCTATGTTAAAGAATTTATTGAGAGAATGTCCACTGCTTTGGAAGAAAATGATGATATGCATGAATCTATAGATAATTATGATTTCGTTGATTTGATTGAAATATCCCTTGATGAACATGATGCTTGCTATTCTTATGGCCATGATGCCAATATTAATTATGGTTATGGAGATGAACTTGCTATAGTTCCTTATGTTAAACATGGTATTATTGCTATTGCACTCACGCTTGATAGTCCCTTGAATGAAAAGCATGATTGCGATGATGTTATTATAAATTCTATTGATGTCAATTGTGCTAACAATATGCAAAACCCTAAGATTGGGGATGTTAATTTTGCCATGTCCACTACTTGTTGCAATGATCATGATTGGGGTGATAATGCTTCTTATGATCTTGGAAATTTATTTAAGCCTCATGATGAATATGTTTGCAACAATAATAAAAGTGGGTTTGAAGAGGTCATGCCTTTAGTTGATGTTAATCCCACTATCTTGGAAGATTATAAAACTTTTATGCATGTGGATCATGAAGAGAAAATTTTATATGATAGCTATATTGTTGAATTTGATTACAATCCTACATGTAATTATTACAAGAGAGGAAATATGGTTGTATAAATCTTCATGTTACTAAATTACCTCTCGTCACGTTGAGATTGCTATTGCTTCTTCTTCCTTGCATATGCTAGTTTTTGCTTATCTTGATAAATATTTTCCCTATAAAATGCCTATGCATAGGAAGTATGTTAGACTTAAATTTGTTTGTCACATGTTTTATTATGCTCTTTGTGTTTCAATTATTATCTTTCATGTGAGCATCATTAAAATTATCAATGCCTAGCTAAAAGGCTTTAAAGAAAAGCGCTTGCTGGGAGGCAACCCAATATTTTTATTTTCTATTTTATGAGTATACACATTATTACCTATGTAGTAATTGTGTTTTGGTGTTTTAATTATTGTTTGAGCTAAGTAAGACCTTTGGGATACTTTGGTATATCGTTGATTTGATCTTGCTGAAAAACAGAAACTTTTGCGCCCAGAAACAGAATTGATATGAGTTGCTGGGACGTGATATATTCTTGAATTTTTTACACAAGATTGATATATGAATTACCTCTATTGTCCTAATTTTTTAGAATTTTTGGAGTTACAGAAGTATACGAAGTTTACACATTACTACAAACTGTTCTGTTTTTGACAGATTTTGTTTTCTATGTGTTGTTTGCTTATTTTGATGAGTCTATG
>NC_041392.1:624136687-624192222 GCF_002162155.2 Triticum dicoccoides
CCATGGAAAAGTTGGAATACAATAGATATTACACCAATATAAATAAAGAATGAGTTCACAACAGTACCAAAAAGTGGTGATTTATTTTCTTATACTAACGGATCTCATGAGTTTTCTGTTGAGTTTTGTGTTATGAAGTTTTCAAGTTTTGGGTAGAGATTTGATGGACTATGGAATAAGGCATGGCAAAAGCCTAAGCTTGGGGATGCCCAAGGCACCCCAAGGTAATATTCAAGGACAACAAAGCATCTAAGCTTGGGGTTGCCCCGGATGGCATCCCCTCTTTTGTCTTCTTTCCATCGGTAAATTTACTTGAGGCTATATTTTTATTCACCTCATGGTATGTGTTTATCTTGGAGCATCATTTATGATATGAGTATTTGATTTTTAGTTTTACACAATCAGCCTTGCTGTACACACCTTTTGAGAGGGACACACATGAATCGTGATTTATTAGAATACTCTATGTGCTTCACTTATATCTTTTGAGCTAGGCAGTTTGCTCTAGTGCTTCACTTATATGTTTTTTCAGCATGGTGGTAGCTTTATTTTATAGAAATTGTTGTACTCTCATGCTTCACTTATATTATTTTTAGATTCTCTAAACAACATAGTAATTTGGTTAGGTTATGAATTTAGTCCTAATATGATGGGCATCGAAGAGGGATATAATAAAAACTTTCATATAAAGAGCATTGAATACTATGAGAAGTTTGATTCCTTGCATTTGTTTTGAAATATAAATATGGTGATATTAGAGTCATGCTAGTGACTAATTGTGGATTGGTATAAATACTTGTGTTAAAGTTTGTGATTCCCGTAGCATGCACATATGGTGAACCGTTATGTGATGACGTCGGAGCATGATTTATTTATTGATTTTCTTCCTTATGAGTGGCGGTAGGGGATGAGCGATGGTCTTTTCCTACCAAACTATCCCCCTAGGAGCATGCGTGTAGTACTTTGTTTCGATAGCTAATAAATTTTTGTAATAAGTATGTGAGTTCTTTATGGCTAATGTTGAGTCCATGGATTATATGCACTCTCACCCTTCCACCATTGCTAGCCTCTCTAGTACCGCGCAAGTTTCGCCGGTGCATTAAACCCACCATATACCTTCCGCAAAATAGTCACCATACCTACCTATTATGGCATTTCCATAGCCATTCCAAGATATATTGCCATGCAACTTCCACCGTTCCGTTTATTATGACACGCACCATCATTGTCATATTGCTTTGCATGATCGTAAGACATCTAGCATGATGTTTTCATGGCTTGTCCGTTTTTTGATGTCATTGCTACGCTAGATCATAGCACATCCTAGTACACCGCCGGAGGCATTCATATAGAGTCATATTTTGTTCTAGCATCGAGTTGTAATTCTTGAGTTGTAAGTAAATAAAAGTGTCATGATCATCATTATTAGAGCCTTGTCCCATGTGAGGAAATGATGATGGAGGCTATGATTCCCTCACAAGTTGGGACGAGTCTACGGACTTTACAAAAAATAAAAGAGGACAAAAGAATCCCAACCAGAGAGAGAGAGAGAGAGAGAAGAGAGAAGGGGCATGATAACCCACAAGTATAGGGGATCGCAACAGTTTTCGAGGGTAGAGTATTCAACCCAAATTTATTGATTCAACACAAGGGGAGCCAAAGAATATTCTCAAGTATTAACAGTTGAGTTGTCAATTCAACCGCACCTAAAAGACTTAATATCTGCAGCAAAGTATTTAGTAGCAAAGTAATATGGAAGTAACGGTAACGGTGGCAAAAGTAACAGTATTGGCTTTGTAGTGATTGTAACAGTGGCAACGGAAAAATAACTAAGCAAAGATCAATATGTGAAAAGCTCGTAGGCATTGGATCGGTGATGGATAATTATATTGGATGCGATTTCTCATGCAACAGTTATAACATAGGGTGACACAGAACTAGCTCCAATTCATCAATGTAATGTAGGCATGTATTCTGAATATAGTCATACGTGCTTATGGAAAAGAACTTGCATGGCATCTTTTGTCCTACCCTCTCGTGGCAGCGGGGTACTATTGGAAACTAAGGGATATTAAGGCCTCCTTTTAATAGAGTACCAGAACAAAGCATTAACATTTAGTGAATACATGAACTCCTCAAACTATAGTCATCACCGGGAGTGGTCCCGATTATTGTCACTTCGGGGTTACCGGATCATAACACATAGTAGGTGACTATTGACTTGCAAAATAGGATCAAGAACCCACATATATTCATGAAAACATAATAGGTTCAGATCTGAAATCATGGCACTCGGGCCCTAAGCATAGCAAAGTCATTGCAACATCCATCTCAGAACATAATGGATACTAGGGATCAAACCCTAACAAAACTAACTCGATTACATGATAAATCTCATCCAACCCATCACCGTCCACCAAGCCTACGATGGAATTACTCACGCACGGCGGTGAGCTTCATGAAATTGGTGATGGAGGAAGGTTGTTGATGACGATTGCGACGGATTCCCCTCTCCGGAGCCCCGAACGGACTCCAGATCAGCCCTCCTGAGAGAGATTAGGGCTTGGCGACGGCTCCGTATCGTAAAACGTGATGAATCCTTCTCTCTGATTTTTTCTCCCCGAACGAGAATATATAGAGTTGGAGTTGAGGTCGGTGGAGCCTCAGGGGGGCCACATGGTAGGGGGCGTGCCCCAGGGGGGTGGGCGCGCCCTCCACCCTCGTGGACAAGGTGTGGCCCCCTGGTGTTGATTCTTTTGCCAGTATTTTTTATAAATTCCAAAAATATTCTCCGTGAAGTTTCAGGTCATTCTGAGAACTTTTATTTCTGCACAAAAATAATACCATGGCAATTCTGCTGAAAACAACGCCAGTCCGGGTTAGTTCCATTCAAATCATGCAAGTTAGAGTCCAAAACAAGGGCAAAAGTGTTTGGAAAAGTAGATACGATGGAGACGTATCAACTCCCCCAAGCTTAAACCTCTGCTTGTCCTCAAGCAATTCAGTTGACAAACTGAAAGTGATAAAGAAAAACTTTTACAAACTCTGTTTGCTCTTATTGTTGTAAATATGTAAAGACAACATTCAAGTTTTCAGCAAAGATTATGAACTAACCATATTCACAATAACACTTAGGTCTCATGTTTACTCATATCAATAGCATAATCAACTAGCGAGCAATAATAATAAATCTCGGATGGCAACACTTTCTCAAAACAATCATAATATAATATAAGAAGATGGTATCTCACTAGCCCTTTCTGAGACCGCAAAACATAAATGTAGAGCACATCTGAAGACCAAGGACTGACTAGACATTGTAATTTATGGTAAAAGAGATCCAGTCATAGTCATACTCAATGTAAACTAATAGTAATGAATGCAAATGACAACAGTGCTCTCCAACTGGTGCTTTTTAATAAGAGGATGTTGACTCAACATAAAAGTAGATAGATAGGCCCTTCGCAGAGGGAAGCATGGATTTGTAGAGGTGCCGGAGCTCGATTTTTGAAACAGAGATAAATAATATTTTGAGTGGCATACTTTCATTGTCAACATAACAACCAAGAAATCTCGATATCTTCCATGCTACACACATTATAGGAGGTTCCCAAACAGAAGGGTAAAGTTTATACTCCCCCACCACCAACAAACATCAATCCATGGCTTGTCCGAAACAACGGGTGCCTCCAACTAACAACAATCCTGGGGGAGTTTTGTTTGCAATTATTTTAATTTAAGTATGGGACTGGGCATCCCGGTTACATACATTTTCTTGTGAATAAGGAGCGGAGTCCACTCCTCGTGAGAATAACCCACCTAGCATGGAAGATATAGACAACCCTAGTTGATACATGAGCTATTCGAGCATACAAAACAGAATTTCATTTGAAGGTTTAGAGTTTGGCACATACAAATTTAGTTGGAACGACAGGTAGATACCGCATATAGGAGGGTATGGTGGACTCATATGGAATAACTTTTGGGGTTTATGGAAGTGTATGCACAAGCAGTATTCCCGCTTAGTACAAGTGAAGGCTAGAAAGAGACTAGGAAGCGACCAGCTAGAGAGCGACAACAGTCATGAACATGCATTAAAATTAATCAACACTGACTGCAAGCATGAGTAGGATATAATTCACCATGAACATAAATATCGTGGAGGCTATGTTGATTTTGTTTCAGCTACATGCGTGAACATGTGCCAAGTCAAGCCACTCAAATCGTTCAAAGGAGGATACCACCCTATCATACCACATCACAACCATTTTAATAGCATGTTGGCACGCAAGGTAAACCATTATAAACTCCTAGCTAATTAAGCATGGCATGAGCAACTATAATCTCTAATTGTCATTGCAAACATGTTTCATTCATAATAGGCTAGATCAGGAACGATGAACTAATCATATTTACAAAAACAAGATAGGTCGAGTTCATACCAGCTTCTCTCATCTCAATCAGTCCATCATATATCGTCATTATTGCCTTTCACTTGCACGACCAAACGGTGTGGATAATAATAATAGTGCACGTGCATGGACTAAGCTGGAATCTGCAAGCATTTAATACAAGGGAGAAGACAAGGTAATGGTTCTTTGTTAAATCAACAATAATGCATATGAGAGCCGCTCAACATTTTCATAATGATCTTCTCCTCTTGACCCACAAAGAAAAGAAAAGAAACAAAAATATTTACACGGGAAAGATCCCAACAAGCAAAAGAAGAACGAGAAATCTTTTTGGGTTTTCTTTTAATTATTACTACTACAGGCATGGAAAGTAAACTAGCTAAAAGCCACAACTATTTTTTTGGTTTTTCTTAAGGTTTCTCAAACACACAAGAAGAAAACTGGAAAAGGAAATAAACTAGCATGTATAGTACAATGAAAAGTATGAGCACCGACAACTGGAATGAGTGTGTGAACATGAATGTAATGTCGGTGAGAAATACGTACCCCCCCAAGCTTAGGCTTTTGGCCTTAGTTGGTCTATGGCCACTGATGGCCTGGTGGATATTCAAAGTTGTAGCTGGGGTCGTACTGAGATGCAACAACTACTGCCTGACGAGTTGCAGCTTGGAGGCGAGATGCCTCCATCCTCCTCTCGTACTCGTTCACCTCCTCCCTGGTTATAACATATTTCCTTTTTGCCTGAAATTCAAAGAAAGTAGGAGCAGGGAGAGCAACATGGACGGTGCACCGTCTATCAAAGATTAGTCGGTACTGGAGGAATTGTTCATTCCTCTCAACAAACTGATGGCAAACCATGGCATTATAATCTAGGTAAGCAGGAGGCAACTCTATATCATTTCCATGTATGGGTATATTAAGATAATTAGCTACACGAGTTGCATAAATTCCACCAAACAAATCTCCACTTATACTGTTGTGATGCAACCTTCGTGCAACAATGGCCCCAAAGTTATATTGTTTATCACCTAATACCGCACTCTTAAGGACACTAAGATCTGTAACGCACATGTGACAAGCCTCATCTTTACCGTTAATGCATCTACCAATGAAGAGAGCAAAATAATGTATGGAAGGGAAATGAATGCTCCTTTTGGTAGCTTGTGTGATTTCTCTAGATTCCCCCACAATAATACTAGCAAGAAAGTCTTTATACTCAGATTTGCGAGGTTCACCAACATTGCCCCACTGCGGGAGTTTACAAGCAATATTAAAATCTTCTAGGTCCATGGTATATGATCTAACATAAAGATCAAATAAAATAGTGTGAGAATTGTGCGAGGATGTAAATTTAAACCTTCTCACAAAGGAATCAGTTAGATAGTGGTATTGCCGACACTTATCTGACACGAAGCCCTCAAGATCAACATTACGCACGTATGCGTCAAATTCATCCTTGATGCCTGCCTGGACCATGAACTCCTCAGACGGCCATTCACAAGGCCGCACTTGAGCTTCCCTTGGTGGTTCATCATCCTGCTCACATATCATGAGCCTTGGTCCTTGATTTCTTGAGGAACCACCTTGGACCATTTTCCTAAACATTTTTCTTCCTCTGAAAAATTTCTAAAATTTTTAGTGACTCAAAATAAGAGTGAACCAAACTTAACAAGATTGATAGCAACTACTCCCACAAGTGCTTAGAGGCCATATCATGCATTAAAACTACTTGGGACCATACAAATTTGACATGCAAGCTCAAGAACAGGGTCACCTTAGCAGCAAAAATTTGCAATAAATAAAGCACTAGAACAAAAACTAATTGGACCATTGGAGGAGTCACATACCGAAGAACAATCCCCCAAAGCAGTTTTGTGAATGGAGCTTTGAGCAAGGAGATCGAAAATTGCAGCAAGATGAGCTAGAACACGAGTTTGAGCCGTGGGAGGATTTTTTCTGGAGGAAGAAGAAGTGTGTGGGTGCTGGAATAAGTGGAGGGGGGCCACGTGGGGTCCACGAGGCAGGGGGCGCGCCCTGGACCCTCGTGGCTAGGTGATGTGTGATACGTCCATTTTGCATCATGCTTTTATATCGATATTTATTGCATTATGGGCTGTTATTACACATTATGTCACAATACTTATGCCCATTCTCTCTTATTTTACAAGGTTTACATAAAGAGGGAGAATGTCGGCAGCTAGGATTCTGGGCTGGAAAAGGAGCAAATATTAGAGACCTATTCTGCACAGCTCCAAAAGTCCTGAAACTTCACGGAAGACGTTTTCAGAATATATAAAAAATACTCAGCGAAAGAGATTCACCAGGGGGGCCACACCCTGCCCACGAGGGTGGGGGCGCGCCCTACCCCTGGGCGCGCCCCCCTACCTCGTGGCCCCCTGGTGGCCCTCCGGTGGCCATCTTCTGCTATATGAAGTCTTTCGATGGAAAAAAATAACAAGCCATCTTCTAGGACGAAACTCCGCCGCCACGAGGCAGAACCTTGGCGGAACCAATCTAGGGCTCTGGCGGAGCTGTTCTGCCAGGGAAACTTCCCTCCCGGAGGGGGAAATCATCGCCATCATCATCACCAACGCTCCTCTCATCGGGAGAGGGCAATCTCCATCAACATCTTCATCAGCACCATCTCCTCTCAAAACCCTAGTTCATCTCTTGTATCCAATTCTTGTCTCCAAGTCCGGGATTGGTGCTAGTAGGTTGCTAGTAGTGTTAATTACTCCTTGTAGTTGATGCTAGTTGGTTTATTTGGTGGAAGATCATATGTTCATATCCTATATGCATATTAATACCCCTCTGATTATGAACATGTTTATGCTTTGTGAGTAGTTACGTTTGTTCCTGAGGACATGGGAGAAGTCTTGATATTAGTAGTCATGTGAATTTGGTATTCGTTCGATATTTTGATGAGATGTATGTTGTCTCTCCTCTAGTGGTGTTATGTGAACATCGACTACATGACTCTTCACCATTATTTGGGCCTAGAGGAAGGCATTGGGAAGTAATAAGTAGATGATGGGTTGCTAGAGTGATAGAAGCTTAAACCCTAGTTTATGCGTTGCTTCATAAGGGGCTGATTTGGATCCATATGTTTCATGCTATGGTTAGGTTTACCTTAATACTTTTGTTGTAGTTGCGGATGCTTGCAATAGAGGTTAATCATAAGTGGGATGCTTTTCCAAGTAAGGACAGTACCCAAGCACCGGTCCACCCACATACCAAATTATCAAAGTACCGAACGCGAATCATATGAGCGTGATGAAAACTAGCTTGATGATATTCCCATGTGTCCTCGGGAGCGCTTTTCTCTATATAAGAGTTTGTCCAGGCTTGTCCTTTGCTACAAAAAGGATTGGGTCAAATTGCTGCACTTTATTTACTTTTGTTACTTGTTGCTCGTTACAAATTATCCTATCACAAAACTATCGGTTACCACTTATTTCAGTACTTGCAGAGAACACCTTGCTGTAAACCGCTTATCATTTCCTTCCGCTCCTCGTTGGGTTGGACACTCTTACTTATCGAAAGGACTACGATAGATCCCCTATACTTGTGGGTCATCAAGACTCTTTTCTGGCACCGTAGCCGGGGAGTGAAGCGCCTTTGGTAGGTGGAATTTGGTAAGGAAAAATTTATATAGTGTGCTGAAATTTACTGTCACTTGTTACTATGGAAAGTAATCCTCTGAGGGGCTTGTTCGGGGTATGTTCACCCCGACCAGTAGAGCAAAGAGTTGCTCCTCAACCTACTGAACCTACTGAAAATGAAAATGTCTGCTTTGAAATTCCTTCGGGTATGATAGAGAAACTGCTAGCTAATCCTTTTTTAGGAAATGGAACAAAACATCCTGATGAGCATCTAATATATGTGGATGAAGTTTGTGGATTATTTAAGCTTGCAGGTGTACCCGGAGATGTTGTTAAGAAGAAGGTCTTCCCTTTATCTTTGAAGGGATATGCATCGATATGGTATAGGCTATGTGATGATATGGGGTCTTGGAATTACAAACGATTGAAATTGGAATTTCATCAGAAGTTTTATCCTATGCATCTTATTCATCGTGATCGCAATTATATATATAATTTTTGGCCTCACGAAGGAGAAAGCATCACTCAAGATTGGGGGAGGCTTAAATCAATGTTATATTCATGCCCCAATCATGAGCTCTCAAGATAAATGATTATTCAAAAAATTTATGCTCGGCTTTCTGATAACAATCGCACCATGCTTGATACTTCTTGTGCTGGCTCTTTTATGATGAAGACTATTGAATTCAAATGGGATTTATTGGAAAGAGTTAAACGCAACTCTGAAGATTGGGACCTTGACAAAGGTAAGGAGTCAGGTATGACTCCTAGGTTTGATTGTGTTAAATCTTTTATGGATACCGATGTTTTCCGTAAATTTAGCACTAAATATGGACTTGATTCTGAGATAGTAGCTTCTTTCTGTGAATCTTTTGCTACTTATGTTGATCTCCCCAAGGAGAAGTGGTTTAAATATCATCCTCACATAGAAGTAAAAGTAGTTGCACCTATTAAAGTTGAAGAAAAGATTGTCACTTATAATGATCCTATTGTTCCTACTGCTTATGTTGAGAAACCACCTTTTCCCGTTAGGATAAAGGATCATGCTAAAGCTTCAACTGTGGTTTGTAAAAGCAATATTAAAACTTATACACCTCATGAGCAAATTAAATTTGAACCCGATATTGCTATTGTTAAAGATCTCTTGTATGATAATATTGATGGGCATGTTATTCATTTCCTTGATGAGACTGCTAGAATTGCTAAACCTTGTGCTAAAGATAAAAATAGACCTGTGGTAGGCATGCCTGTTATTTATGTTAAAATAGGAGATCATTGTTATCATGACTTATGTGATATGGGTGCTAGTACTAGCGCAATACCTTATTCCTTATACAAAGAAATTATGCATGATATTGCACCTGTTGAGATAGAAGATATTGATGTCACAATTAAACTTGCCAATAGAGATACTATTTCACCAATGGGAATTGTTAGAGATGTTGAAGTCTTGTGTGGGAAAACTAAATATCCTGCTGATTTTCTTGTTCTTGGTTCCCCACAAGATAGCTTTTGTCCCATTATATTTGGTAGACCCTTCCTAAACACTGTTAATGCTACCATAGATCGCAAAAGGGATGTTGTTACTATCGGTTTAGATGATATGACTCATGAATTTAATTTCTCTAAATTTAGTAGACAACAATGTGAAGAAGAATTACCTAGTAAGGATGAAATTATTGGTCTTGCTTCTATTGCGTACCTCCTAGTGATCCTTTAGAACAATATTTGCTAGACCATGAAAATGACATGTTTATGAATGAAAGAAGGGAAATAGATGAAGTATTCTTAAACAGGAACCTATTCTGAAACACAATTTGCCTATTGAAATCCTAGGGGATCCTCCTCTACCCAAGGGTGATCCCGTGTTTGAGCTTAAACCTTTCCCTGATACTCTTAAATATGCTTATCTTGATGAGAAAAAGATATATCCTATTATTATTAGTGCTAACCTTTCAGAGCATGAGGAAGAGATATTATTGAAAACTCTGAAGAAGCACCGTGCTGCTATTGGGTATACTCTTGATGATCTTAAGGGCATTAGTCCCACTCTATGTCAACATAAAATTAATTTGGAAGAAGATGCTAAACCAATTCGTGGTTATCAACGACGGCTGAATCCTAAAATGAAAGAAGTGGTAAGAAAGGAAATACTAAAGCTCCTTGAGGCAGGTATAATCTATCCCGTTGCTGATAGTCAGTGGGTAAGTCCTGTCCATTGTGTCCCTAAGAAGGGAGGTATCATTGTCGTTCCTAATGATAAAGATGAATTGATTCCTCAAATAATTATTACAAGTTATAGGATGGTAATTGATTTCCGCAAATTAAATAAGGCTACTAAAAAGGATAATTACGCATTACCTTTTATCGATCAAATGTTAGAAAGATTATCCAAACATACACATTCTTGCTTTCTACATGGTTATTCTGGTTTCTCTCAAATACCCGTGTCAGCCAAAGATCAATCAAAGACTAGTTTTACTTGCCCTTTTGGTACCTTTGCTTATAGACGTATGCCTTTTGGTTTATGTAATGCACCTGCTACCTTTCAAAGATGCATGATGGCTATATTCTCTGACTTTTGTGAAAAGATTTGTGAGGTTTTCATGGACGATTTCTCCGTCTATGGATCTTCTTTTGATGACTGTTTGAGCAACCTTGATCGAGTTTTGCAGAGATGTGAAGAAACTAATCTTGTCTTGAATTGGGAAAAGTGCCACTTTATGGTTAATGAAGGTATTGTCTTGGGGCACAAAGTTTCTGAAAGAGGTATTGAGGTTGGTAAAGCCAAGGTTGATGCTATTGAGAAGATGCCATGTCCCAAGGACATCAAAGGTATAAGAAGTTTACTTGGCCATGCCGGATTTTATAGGAGGTTCATTAAGGACTTCACAAAAATTTCCCGGCCTCTAACTAATTTATTACAAAAAGATATACCATTTGTCTTTGATGATGATTGTGTAGAAACATTCGAAATACTTAAGAAAGCATTAATCTCTGCACCTATTGTTCAGCCACCTGATTGGAATTTACCCTTTGAAATTATGTGTGATGCTAGTGATTATGCTGTGGGTGCTGTTCTAGGACAAAGAGTTGATAAGAAATTAAATGTCATTCAATATGCTAGTAAAACCCTAGACAATGCTCAAAGAAATTATGCTACTACCGAAAAAGAATTCTTAGCAGTTGTATTTGCTTGTGATAAGTTCAGACCTTATATTGTTGATTCTAAAGTAACTATTCACACTGATCATGCTGCTATTAAATATCTTATGGAAAATAAGAATGCTAAACCTAGACTTATTAGATGGGTTCTCTTGCTACAAGAATTTGACTTACATATCGTTGATAGAAAGGGAGCTGAGAACCCCGTTGCAGACAACTTGTCTAGGTTAGAAAATGTGCTTGATGACCCACTTCCTATTGATGATAGCTTTCCTGATGAGCAATTAAGTGTCATAAATGCTTCTCATACTTCTCCATGGTATGCTAATTATGCTAATTACATTGTTGCTAAGTTTATACCACCTAGTTTCACATACCAACAAAAGAAAAAGTTCTTCTATGATTTGAGGCATTACTTTTGGGATGACCCACATCTTTATAAAGAAGGAGTAGATGGTGTTATTAGACGTTGTGTACCTGAGCATGAACAGGAAAAGATCCTACACAAGTGTCACTCCGAAGCTTATGGAGGACACCATGCTGGAGATAGAACTGCACATAAGGTATTGCAATCTGGTTTTTATTGGCCTACTCTCTTCAAGGATTCCCGTAAGTTTGTCTTATCTTGTGATGAATGTCAAAGAATTGGTAATATTAGTAGACGTCAAGAAATGCCTATGAACTATTCACTTGTTATTGAACCATTTGATGTTTGGGGCTTTGACTATATGGGGCCTTTTCCTTCCTCTAATGGATATACACATATTTTAGTTGCTGTTGATTACGTTACTAAGTGGGTAGAAGCTATTCCAACTAGTAGTGCTGATCATAACACTTCTATTAAAATGCTTAAAGAAGTTATTTTTCCAAGATTTGGAGTCCCTAGATATTTAATGACTGATGGTGGTTCACATTTTATTCATGGTGCTTTCTGTAAAATGCTTGCTAAACATGATGTTAATCATATAATTGCATCTCCTTATCATCCTCAGTCTAGTGGCCAAGTAGAATTGAGTAATAGAGAGCTCAAATTAATTTTGCAAAAGACTGTTAATAGATTTAGAAATAATTGGTCCAAGAAACTTTATGATGCATTATGGGCTTATAGAACTGCATATAAAAATCCTATGTGTATGTCTCCGTATAAAATGGTTTATGGAAAAGCATGTCACTTACCTCTCGAACTAGAACACAAGGCATATTGGGCTATTAAAGAGCTCAATTATGATTTTAAACTTGCCGGTGAGAAGAGGTTATTTGATATTAGCTCACTCGATGAATGGAGAACCCAAGCCTACGAAAATGCCAAGTTGTTTAAATAAAAAGTTAAAAGATGGCATGACAAAAGGATACAAAAGCGCGAGTTTAATGTAGGTGATTATGTATTGCTATACAACTCTCGTTTAAGATTTTTTGCTGGAAAACTTCTCTCTAAATGGGAAGGTCCTTACGTTATCGAGGAGGTCTATCGTTCCGGTGCCATAAAAATCAACAACTTCGAAGGCACAAATCTGAAGGTGGTGAACGGTCAAAGAATCAAACATTATATCTCAGGTAATCCCATAAATGTTGAAACCAATATTATTGAAACCGTAACCCCGGAGGAATACATAAGGGACACTTTCTGAAACGTTTCAGACTCCGAAAAGGAATAGGTATGTGGTACGGTAAGTAAACCGACTCTAAAACAGTTTTAAGGCAATATTTCTCTGTTTTGGAATATTTAGAAAAATAGAAAAATAAGAAGCAGTCCGGGAAGGACACGAGGGCTCCACGAGGGTGGAGGGCACGCCCTACCCCCTGGGCGCGCCCCCTACCTCGTGGGCACCTTGTGTGCTCTCCGGACTCCGTTTTCGTACATGACACGTATTTTGGTCGGTAAAAATTCATTATATAATCTCCCGGAGGTTTTGACTCCCGTATCACGCAATTACCCTTTGTTTGTGTTTCGAGCTATCACTGCTGCAGATTAGAGCAAGATGTCTTCGCAAGAGTCAGTCGGGGAGAGCCGGGTGTCTCATCCGGTACCGAGATCAATGACTAACAATAATGTTGACCTCCTTGGGCCAGCTACGGAGGAAGAGATGGAGGCTGACTTGAAGAGGATAGATGCCATGGAAGAGGATCAAGAAGTCACTTCCCGCTTCCGAGCTGGATTCACAATGGGAGAACTGCAGAGCTCGGCTATTCCAAACTCGGTTATCCCTTCCAATGTTAGATTTGTTTCTTCTGAGAATATGAAAAAGAGTGTCACTGGTTCTCCCGCAGCTATGCAACACCCTTGGGTGCAGGGAGCTTTGGCTGTTACAGGAAAACTCCGAAAGGAAATAATGGACCTCAAGCAGCAAGTCAATAAGCTCGAGGAGGAGAATCGTATCCTGAGGGGCATCATCGCCAAGAATATCACATCACCATCCCCGAAAAGAGAGACATAATCACATGGGTATGGGCACTCCCCTTGGCAACTGCCAAGCTTGGGGGAGTGCCCCAGTATCGTATCACCATCACTTCTACCTTTATCGTTTTTCTTAGTTCGATCCTTTTGGTAATATCTTGATCTAGTAGAATAAAAGTTCTTAGTATGATCTAGTCGTGAGTTTTGCTTTATAATCCTTCTATGTAATCGAGTCCGTGAGCTATATAATAAAGATTAGTGTTGAGTCAAGGGCTTGATTATTTTGCCATGATCCTAAGAGAAAGAAAAGAGAAAGAAATAAAAAGAAACAAAGAGATCATGTGAATCTTATGGAGAGTCGTGAGCTCACATAGAGAAAGTATGATGAATAAAAGTTGTTGAGGGTTAACAAACATAGTTTTGGTCATCGTTGCAATTAATAGGAAGTAATAAAGAAAGAGAGGTCTTCACATATAAATATACTATCTTGGACATCTTTTATGATTGTGAGCACTCATTAAAATATGACATGCTAAAGAGTTGATGTTGGACAAGGAAGACAACGTAATGGGTTTTGTTTTCTTACATCTGAGATAAATTATATTGTCATGGATCATCCAACATGGTTGAGCTTGCCTTTCTCCCTCATGCTAGCCAAATTCATCACACCAAGTAGAGATACTACTTGTGCTTCCAAATACCCTTAAACCAGTCTTGCCATGAGAGTCCACCATACCTACCTATGGATTGAGTAAGATCCTCCAAGTGAGTTGTCATCAGTGCAAGCAATAAAAAATTGCTCTCTAAATATGTATGACTTATTAGTGTGGGAGAAATAAGCTTTATACGATCGTGTGATATGGAAGAAATAAAAGCGACAGACTGCATAATAAAGGTCCATATCACAAGTGGCAATATAAAGTGACGTTCTTTCGCATTAAGATTTTGTGCATCCAACTACAAAAGCGCATGACAACCTCTGCTTCCCTCTGCGAAGGGCTTATCTTTTACTTTTATCTCCTACATTGCGTAAGAGTCATGGTGATCTTCACCCTTCCTTTGTACATTTTATCCTTTGGCGAGCACAGTATGTTGGAAAGATCCTGGTATATATGGCTAATTGGATGTGAGTTTTCATGAACTATTATTGTTGACATTACCCTTGAGGTAAAACGTTGGGAGCCAAAACTATAAGACCCTATCTTTCTCTATGTCCGATTAAAACTCCATACCCATAAGTATTGCGTGAGTGTCAACAATTGTGAAAGACTATATGATATTTGAGTATGTGGACTTGCTGAAAAACTCTTATACATTGACTCTTTCCTATGTTATGATAAATTGCAATTGCTCCAACGATTGAGATTATAGTTTGTTAGTTTTCAATGAAGTTTACGATTCATACTTGAAATTGTGATTCAATTATTACTCTAGCATAAGAAATCATGTAAAAAGAATTATATAAGTGTTGTTCTAAGAATAATCATGATGCCCTCATGTCTGTATTTTATTTTTATCGACACCTCTATCTCTAAACATGTGGACATATTTTTCGATTTCGGCTTTTCGCTTGAGGACAAGCGAGGTCTAAGCTTGGGGGAGTTGATACGTCCATTTTGCATCATGCTTTTATATCAATATTTATTGCATTATGGGCTGTTATTACACATTATGTCACAATACTTATGCCCATTCTCTCTTATTTTACAAGGTTTACATAAAGAGGGAGAATGCCGGCAGCTGGGATTCTGGGCTGGAAAAGGAGAAAATATTAGAGACCTATTTTGCACAGCTCCAAAAGTCCTGAAACTTCATGGAAGATGTTTTCAGAATATATAAAAAATACTCAGTGAAAGAGATTCACCAGGGGGTCCACACCCTGCCCACGAGGGTGGGGGGCGCGCCCTACCCCCTGGGCGCGCCCCCTACCTCGTGGGCCCCCTGGTGGCCCTCCGATGGCCATCTTCTGCTATATGAAGTCTTTAGATGGGAAAAAAATAACAAGCCATCTTCTCGGACGAAACTCCGCCGCCACGAGGCGAAACCTTGGCGGAACCAATCTAGGGCTCTGGCGGAGCTGTTCTGCCGGGGAAACTTCCCTCCCGGAGGGGGAAATCATCGCCATCGTCATCACCAACGCTCCTCTCATCGGGAGAGGGCAATCTCCATCAACATCTTCATCAGCACCATCTCCTCTCAAAACCCTAGTTCATCTCTTGTATCCAATTCTTGTCTCCAAGTCCGGGATTGGTGCTAGTAGGTTGCTAGTAGTGTCAATTACTCCTTGTAGTTGATGCTAGTTGGTTTATTTGGTGGAAGATCATATGTTCAGATCCTATATGCATATTAATACCCCTCTGATTATGAACATGTTTATGCTTTGTGAGTAGTTACGTTTGTTCATGAGGACATGGGAGAAGTCTTACTATTAGTAGTCATGTGAATTTGGTATTCGTTCGATATTTTGATGAGATGTATGTTGTCTCTCCTCTAGTGGTGTTATGTGAACATCGACTACATGACACTTCACCATTATTTGGGCCTAGAGGAAGGCATTGGGAAGTAATAAGTAGATGATGGGTTGCTAGAGTGACAGAAGCTTAAACCCTAGTTTATGCGTTGCTTCGTAAGGGGCTGATTTGGATCCATATGTTTCATGCTATGGTTAGGTTTACCTTAATACTTTAGTTGTAGTTGCGGATGCTTGCATTAGAGGTTAATCATAAGTGGGATGCTTTTCCAAGTAAGGACAGTACCCAAGCACCGGTCCACCCACATACCAAATTATCAAAGTACCGAACGCGAATCATATGAGCGTGATGAAAACTAGCTTGATGATATTCCCATGTGTCCTCGGGAGCGTTTTTCTCTATATAAGAGTTTTTCCAGGCTTGTCCTTTGCTACAAAAAGGATTGGGCCACCTTGCTGCACTTTATTTACTTTTGTTACTTGTTGCTCGTTACAAATTATCCTATCACAAAACTATCGGTTACCACTTATTTCAGTACTTGCAGAGAACACCTTGCTGGAAATCGCTTATCATTTCCTTCCGCTCCTCATTGGGTTTGACACTCTTACTTATCGAAAGGACTATGATAGAACCCCTATACTTGTGGGTCATTAGTGTGCCCCCCTGGTGTGTTCTTAGTGCCAATAATTCTTAAATATTCTACCAAACATCATATATAATTTTCAGGACATTTGGAGAACTTTTATTTTCAGGGTATTTTTTATTGCAAGGATAATTCAAAAAACAGACAGAAAATACTATTTTTTCTTTATTTAATCTAAATAACAGAAAGTAAAAGGATGGTACAGAGAGTTGTGCTTTCTAACTTCATCCATCTCATGCTCATCAAAAGGAATCCACTAACAAGGTTGATCAAGTCTTGTTAACAAACTCTTTCCGAATAACATGAAACCGGAGAATTTTCAAATAACACTAAGTTACCTCACCGGGGATATGCACGTCCCTAACAATAAGAATATCATATTTCTTTTTGACAGTAGGAATAGGGAATTCAAAACCTCGAATAGTAATTGTTGGAATTTTTCTAATAGAATTGATACCGTATGCTCATTACCATTAACATGAATAGTTACATTGCCTTTTTTGCAATCAATAACAGCCCCTGCTGTATTCAAAAAGGGTCTACCAAGGATAAGCGACATGCTATCGTCCTCGGGAATATCAATAATAACAAAGTCCGTTAAAATAGTAACGTTTGCAACCACAACAGGCACATCCTCACAAATACCGACAGGTATAGCAGTTGATTTATCGGCCATTTGCAAAGATATTTCAGTAGGTGTCAACTTATTCAAATCAAGTCTACGATATAAAGAGAGAGGCATAACACTAACACCGGCTCCAAGATCACATAAAGCGGTTTTAACATAGTTTCTTTTAGTGGAGCATGGTATTGTTGGTACTCCTGGATCTCCAAGTTTCTTTGGTATTCCAACCTTAAAAGTATAATTAGCAAGCATGGTGGAAATTTCAGCTTCCGGTATCTTTCTTTTATTTGTAAACTTATCTTTCATGTACTTAGCATAAGGATTCATTTTAAGTATATCAATCAAACACATACGCAGAAAGATAGGTCTACTTATTTCAGCAAAGCGCTCAAAATCTTCATCATTCTTTTTCTTGGATGGTTTAGGAGGAAAAGGCATGGGTTTCTCAACCCATGGTTCTCTTTCTTTACCATGCTTCCTAGCAACAAAGTCTCTCTTATCATAATATTGATTATTTGATTGTGGGTTATCAAGATCAACAACATGTTCAATCTCTACATCATTGTTATTGCTAGGTTATTCATCAACATGAACATCATCATTTACATTATCACTAGGTTCATGTTCATTACCAGATTGATGTGGAGCGAACCTCGAGGCGAGGATCGATCCGTTGTTGGCCCGATCTTTCACGGCACAAACATCCATCGCAACAAGAACAAGTCACGGGTTTATGAAGATGTTCACAAATCTCACAAAAACAACACGCCAACCCCTCGATCTGAAGGAATAACATGGACGAACCATATAGGTTCAGCTTGTAATCTCCTATGCGTCGCGTCGCAGGAACTCACACGCCAGTAGAGACTTTTGACAAGATTTCTCAAAACTCGATAATGGCCGACGGCCGAAAAAACACACACGTGTCTAATTCATCTCAAAATAACCTCCTTTATACAACAGTGTATCTGGCTTTATATATTAGCCGGCCATCTAATCTAGTAAGGAAACATACGCACGCAAGTTTTCCTAATCCTACTTGATTTAAACTTATTTGCCTTTTACATCCCGACACCCACACATATATATTAAACAAACCTATCTATAACTAAGGTAGATATTTGGTACTAGTACACCTCCTTTCCTTGACAGGATCGCTGGTGGCCCCCATCCAACATTGCTCAAGGAAAATAGATCACGTAGCTTATTCTTTGGTCTGTCACGTAGGGGATTCCTCTCCTTGTATGGAATAAATAAGAAAATGATCCGAACCCTTCTTCTCTTTGTTGCGTGCCCATCAAAATTACCAAAGAAATCACGTAGAAAAATCCTCATAGCAGACCGCCAAATAAAATAAGTTGGAGAAAAATCCCTTATTACATGTCCTTTCCATTTATCTCCCACCGAAAAATTTCTTTTCTTTCCAAATTGAAAACACCTTGGTACGTATACGTCTCTGACCTCGAGCGTATCTGTCTCCAGCACATAATTCTGAACAACCAAACTAGTAACATCTCGAGGAACAACAACATTAGCAAACATGTTAATGGTCGTATCATCCTCCCTCCCCTCAAGCAAAACCGTCCTCGGTTTTGAGTCTACCTATATAGTAATATCGTAGTCTTCATATTGAACATGCGTCGAAAAAAATTCAGTAGCTTTGGCTTCCTTCTTTGTTTCTTCTTGCTCCTTCATCTTCTGCAGTCGTACTTTCCTCCATGTCTTGAACAACTTCTTCTCCATAGTCATGAGAACATATTTTTTATCCTTTTCGATGGTGTACGAGTTGCCGAGACAACTATATGCAGCTGTGTTCTCTACATACCATGGATCTCCTAGTAACATATGACACGAAACCATGGGCACTGGAATTACATCGCACAAGACCTCACAAGAAAATCTGCCGACCGAAAACAATACCATAGTTTGGTGCGTTATGTCGAGCTTGTCGTAGCACCTCCTCAACATGTATGGTCGTGGATGTGGTGTCATTGATAGCTCCAACTTCTCCACCATGTCGATGCCCACCATGTTGACAGAACTGTCATGATCGATCGTCGTGGTGAAAACTTTCTCTCTTACTTTACAGTACGTGTGAAAAAGTTCGGCACCGTAGCCTTTCTCCTCTAGCAAAAAGTCACCGGATAGCTTCCAGTAGCTCCTTAGTGACGGCGCGCCGGGCGTCTCCTCCGAAGTGCTGTGAGAAACACCAGATGATACGACCATTAACATGTTTGCTAATGTTGTTGTTCCTCGAGATGTTACTAGTTTGGTTGTTCATAATTATGTGCTGGAGACAGATACGCTCGAGGTCAGAGATGTATACGTACCAAGGTGTTTTCAATTTGGAAAGAAAAGAAATTTTTCGGTGGGAGATAAATGGAAAGGACACGTAATAAGGGATTTTTCTCCAACTTATTTTATTTGGCGGTCTGCTATGAGGATTTGTCTACGTGATTGCTTTGGTAATTTTGATGGGCACGCAACAAAGAGAAGAAGGGTTCGGATCATTTTCTTATTTATTCCATACAAGGAGAGGAATCCCCTACGTCACAGACCAAAGAATAAGCTACGGGATCTATTTTCCTTGAGCAATGTTGGATGGGGGCCACCAGCCAATCTTGTCAAGGAAAGGAGGCGTACTAGTACCAAATATCTACCTTAGTTATAGATAGGTTTGTTTAATATATACGTGTGGGTGCCGGGATGTAAAAGGCAAATAAGTTTAAATCAAGTAGGATTAGGAAAACTTGCGTGCATATGTTTCCTTACTAGATTAGATGGCCGGCTAATATATAAAGCCAGATACGCTGTTGTACAAAGGAGGTTATTTTGAGATAAATTAGACACGTGTGTGTTTTTTCGGCCGTCGGCCATTATCGAGTTTTGAGAAATCTTGTCAAAAGTCTCTACTGGCGTGTGAGTTCCTGCGACGCGACATATAGGAGATTACAAGCTGAACCTATACGGTTCGTCCACGTTATTCCTTCAGATCGAGGGGTTGGCGTGTTGTTTTTGTGGGATTTGCGAACATCTTTGTAAACCCGCGACTTGTTCTTGCTGCGATGGATGTTTGTGCCGTGAAAGATTGGGCCAACAACGGATCGATCCTCGCCTCGAGGTTCGCTCCACATCAAGTGGTAAGAAAACATACGCACACAAGTTTTTCTAATCCTACTTGATTTAAACTTATTTGCCTTTTACATACCGGCACCCACATGTATATATTAAACAAACCTATCTATGACTAAGGTAGATATTTGGTACTAGTACGCCTCCTTTCCTTGACAAGATCGGCTGGTGGCCCCCATCCAACATTGCTCAAGGAAAATAGATCACGTAGCTTATTCTTTGGTCTGTCACGTAGGGGATTCCTCTCCTTGTATGGAATAAATAAGAAAATGATCCGAACCCTTCTTCTCTTTGTTGCGTGCCCATCAAAATTACCAAAGCAATCACGTAGACAAATCCTCATAGCAAACCGCCAAAAAAAATAAGTTGGAGAAAAATCCCTTATTACGTGTCCTTTCCATTTATCTCCCACCGAAAAATTTCTTTTCTTTCCAAATTGAAAACACCTTGGTACGTATACGTCTCTGACCTCGAGCGTATCTATCTCCAGCACATAATTCTGAACAACCAAACTAGTAACATCTCGAAGAACGACAACATTAGCAAACATGTTAATGGTCGTATCACAGATTGTGTTTCAGCATCAGAAATATAAATATCATTGGGATTCTCAGGTGTGCCAACATCAGGTTCATTAGAAGCATGCAAATCCCTATCATTTTTGTTTTTCTTCTTCTTAGAAGAACTAGATGCATCAACATTAGTTCTCTGAGAATCTTACTCAATTCTCTTAGGGTGGCCCTCATGATACAAAGGTTCCTGAGTCATTTTACCCCCTCTGGTCATAACTCTAACAACATTATCACTTTTCTTGTTATTTAATTCGTTGAGCAAATCATTTTGAGCTTTAAGTACTTATTCTACTTGAGTGGTAACCATAGAAGCATGTTTACTAATAATTTTAAGCTCACCTTTAAATCTAGACATATAATTACTCAAGTGTTCAATCATATAAGCATTATATTTCAATTGTCTACCAACATAAGCATTGAAGTTTTCTTGTTTAACAATAAAATTATCAAACTCATCTAAGCATTGGCTAGCAGACTTATACCGAGGAATATCACCTTCATCAAATCTATAGAGAGAATTTACCTTTACTACCTATGTCGGGTTATCAAGACCATGTATTTCTTCAATAGGTGGTAAATTCTTAATTCAGCTTTAATACCCTTTTCTTTCATAGAATTCTTTGCCTCTTGCATATCTTCAGGACTGAGAAATAGTATACCCCTTTTCTTCAGAGTTGGCTTAGGAGTTGGTTCAGGAAGTGTCCAATCATTATCGTTACTCAACATATAATTCAATAACAATTCAGCTTGATCAATAGTTCTTTCCCTGAAAACACAACCAGCACAACTATCCAGGTGGTCTCTAGAAGCATCGGTTAGTCCATTATAAAAGATATCAAGTATTTCATTTTTCTTGAGAGGATGATCAAGCAAAGCATTAAGTAATCAGAGAAGCCTCCCCCAAGCTTGTGAGAGACTCTCTTCTTCAGTTTGCACAAAATTATATATTTCCCTTAAAGCAGCTTGTTTCTTATGAGCAGGGAAATATTTAGCAGAGAAATAATAAGTCATTTCCTAGGGACTACGCACACAACCAGGATCAAGAGAATTAAACCATGTTTTAGCATCACCCTTTAATGAGAATAGAAATAGCTTAAGTATATAGTAGTAACGAGTTTTTTCCTCAAGAGTGAATAGGGTGGCTATATCATTCAATTTAGTAAGATGTGCCACAAAAGTTTCAGATTCATAGCCATAAAAATGATCAGATTCAACCAAAGTAATTAACTCAGGATCGACAGAGGAATCATAATCCTTATCGGAAATACAGATAGGTGAAGTAGCAAAAGCAGGGTCATATTTCATTCTAGCATTCAAAGATTTTTCTTTCAGCTTAGCTAACAGTTTCTTAAGATCATATCTATCTTTGCAAGCTAAAAATTCTCTAGCAGTTTCTTCATCCATAACATAACCCTCAGGTACATCAGGCAATTCATATCTAGGGGGAGAATCTTCATCATCACTTTCATTGATATTATCAGTTTCAATAATTTCATTCTCTCTAACCCTAACAAGTTGTTCATCAAGAAATTCACCTAATGGCACAGTATTATCAATCATAGAAGTAGTTTCATCATGAGTATCATGCAAAGCAGAAGTGGCATCATCTATAACATGCAACATATTAGAATCAATAGCAGGTGTAGGTGTCGCAAGTTTACTCAAAACATCAGGTGAATCAAGTGCAGAGCTAGATGGCAGTTCCTAACCTCCCCTCGTAGTTGAGCGATAAATCTTGGTTCTTTCATCTTTCAAGTTCCTCATAGTGATCAACAAATATAAATACCAAGTGACTCAAAGAATAGAGCTATGCCCCTGGCAATGGTGCCAGAAAATAGTCTTGATAACCCACAAGTATAGGGGATCACAACATTTTTCGAGGGTAGAGTATTCAACCCAAATTTATTGATTCGACAAGGGGAGCCAAAGAATATTCTCAAGTATTAATAGTTGAGTTGTCAATTCAACCGCACCTGAAAGACTTAATATCTGCAGCAAAGTATTTAGTAGCAAAGTAATATGGAAGTAATGGTAACGGTGGTAAAAGTAACAGTATTGGTTTTGTAGTGATTGTAACAGTGGCAACAAAAAAGTAACTAAGCAAATATCAATATGTGAAAAGCTCGTAGGCATTGGATCAGTGATGGATAATTATGTCGGATGCGATTCCTCATGCAACAGTTATAACATAGGGTGACACAGAACTAGCTCCAGTTCATCAATGTAATGTAGGCATGTATTCCGAATATAGTCATACGTGCTTATGGAAAAGAACTTGCATGACATCTTTTGTCCTACCCTCCCGTGGCAGCGGGGTCCTATTGGAAACTAAGGGATATTAAGGCCTACTTTTAATAGAGTACCGAAACAAAGCATTAACACTTAGTGAATATGAACTCCTCAAACTATAGTCATCACCGGGAGTGGTCCCGATTATTGTCACTTTGTGGTTACCGGATCATAACACATAGTAGGTGACTATTGACCTACAAAATAGGATCAAGAACTCACATATATTATGAAAACATAATAGGTTCAGATCTGAAATCATGGCACTCAGGCCCTAGTGACAAGCATTAAGCATGGCGGTGAGCATCATGAAATTGGTGATGGAGGAAGGTTGATGATGATGATGGCGACGGATTCCCCTCTCCGGAGCCCCGAACGGACTCCATATCAGCCCTCCCGAGAGAGATTAGGGCTTGGCAGCGGCTCCGTATCGTAAATCGCGATGAATCCTTCTCTCTGATTTTTTTCTCCGCGAACGTGAATATATAGAGTTGGAGTTGAGGTCGGTGGAGCCTCAGGGGGCCCACGAGGCAGGGGGCGCGCCTTAGGGGGGTGGATACGCCCTCCACCCTCGTGGACAGAGTGTGGGCCCCCTGGTGTTGTTTCTTTCGCCAATATTTTTTATAAATTCCAAAAATATTCTCCGTGAAGTTTCAGGTCATTCCGAGAACTTTTTTTTCTGCACAAAAATAACACCATGGCAATTCTGCTGAAAACATCGTCAGTCTGGGTTCCATTCAAATCATGCAAGTTAGAGTCCAAAACAAGGGCAAAAGTGTTTGGAAAAGTAGATACGATGGAGACGTATTAGGGCAATGCTACTATCCTTTTACCACACTTGTGCTTCAAAGTAGCACCATGATCTTCGTGATAGAGAGTCTCTCACTTCCATATACTAGTGGGAATTCTTCATTATAGAACTTGGCTTGTATATTCCATTGATGGGCTTTCTCAAATTTCCCTAGGTCTTCATGAGCAAGCGATTTGGATGCACACCCACTTAGTTTCTTTTTGAGCTTTCATACACTTATAGCTCTTGTGCATCCGTTGCACGACAATCCCTACTCACTCACATTGATATCTATTGATGGGCATCTCCATAGCTTGTTAATATGCCTAGTTGTTGTGAGACTTTCTCCTTCTTTTTGTCTTCTCCATAACCACCATATTCTATCTCACCTATAGTGCTATATCCATGGCTCACTGATAACCACCCACAAGTATAGGGGACCGCAACAGTTTTCGAGGGTAGAGTATTCAACCCGAATTTATAGATTTGACACAAGGGGAGCCAAAGAATATTTGAAGGTATTAGCATGTGAGTTGTCAATTCAACCACACCTGGAGATTAATTATCCGCAGCAACATGATCAGTAGCAAAGTAATATGATAGTTTTGATAGAAGTGACAACAACAACAGTAACGATAACAGTGATAGCAGTAGTTTTGTAGCAAGTGTAATAGTGACGATAGCAGTAGTAACTTAGCAAGAACAATATAAGATAAATTCATAGGCATTGGATCGGTGACTTGTTGGATGATATTCATCATGAGATAGTTATAACCTAGGGCGATACAACACTAGCTCCAGTTCATCAATATAATGTAGGCATGTATTCCGTAAATAGTCATACGTGCTTATGGAAAGAACTTGCATGACATCTTTTGTCCTACCCTCCTGTGGCAGCGGGGTCCTATTGGAAACTAAGGGATATTAAGGCCTCCTTTTAATAGAGAACTGGAATAAAGCATTAACACATGGTGAATACATGAACTCCTCAAACTACGGTCATCACCGGGAGTGGTCCCGACTATTGTCACTCCGGGGTTGCCGGATCATAACACGTAGTAGGTGACTATAACTTGCAAGATCGGATCTAGAATGTGGATATAATGGTGATAACATAAATGGTTCAGATCTAAAATCATGGCACCCGGGCCCAAAGTGACAAGCATTAAGCATGGCAAAAGTCATAGCAACACCAATCTTAGAACATAGTGGATACTAGGGATCAGGTCCTAACAAAACTAACTCGATTACATGATGAATCTCATCCAACTCTTCACCGACCAGCGAGCCTATGAAGGAATTACTCACTCCCGGTGGGGAGCATCATGGAATTGGCGATAGAGAAGGGTTGGTGATGATGAAGAACGAAGACCCCCTCTCCGGAGCCCCAAACGGACTCCAGATCTGGCCTCCCAATGAAGAACAGGAGGTGACGGCGGCTCCGTCTCGTGGATCGCGATAATTCTTTCTCCCTGTTTTTTTCTGGAAAAATAGGATTTTATAGCATCGGTTTCAGGGTCTGCGGGGCCACCAGGTGGGGACAACCCACCTGGGCACGCCAGGAGGGGGGGCCCTGGTGGGTTGTGCCCACCCAGGTGCTCCCGTCCAATGGATCTTGGCTCCAGAAATTCTTATTTATTGTATAAACAATCCTCGCAAAGTTTTGTTCCGTCCCGAGAACTTCTATTTCTGCACAAAAACAACACCATGGTAGTTCTGCTGAAAACATGGTCAGTCGGGGGTTCAAACCATGCAAATTAGAGTCCAAAACAAGAGGAAAAGAGTTAGGAAAAGTAGATACGTTGGGGATGTATCAGCTCCCCCAAGCTTAAACCTTTGCTTGTCCTCAAGCAATTCAGTTGATAAACTGAAAGTGAAAAAGAAAAACTTTTACGAACTCTTTCGCTCTTGTTTTCATAAATAAGCTTAAACAACACCCAGGTTTTCAGCCAACATTATAACTAACCATATCGACAATAACTCTTAAAAATTATATTAACTCGTACCAATGACATAATCATCTAGCGAGCAATAATAAGATATCTCAAACGGCAACACATTATCAAAACAACCATGATATAATATAACGATAGTGGTATCTCGCTAGCCCTCTCTGAGACCGCAAAACATAAATGTAGAGCACCTCCAAAGTTTAAGCAGCGACTAAACATTGTAATTCATGGTAGAAAAGATCCAGTCATGATGCACCCAACATTAGCTACACACAATGCATGAGTCATGACATCAGTGCTCTTATGTTCTGGCGCTTGTTTTAGAAGGTGATGACACAACATAAAAGTAAATAGATAGTCTCCTCACAAAGGGAAGCAGTGATTTGCAGAGGTGCCAGAGCTCAAGTTTTTAAAACAGAGGTAAATGATATTTTGAGACATGTGATGTCTACTACACAACCTTCTTCTTGGTAGACGTTGTTGGGCCTCCAAGTGCAGAGGTTTGTAGGACAGTAGCAAATTTCCCTCAAGTGGATGACCTAAGGTTTATCAATCCGTGGGAGGCGTAGGGTGAAGATGGTCTCTCTCAAGCAACCCTGCAACCAAATAACAAAGAATCTCTTGTGTCCCCAACACACCCAATACAATGGTAAATTGTATAGGTGCACTAGTTCGGCGAAGATATGGTGGTACAAGTGCAATATGGATAGTAGATAATGGTTTTTGTAATCTGAAAATATAAAAACAGCAAGGTAGCAAGTGGTAAAAGTGAGCACAAATGGTATTGCAATGCTAGGAAACAAGGCCTAGGGTTCATACTTTCACTAGTGCAAGTTCTCTCAACAATAATAACATACTTGGATCATATAACTATCCCTCAACATGCAACAAAGAGCCACTCCAAAGTCACTAATAGCGGAGAACAAACGAAGAGATTATGGTAGGGTACGAAACCGCCTCAAAGTTATCCTTTCTGATAGATCTATTCAAGAGTCTGTAGTAAAATAACACGAAGCTATCTTTCCGTTCAATCTATCCTAGAGTTTGTACTAGAATAACAACTTAAGACACAAATCAACCAAAACCCTAATGTCACCTAGATACTCCAATGTCACCTCAAGTATCCGTGGGTATGATTATACGATATGCATCACACAATCTCAGATTCATCTATTCAACCAACACAAAGAACTTCAAAGAATGCCCCAAGGTTTCTACCGGAGAGTCAAGACGAAAACATGTGCCAACCCCTATGCATAAGTTCACGAGGTCACGGAACTCGCAAGTTGATCACCAAAACATACATCAAGTGGATCATGTGATATCCCATTGTCACCACAGATAAGCACATGCAAGACATACATCAAGTGTTCTCAAATCCTTAAAGACTCAATCCGATAAGATAACTTAAAAAGGAAAACTCAATTCATCACAAGAGAGTAGAGGGGGAGAAACATCATAAGATCCAAATATAATAGCAAAGCTCGTGATACATCAAGATCGTGCCGACTCAAGAACACGAGAGAGAGAGAGAGATCAAACACATAGCTACCGGTACATACCCTCAGCCCCGAGGGTGAACTACTCCCTCCTCATCATGGAGAGCACTGGGATGACGAAGATGGCCACCGGAGAGGGATTCCCCCCTCCGGTAGGGTGCCTGAACAGGTCTAGATTGGTTTTCCGTGGCTACAGAGGCTTTTGGCGGCA
This sequence comes from Triticum dicoccoides, assembly GCF_002162155.2. Lineage (NCBI taxonomy): Eukaryota > Viridiplantae > Streptophyta > Magnoliopsida > Poales > Poaceae > Triticum > Triticum dicoccoides. Next base: position 624,164,446 of record NC_041392.1, read on the forward strand.
GAACTCCCGATCTATTCTGTTCCCCGATGTTTCTAGGGTATATTGATATATATAGGTGAAATAAGTCGGTCAGGGGAGCCGCGAGAGGCCCACGAGGGTGGGGGGCTCGCCCAGGGGGGCAGGCGTGCCTCCCTACCTCGTGGCCACCTTGAAGCTTCCCTGACGTATACTCCAAGTCTCCTTGATTGCTTCCGTTCCAAAAATAACTCTCCCGAAGGTTTCATTCCGTTTGGACTCCGTTTGATATTCCTTTTCTTCGAAACACTGAAATAGGCAACAAAGCATCAATTTAGGCTGGGCCTCCGGTTAATAGGTTAATCCCAAAAATAATATAAAAGTGTATAATAAAGCCCATAAACATCCAAAACAGATAATATAATAGCATGGAACAATAAAAAATTATTAATACATTGGAGACGTATCAGCATCCCCAAGCTTAATTCCTGCTCGTCCTCGAGTAGGTAAATGATAAAAACAGAATTTTTGATGTGGAATGCTACCTAACCTATTTATCAATGTAATCTTCTCTATTGTGGCAAGAATATTCAGATCCATAAGATTCAAGACAAAAGTTTAATATTGACATAAAAATAATAATACTTCAAGCATACTAACAAAGTAATCATGTCTTCTCAAAATAACATGGTCAAAGAAAGCTATCCATACAAAATCATATAGTATGCATATGCTCTATCTTCATCACACAAAATATTTAAATCATGCACAACCCCGATGACAAGCCAATCAATTTTTTCATACTTTTGATGTTCTCAAACTTTTTCAATATTCACGCAATACATGAGTGTGAGCCATGGATATAGCACTATAGGTGGAATAGAATGGTGGTTGTGGAGAAGACAAAAAGGAGGAAGATAGTCTCACATCAACTAGGCGTATCAACGGGCTATGGAGAGGCCCATCAATAGATATCAATGTAAGTGAGTAGGGATCGCCATGCAAGGGATGCACTAGATCTATAAGTGTATGAACGCTCGACAAAAGAAACTAGTGGGTGTGCATCCAAGTCGCTTGCTCACAAAGACCTAGGGCATTTTGAGGAAGCCCATCATTGGAAGATTCCCACTAGTATATGAAAGTGATAACATAGGAGACTCTCTATCATGAAGATCATGGTGCTACTTTGAAGCACAAGTGGGGTAAAAGGATAGTAGCATTGCCCCTTCTCTCTTTTTCTCTCATATTTTTTATTTTTTATTTGGGCCTTTTGTTTTTTTACGTCCTCTTTTTTTCCTTTTTTTTATTTTTCGTCCGGAGTCTCATCTCGACTTGTGGGGGAATCATAGTCTCCATCATCCTTTCCTCACATGGGACAATGCTCTAATAATGATGATCATCACACTTTTATTTACTTACAACTCAAGAATTACAACTCGATACTGAGAACAAAATATGACTCTATATGAATGCCTCCGGCGGTGTACCGGGATGTGCAATGAATCAAGAGTGACATGTATGAAAGATTATGAACGGTGGCTTTGCCACAAATACGATGTCAACTACATGATCATGCATGGCAATATGACAATGATGAAGCGTGTCATAAAAACAGAACGGTGGAAAGTTGCATGGCAATATATCTCGGAATGGCTATGGAAATGCCATAATAGGTAGGTATGGTGGCTGTTTTGAGGAAGGTATATGGTGAATTTATGGTACCGACGAAAGTTGTGCGGTACTAGAGAGGCTAGCAATTGTGGAAGGGTGAGAGTGCGTATAATCCATGGACTCAACATTAGTCATAAAGAACTCACATACTTATTGCAAAAATCTATTAGTTATCAAAACAAAGTACTACGCGCATGCTCCTAGGGGGATAGATTGGTAGGAAAAGACCATCGCTCGTCCCTGACCGCCACTCGTAAGGAAGACAATCAATAAATAAATCATGCTCCGACTTCATCACATAACGGTTCACCATACGTGCATGCTACGGGAATCACAAACTTTAACACAAGTATCTCTCAAATTCACAACTACTCAACTAGCATGACTCTAATATTACCATCTTCATATCTCAAAACAATCATCAAGTATCAAACTTCTCATAGTATTCAATGCACTTTATATGAAAGTTTTTATTATGCCTAAAAGCAAATTACCATGCTGTTCTAAAGACTCTCAAAATGATATAAGTGAAGCATGAGAGTCCATCTATTTCTTCAAAATAAAACCACCGCCGTGCTCTAAAAAGATATAAGTGAAGCGCTAGAGCAAAAGACAAACTACTCCGAAAGATATAAGTGAAGATCAATGAGTAGTTGAATAATTATGCAACTATGTGAAGACTCTCTAACATTTAAGAATTTCACATCTTGGTATTTTTTCAAACAGCAAGAAAAACAAAAGAAAATAAAATGACGCTCCAAGCAAAACACATATCATGTGGTGAATAAAAATATAGCTCCAAGTAAAGTTGCCGATAGACGAAGACAAAAGAGGGGATGCCTTCCGGGGCATCCCCAAGCTTAGGATTTTTGGTGTCCCTGTATTTTACCTTGGGGTGCCATGGGCATCCCCAAGCTTAGGCTCTTGCCACTCCTTATTCCATAGTCCATCGAATCTTTACCCAAAACTTGAAAACTTCACAACACAAAACTTAACAGAAAACTCATAAGCTCCGTTAGTATAAGAAAATAAATCACCACTTAGGTACTGTTGTGAACTCATTCTAAATTCATATTTGTGTAATATCTACTGTATTATAACTTATCTATGGTTCATACCCTCCGATAATACTCATAGATTCATCAAAATAAGCAAACAACACAATGAAAACAGAATCTGTCAAAAACAGAACAGTCTGTAGTAATCTGTAACTCTTGAATACTTCTGTAACTCCAAAAATCCTGAGAAATTACGAAGTCCTAGGAAATTTGTATAATTATCTACTGCAGTTGGAATTGGTATTTTATCGCTCTCTGGTAAAAAATGAAAATTATTTTCATGAGCGCATGCTTTCTGTTTTTATCAGAAAGACCAAACAACAATCACCCAAGAAGATCCTAAAGCCTTTACTTGGCACAAACACTAATTAAAACATAAAACCACATCTAAAAAGAGTCTAGATGAATTATTTATTACTAAACAGGAGCAAAAAGCAAGGAACAAAAATAAAATTGGGTTGCCTCCCAACAAGCGCTATCGTTTAACGCCCCTAGCTAGGCATGATGATTTCAATGATGCTCACATAAAAGATAAGAATTGTAACATAAAGAGAGCAACATTAAGAATATGACTAGCACATTTAAGTCTAACCCACTTCCTATGCATAGGAATTTTGTGAGCAAACAACTTGTGGGAACAAGAATCAACTTGCATAAGAAGGTAAAACAAGCATAACTTCAAGATTTTCAACACATAGAGAGGAAACTTGATATTATTGCAACTCCTACAAGCATATATTCCTCCCTCATAATAATTTTCAGGTGCATCATGAATGAATTCAACAATATAACTATCACATAAAGCATTCTTTTCATGATCTACAAGCATAGAAATTTTATTACTCTCCACATAAGCAAAATTCTTCTCATTCGGAATAGTTGGAGTATCATAAGAAACTCGAATACTATAAATTGTTTCCATATTAAAAGAGTAATGTTCATAAAATGGGTAATGATAATCATGACAATTTTTATAAATATAATCATCATTACTTTTTATAGCATAAGTATCATCACAATAATTATCATAAGTAGCAACTTTGTTCTCATCATAATCGATTGAGACCTCTTCCAAGATAGTGGAATCATTACTAAATAAAGTCATGACCTCTCCAAATCCACTTTCATAATTGTCAAAATAAGATTCAACATCCTCCAAAATAGCAGGATCATTACTTCCTAAAGTTGATACTCTTCCAAACCCACTTTCATCAATATAATCGTCATACATAGGAGGCATGCTATCATCATAATAAATTTGCTCATCAAAACTTGGGAGACTACATATATTCTCAAACATGTCATTCTCATCAAACATAGCATCCCCAAGCTTGGGCCTTTTCATATAATAAGCATAATTACTCTCATCATTAATAGTATGGATAGCACCAATAGTAGTATAACAATTATCATCATCACAATGAGTAATAGAAGGAACATTGTTTGGGAGGGATGCCTTTTTACCTTTGCTTCTCCAACTTTTCTTTTTCTTCTTCACATCATGTGTGGGTTTATTCCTCTTTTTGGAGCTCTTTATTGATGAGATTGGTTGAATAGAAGGCTCATCCTCGTTACCTGATTCATCATAAGAAATAATAGGAGGATATTGGGAAGCCTCTTCCCTTTCATTAGTATTCTCTTCATCCTCTATTTGTTTTCTTTTCTTTATGTAATTGGCAATATAAGGATTTTCAATGCAATTCACCGCATAATACACAAAAAATTCTTCTAGATCAATATCGAGGAATTTCTCAAGGTTATATTCTAGAATATGCTTAGTTATACATTTCATTTCTTTATAACCCAAAAGCAAACTAAGTTCATTATGATGTGCAAGGGAAATCAAATCATCACAATTTTTGGACACGATACGATCATGGAACAATTTGCATCGGAGATTTAAATGACCATGTTCATTGCAAAGTTCACAAGTATGGTGAAGAAATTTTAAATTTTCAGCACAAACATCTAGCCTCTCTTGCAACCACATAGTTTCCAAATACTTATGCCTCTTGCAAAATCTATCTTCCATATTTGGTGTATACTTGCAAACTCTATGCACTCCACAAAAGTTGACATGCTTATAAGAGACATTTTCATCATGACTAGTGCAATCATCATTAGTACTATGTATATTCAAGGAGTTCATACCAACAACTTTGCAATCGTGCTTATCATTCAAAGATTTAGTGCCAAACATTTTATAGACTTATTCTTCTAGCACTTGAGCACAATTTTCCTTTCCATCATTCTCACGAAAAATATTAAAAAGATGAAGCGTATGAGGAAAACTCAATTCCATCTTTTTAATTTTCTTTTATAAACTAAACTAGTGCTAAAATAAGAAACAAAAAGATTCGATTGCAAGATCTAAAGATATACCTTCAAGCGCTAACCTCTCCGGCAACGGCGCCAGAAAAGAGCTTGATGTCTACTACACAACCTTCTTCTTGTAGACGTTGTTGGGCCTCCAAGTGCAGAGGTTTGTAGGACAGTAGCAAATTTCCCTCAAGTGGATGACCTAAGGTTTATCAATCCATGGGAGGTGTAGGGTGAAGATGGTCTATCTGAAGCAACCCTGCAACCAAATAACAAAGAGTCTCTTGTGTCCCCAACACACCCCATACAATGGTAAATTTATAGGTGCACTAGTTCGGCGAAGAGATGGTGATACAAGTGCAATATGGATAGTACATAATGGTTTTTGTAATCTGAAAATATAAAAACAGCAAGGTAGCAAGTGGTAAAAGTGAGCACAAACGGTATTGCAATGCTAGGAAACAAGGCCTAGGGTTCATACTTTCACTAGTGCAAGTTCTCTAAATAATAATAACATACTTGGATCATATAACTATCCCTCAACATGCAACAAAGAGTCACTCCAAAGTCACTAATAGCGGAGAACAAACGAAGAGATTATGGTAGGGTACAAAACCACCTCAAAGTTATCCTTTCTGATCGATCTATTCAAGAGTCCGTAGTAAAATAACACGAAGCTATTCTTTCCGTTCAATATATCCTAGAGTTCGTACTAGAATAACACCTTAAGACACAAATAAACCAAAACCCTAATGTCACCTAGATACTCCAATGTCACCTCAAGTATTCGTGGGTATGATTATACGATATGCATCACACAATCTCAGATTCATCTATTCAACCAACACAAAGAACTTCAAAGAGTTCCCCAAAGTTTCTACCGGAGAGTCAAGACAAAAACGTGTGCCAACCCCTATGCATAAGTTCACGAGGTCACAACTCACAAGTTGATCACCAAAACATACATCAAGTGGATCATGTGATATCCCATTTTCACCATAGATAAGCACATGCAAGACATACGTCATGTGTTCTCAAATCCTTAAAGACTCAATCCGATAAGATAACTTAAAAAGGAAAACTCAATTCATCACAAGAGAGTAGACGAGGAGAAATATCATAAGATCCAAATATAATAGCAAAGCTCGTGATACATCAAGATCGTGCCGACTCAAGAACACGAGAGAGAGAGATCAAACACATAGCTACCGGTACATACCCTCAGCCCCGAGGGTGAACTACTCCCTCCTTGTCATGGAGAGCGCCGAGATGATGAAGATGGCCACCAGAGAGGGATTCCCCCCTTCGGCAGGGTGCCGGAACGGGTCTATATTGGTTTTTGGTGGCTACGGAGGCTTCTGGCAGCGGAACTCCCGATCTATTCTGTTCCCCGATGTTTCTAGGGTGTGTGTGTATATATATATATATATATATATATATATATATACATATATATAGGCGAAAGAAGTCGGTCAGGGGAGCCACGAGGGTCCCACGAGGGTGGGGGGCACACCTCCCTGCCTCGTGGCCACCTTGAAGCTTCCCTGACGTATACTCCAAGTCTCGTGGATTGCTTCCGTTCCAAAAATAACTCTCCCGATGGTTTCATTCCGTTTGGACTCCGTATGATATTCCTTTTCTTCGAAACACTAAAATAGGCAAGAAAACAACATTTTGGGCTGGGCCTCCAGTTAATAGGTTAGTCCCAAAAATAATATAAAAGTGTATAATAAAGCCCATAAACATCCAAAACAGATAATATAATAGCATGGAACAATAAAAAAATTAAAGATACGTTGGAGACGTATCAACATGCACCCTTCTCATTTATTTCACGACTATCAGTTATCAATATCTTTCATGCTAAGCACGCTAGTGGCAGTTCCCAAGCGATAAAAGTAAAGGTTTACTCCCCCTCCACCAACAACCACATTCCACGGCTTATCCGAAATGATGGGTGCCGTCCAAACCAACAATAGTCCCGGGGGAGTTTTGTTTAATTATTTGCATTTTTGAGTTCAAGACTGGGAATTCCTATTACCGCCCTTTTCTCGTGCGATGGCGAGTGAGTAAACACTCAACCTGAGAATAACCTGCTTAGCATGGAAGATACCGACCACCTCCTGTCGTTCCATGAACGATCCATGCACACAAAAGGATATTTATTAGAAGTTTTTTTAGAGGTGGCACATGCAAATTTACTTAAGATGGCAGGGTAATACCACATATAGGTAGGTATGGTGGACTCATCTGGAATAACTTTGGGTTCAAAGTTTTTGATGTACAAGCAGAATTCCCACTTAGTACAGGTGAAGTCTAGCAAATAGGTTGAGAAGCGGCCAGCTAGAGAGCAACAACGGTCATGAACATGCATTATGCATAAGTAATATTGGACACTAGCATGAGTAGGATATGAACACCATGAACATAAATATCATAGATGCTATGTTGGTTTTGATTCAACTACATGCATGAACATGTGCCAAGTCAAGCCACCCGAACATCCAGAGGAGGATACCATATCATCATACTACATCACAATCATTTTAACGCAATGTTGATATCTAAGATAAATCATTATCCACTCCTAGCTACTTATGCATGGCATGAGAAACTATAATCTCTAATTGTCATTGCAACCATGTTTAATCATAATGGGCTGAATCATGGATACTAGGTTAAACATATTTACACAAACAGAACAAGTCGAGTTCATACCCGTTTCTCTCTGCCACAATCAGTTCATTGAATATCGTCATTATTGTCTTTCACTTGCACGACCAAACGGTATGGACATAATAATAGTGCAAGAGTGCCGCGGACTAAGATGGAATCTGCAAACATTTTATTCAAGAGGATAAGACAAGGTAAAATGGGCTCTTTATTAGATCAACAGTTATTCATATTAGAGCCACTCAACATTTTCATCATGGTCTTCTCCTTGAAACGACTCGAATAAACAAAAAAGAAATTTAGATAAACACATTGAAATATTTTTGGAGTTTTTGGTTTTCTTGAACAAGCAAATAAAAGAAAAAAGCAAAAACAAAAAAACTATTTACACGAGAAAGCTCCCAACAAGCAAAAGAAGAACAAGGAAATCTTTTTGGGTTTTCTTTTTAATGCTATAGCTAAGCATGCATAGAAAGTAAACTAACTACAACTATTTTTTTGGTTTTTCTAAGATTTTTGAAACACACAAGGAGAAAGCAAGAAAATAAATTTAACATGGATGATATAATGAAAAAGTGTGAACACCGACAAATGGAATAAGTGGACATGAATGTAATGTCGGTGAGAAACACGTATTCCCCCAAGCTTAGGCTTTTAGCCTAACTTGGTAATCAATCAGAAGCCTGGATAGTAGTTGGGGTACTGAGGAGCGCGCATCCACTGATCCCACTGCTGAGGCTCTTCCTCCTCCTCTGCAGCCTGGTCGTTCCGGTAGGCAATGATGTCTGTAGGCATAATCCTATATTCGCCCTGGCAACAGGATCAAACAAAGAACGAGCAGGCAATGGAAGAATATCACGAGTTTCAATGCTAAAAACCAAGTTATAAGGAATAGGGGTGTCAAGGTAATCTCGTGCAATAAAATGGTGGTGTTCCATGGCTGCGCGGTCTAGGTAAACCTTGGTCAAAGGGTAATCATGAAGGCATATCTCAACATTGAAGTGAGCCGCCAAACGAGTAGCGAAAATCCCACCATGTATTTTACCCTTGGACTTATTAATGTGGAGGCGACGTGCCACAATAGCTCCCAAGCTATAAGTCTTGTCGCCCTCCAATGCATGACGCAAAACAACAAGGTATGGTGAGATGAGCGCACCCACCTTCTCTCTAGCAAGCAAGAATTTTGCAATGAAAAGAGCAAAGTAGTGAACAACGGGAAAATGCATGCCAACGATAGTGATAGCAGACACCCCTCTCTTATCTCCCACTGTCAAGGTACGATAAAAGGCCTCAAACTCTACTGGCCTAGGCTCGGATAAGCTCCCGTCAGAAGGGATCATGCATATGTTACAAAATTCAGTGAGTGGTATCTGACGGGTTTCAGCATATAAATCAAAACACACCTCAGGAGGATTATTCCTAGGAAGTAAAGTAAAACTTTGAACAAAGATGTTTGTGATGGGATGATACTGTTCACATTCAGCTGTGATGAAGTCGGCGAGGCCGGCGTTAGCAGCATATTGTGTGAACTCCTGAAGGATTCCAGCCTCTTCCCTGAACTGGCTGTGCGGCCATTCGCACGGCCATACCTCCGCCAACCTCCGAGGATTGAGATCACTGTCAAATGACTCCCCAATAACACCCTTGGAGTTCTTCTTAGAAGCAAACTTCCTAAAAAATTCATCCTTTTCCTATGAACAAAAATTCTGAAATTTTTAGTCCACAAACTTTTCTCAACAAAACTTCACAAAATTGGTAGCAACTACTCATAGGGATACATAGAAGCCATAGCAAGCATTCAAACTACTTAGAACTCTAAGAATTCAACATGCAAGCTCATCTACTACAGCACCAAGAGTAGCTAATTATTCAAAATATAAACCACTAAAACAAAAACTAATTGGACAAACTGTGGAGTCACATACCAAGCAACAATCCCCCGAAACAATTTCAGAAATGGAGCTTCGAGCAAAGAGATCGAAATCCGTGGGTTTGAGAGCAAGAACATGGGAGAGAGAGAGCAATGGAGAATTTTTTCTGGGTAAGTGATGATGTGGTGTGAAGGGATAAGTGAGGGGGCCCATGTGGGGACCACAACCCACGAGGGCGCGCCTGGGGGTCCTGGCGCGCCCAGGTGGGTTGTTCCCACCTGGTGCACCTCACTCTGATATTATTTGCACCAGAAATTCTTAAATATTCAGAAAAAATCGTATTAAATTTTCAGAGTATTCTGAGAATTTTTATTTTTGGGTCATATTTATTGCATGGGAAATTCAGAAAACAGACAAAACATGGCATTTTATTTTATAACTAATAAAAATATAAAACAAAAAGTAGGGATAGAAGGTAGCGCTTACTAAATCCATCAACTTCATACCTCTCAAAAATGACCCATTAATAAGGTTGATCAAGTCTTATTAGCAACCACTTTCGATTAGCATGAAACTGAAGAACTTTCGTAAATCACTAAGTTATCTCAATGGGGATATGAATTTCCCCAACAATAGGCATTTCATATTTCTTTTGACAGTAGGTAGAGGTATTTGCAAACTTCCAATAGTGATTGTCGGAGATTTTTCAATAACATTAATACCATTCACTTGGAATTATTTCTTCGGAAAGTGCACCGTATGCTCATTACCATTGATATGAAAAGTGACCTTGCTTTTATTGCAATCAATAATAGCCCCTGCACTATTCAAGAAGGTTCTACCAAGGATAATTGACATGTTGTTGTCCTCGGGCATCTCAAGTATAAAAAAGTCAGTCAAAATAGTAACATTAGCAACAACAACGGGCACATCCTCACAAATACTGATAGGTATGGCAGTTGATTTGTCAGCCATTTGCAAAGATATTTCAGTAGGTGTGTGTTTATTCAAATCAAGTCTTTTATATAAAGAGAAAGGCATAACACTAACACCAGCTCCTAAATCACATAAAGCAGTTTTCACATAATTCTTTTTGATGGAGTAAGGTATAGTTGGTATTCCCGGATCTCCAAGTTTTTTAGGTACTCCATCTTTAAAAGTATAATTAGCAAGCATAGTGGAGATTCCATCTTCCAGTATTTTTCTCTTATATATTAGTGATGATGTCTTTCATGTACTTTGCATAAGGAGGCATTTTCAAGATATCAGTCAAGCGAGTACGCAAAAAGACTAGCCTCAACATTTCAGCAAAGTGTTCAAATTCTTCATCATGTTTCTTTTTAGTTGGCTTAAGTGGAAAGGGCATAGGTTTTTGAACCCATGGTTCTCTTTCTTTATCGTATTTTCTAGCAATGAAGTCTCTTTTATCATATCTTTTATTCTTAGGTTGTGGGTTATCAAGATCAACTGGTGGTTCTATCTCAACATCATTGTCTAGTTCTTTATTATTTGTTTGAGTATTTTCATGAACCTCATCATTATCTTTTGAAGGAAATATGCCCTAGAGGCAATAATAAAGTTGTTATTTATATTTACTTATATCATGATAAATATTTATTATTCATGCTAGAATTATATTAACCGGAAACTTAGTACATGTGTGAATACATAGACAAAATAGTGTCCATAGTATGCCTCTACTTGACTAGCTTGTTAATCAAAGATGGTTAAGTTTCCTAACCATAGACATGTGTTGTCATTTGATGAATGGGATCACATCATTAGAGAATGATGTGATGGACAAGACCCATCTGTTAGGTTAGCATAATGATTGTTAAGTTTTATTGCTATTGCTTTCTTCATGACTTAGACATATTCCTCTGACTATGAGATTATGCAACTCCCGATTACCGGAGGAACACCTTGTGTGCTATCAAATGTCACAACGTAATTGGGTAATTATAAAGATGCTCTACATGTGTCTCCGAATGTGTTTGTTGGGTTGGCATAGATCAAGATTAGGATTTGTCACTCCGAGTATCGGGAAGGTATCTCTGGGCCCTCTCGGTAATGCGCATCACTATAAGCCTTGCAAGAAATGTGACTAATGACTTAGTTACGGGATGATGCATTATAGAATGAGTAAAGAGACTTGCCGGTAACGATATTGAACTAGGTATGATGATACCGACGATCAAATCTCGGGCAAGTAATATACCGATGACAAAGGGAATAACATATGTTGTTATTGCGGTTTGACCGATAAAGATCTTCTTAGAATATGTAGGAACCAATATGAGCATACAGGTTCCGCTATTGGTTATTGACCGAAGATGTGTCTCGGTCATGTCTACATAGTTCTCAAACTCGTAGGGTCTGCACGCTTAATGTTCGATGACGATTTGTATTATGAGTTATGTGTTTTGGTGACTGAAGTTTGCTTGGAGTCTCGGATGAGATCATGGACATGAAGAGGAATATCAAAATGGTCAAGAGGTAAAGATTCATATATTGGAAGGTAGTATTCGGACATCGAAATGGTTTCGAGTGGTTCGGGTATTTTACCGGAGTACCGAGGGGTTACCGGAACCCCCACGGGGAAATATTGGGCCAACATGGGCCTTGTGGAGAGAGAGGGGAGCCCACAAGGGGTGGCACACGCCCCCCTCCAAGGAAGTCCGAATAGGAGAAGGAGGAGGGGGCGCGGCCCCCCTTTCCCTCTCCCTCTCCTTCCTTTTCCCCTCTGATGAGAAAGGAAAAGGGGGGGGGGGTGAATCCTACTAGGAGTGGAGTCCTAGTAGGAATCCCCCTATGGCGCGCGCCCCCTTGGTGGCCGGCCTCCTCCTTCCCTCCTTTATATACGGGGGCAGGGGCGCACCCCATAACACATAAATTATTCTCTTAGTCGTGTGCGGTGCCCCCCTCCACAGTTTACTCCTTCGGTCATAACGTCGTAGTGCTTAGGCGAAGCCCTGCGCGGATCACATCACCATCATCGTCACCATGCTGTCGTGCTGACGAAACTCTTCCTCGACGCTCTGCTGGATCAAGAGTTCAAGGGACGTTATCGAGCTAAACGTGTGCTGAACTCGGAGGTGCCGTACGTTCGGTACTAGATCGGTTGGATCATGAAGACGTTCAACTACATCAACAACGTTAACCTAACACTTACGCTTTCAGTCTACGAGGGTACGTGGACACACTCTCCCCCTCTTGTTGCCATGCATCTCCTAGATAGATCTTGCGTGATCATAGGATTTTTTTTTGAAATTGCATGCTACGTTTCCCGATAGTGGCATCCGAGCCAGGTCTATGCGTAGATGATATGCATGAGTAGAACACAAAGAGTTATGGGCAATAATAGTCATACTGCTTGCCACCAACGTCTTATTTGCTTCGGCTGTATTGTTGGATGAAGACGCCCGGACCAACCTTACATGACCACGTTCATGAGACTGGTTCCACCGACAGACATGCAACTTGTTTTGCATAAAGGTGGCTGGCGGGTGTCTATTTCTCTAACTTTAGTTGAATCGAATTTGACTACGGACGGTCCTTGTTGAAGGTTAAAACAGCACACTTGACAAAAAATCGTTGTGGTTTTGATGCGTAGGTAAGAATGGTTCTTTCTAGAAGCCCGTAGCAGCCACGTAAAACTTGCAACAACAAAGTAGAGGACGCCCAACTTGTTTTTGCAGGGCATGTTGTGATGTGATATGGTCAAGACGTGATGAGATATAAATTGTTGTATGAGATTATCATGTTTTGTATAAGTTATCGGCAACTGGCAGTAGCCTTATGGTTGTCACTTTATTGTATGAAATGCAATCGCCATGTAATTGCTTTACTTTATCACTAAGTGGTAGCAATAGTTGTAGAAGCAATAGTTGGCGAGACGACAACGATGCTACGATGGAGATCAAGGTGTCAAGCCGGTAATGATGGAGATCATGATGGTGCTTTGGATATGGAGATCAAAGGCACAAGATGATGATGGCCATATCATGTCACATATTTTGATTGCATGTGATGTTTATATTTTATGCATCTTATTTTTCTTAGTACAGCGGTAGCATTATAAGATGACCCCTCACTAAATTTCAAGGTATAAGTGTTCTCCCTGAGTATGCACCGCTGCTACAGTTTGTCGTGCCAAGGCACCACATGATGATCGGGTGTGATAAGCTCTACGTTCACATACAACAGGTGCACGCCAGTTTTTGCACGTGCAGAATACTCGGGTTAAACTTGACGACCCTAGCATATGCAGATATGGCCTCGGAATGCTGAGACCGAAAGGTGAACGTGAATCATATAGTAGATATGATCAACATAGAGATGTTCACCATTGAAATCTACTCTATCTCACGTGATGATTGGACATGGTTTAGTTGATATGGATCACATGATCATTTATATGACTAGAGTGTCGGATTTCGGGTTCCGGCAGACCCTTGAGGTTCGAACACTGGGGTGCGCGTGGAGATTTCGCCTCCTACCTACCTGCACCCCTCCGCCTCGCTAAGATCTAAGCTATGGAAAGAACAACACAAGAGACACAGGGTTTATACTGGTTCGGGCCACCGTTGTGGTGTAATACCCTACTCCAGTGTGTGGTGTGGTGGATTGCCTCTTGGGCTGATGATGAGGAACAATACAAGGAAGAACAGCCTCACGAGGGTCTGTTCTTGGCTGGGGTGATGAACTGCTGGGAGGAGTTCAATCACCCTTCTCTCTCTCTCTGATTCTGATTCTCTCCCTGATTGTTGATCCCCCTCTCTCCTGGGGGGGGCTAGTCCTATTTATAGAGGCCCTGGTCCTCTTCCCAAATATCGAGTGGGAAGGGAGCCAACAATGGCATGCTAATTTGAAGGGGGACAGCTAGTACTAGCTATCCTAACAAAAGTAGTCTTCGCCTGCACAAAGCTCTGGTGGTGACGCCGTCTTGGGCCCCACAATGACCTCCGTCTTGCAGTCATCCTGGTCTTGGTCTTGTTGCACTGAAATGGCAACCTTTGCCTGATGCCTTGGTACTCCGCGGCTGCGCTTGCTCCCTTTGCACCAAAGAGGAAAGGAGGACACTGCGCGGGCTGGCACCCGCCTGGCGCCTTTGGTCGTCATGGCTTGCGTCACGGGCACCTCGTGAGGTACCCCGCCTTGATCTCTCCGCCTCCTCGCGAGCCAGCCTGATGAGGCCGTGCCTGAGGAAGCTCCATGTCGTCTGCCCCGCGAGGCTTGGCCCCTCGCGAGGGTCTTGGGTCTGTGTTGATGAAGATGGGCCGTGCTGGGGCCCCCTTTGAGCCACGCCGCAGGCCGCAGGCAGGCAAGTCTGGGGACCCCCGTTCCCAGAACGCCGACATAGAGGGATGTCTATCTAAGTGGTAGTTCTTAAGTAATATGATTAATTGAACTTAAATTTATCATGAACTTAGTCCTAATAGTTTTTGCATATCTATGTTGTTGTAGATCAATGGCCCGTGCTATCGTTTCCTTGAATTTTAATGCGTTCCTAGAGAAAGCTAAGTTGAAAAATGATGGTAGCAACTACACGGACTGGGTCCGTAACTTGAGGATTATCCTCATTGCTGCATAGAAGAATTACAACCTGGAAGAACCGCTAGGTGCAAGGCCCGCTGTAGGAGCAACTCCGGATGTTATGAACGTCTGGCAGACTAAAGCTGACGACTACTCGATAGTTCAGTGTGCCATGCTTTATGGCTTAGAATTGGGACTTCAAAGACGTTTTGAACGTCATGGAGCATATGAGATGTTCCAGGAGTTGAAGTTAATATTTCAAGCAAATGCCCGAGTTGGGAGATATGAAGTCTCCAATAAGTTCTATAGCTGCAAGATGGAGGAGAATAGTTCTGTCAATGAACACATACTCAGAATGTCTGGGCACCATAACCACTTGACTCGGCTGGGAGTTAAACTTCCTAATGATAGTGTCATTGACAGAGTTCTTCAATCACTGCCACCAAGCTATAAAGGCTTCATGATGAACTATAATATGCAAGGGATGGAAAAGACAATTACCAAGCTCTTCGCAATGCTAAAGGCTGCGGAGGTAGAAATGAAGAAGGAGCATCAAGTGTTGATGATTAATAAGACCACTAGTTTCAAGAAAAAGGGCAAAGGGAAGAAGGGGAACTTCAAGAAGAATAGCAAGCAAGTTGCTACTCCCGAGAAGAAGGCCAAGTCTGGACCTAAGCCTGAAACTGAGTGCCTCTACTGCAAAGGGACTGGTCACTGGAAGCGGAACTGCCCCAAGTATTTGGCGGATAAGAAGGATGGCAAAGTGAAGGGTATATTTGATATACATGTTATTGATGTGTACCTTACTAATGCTCGTAGTAGCACCTGGGTATTTGATAGTAGTTCTGTTGCTCATATTTGTAACTCGAAACAGGGGCTACAGATTAAACAAAGATTGGCTAAGGACGAGGTGACGATGCACGTCGGAAATGGTTCCAAGGTCGATGTGATCGCCGTCGGCACGCTACCTCTACACCTACCTTCGGGATTAGTCTTAGACATGCATAATTGTTATTTGGTGCCACCATTGAGGATGAACATTACATCTGGATCTTGTTTGATGTGAGACGGTTATTCATTTAAATCAGAGAATAATGGTTGTTCTATTTATATGAGTAATATCTTTTATGGTCATGCACCCTTGATGAGTGGTCTATTTTTGTTAAATCTCGATCATAGTGATGCACATATTCATAATATTGAAGCCAAAAGATGCAAAGTTAATAATGATAGTGCAACTTATTTGTGGCACTGCCGTTTAGGTCATATTGGTGTAAAGCGCATGAAGAAACTCCATGCCGATGGGCTTTTGGAATCACTTGAGTATGAATCGCTTGATGCTTGCAAACCATGCCTCATGGGCAAGATGACTAATACTCTGTTCTCCGGAACAATGGAGCGAGCCACTGACTTATTGGAAATAATACATACTGATGTATGTGGTCCGATGAGTGTTGAGGCTCGCGGCGGGTATCATTATTTTCTGACATTCACGGATGATTTGAGCAGATATGGGTATATCTACTTAATGAAACGTAAGTATGAACATTTGAAAAGTTCAAAGAATTTCAGAGTGAAGTGGAAAATCATCGTAACAAGAAAATAAAGTTTCTACGATCTGATCGTGGAGGTGAATATTTGAGTTACGAGTTTGGTCTTCATTTGAAATAATGTGCAATAGTTTCACAACTCACGCCACCTGGAACACCACAGCGTAATGGTGTGCCCGAACGCCGTAACCGTACTTTATTAGATATGGTGCGATCTATGATGTCTCTTACTGATTTACCACTATCGTTTTGGGGTTATGCTTTAGAGATGGCTGCATTCACGTTAAATAGGGCACCATCTAAAATCCGTTGAGACAACTCCATATGAACTATGGTTTGGCAAGAAACCTAAGCTATCGTTTCTTAAAGTTTGGGGTTGCGATGCTTATGTGAAAAACCTTCAACCTTATAAGTGCTACCTCTTGAGCACTGCGTTGGTTTTCCCCGAAGAGGAAGGGATGATGCAGCAAAGTAGCGTAAGTATTTCCCTCAGTTTTTGAGAACCAAGGTATCAATCCAGTAGGAGGCTACGCGCGAGTCCCTCGTACCTGCACAAAACAAATAAATCCTCGCAACCAACGCAAATAGGGGTTGTCAATCCCAATAAGGCCACTTATGAGAGTGAGATCTGATAGATATGATAAGATAATATTTTTGGTATTTTTATGATAAATATGCAAAGTAAAATAAAGGCAAAGTAAATAGCAAAGGAAATAGCTAAGTAGTAGGAGATTAATATGATGAAGATAGACCCGGGGGCCATAGGTTTCAATAGTGGCTTCTCTCGAGAGCATATGTATTCTACGGTGGGTGAACAAATTACTGTTGAGCAATTGAAAGAATTGAGCATAGTTACGAGAATATCTAGGTATGATCATGTATATAGGCATCACGTCCGAGACAAGTAGACCGACTCCTGCCTGCATCTACTACTATTACTCCACTCATTGACCGCTATCCAGCATGCATCTAGAGTATTAAGTTAAAAATAGAGTAACGCCTTAAGCAAGATGACATGATGTAGAGGGATATACTCATGCAATATGAAGAAAACCCCATCTTGTTATCCTCGATGGAAACAATACAATACGTGCCTTGCTGCCCCTACTGTCCCTGGGAAAGGACACCGCAAGATTGAACCCAAAGCTAAGCACTTCTCCCATTGCAAGAAAGATCAATCTAGTAGGCCAAACCAAACCGATAATTCGAAGAGACTTGCAAAGATAACCAATCATACATAAAAGAATTCAGAGAAGATTCAAATATTATTCATAGATACACTTGATCATAAACCCACAATTCATCGATCTCAACAAACACACCGCAAAAAGAAGATTACATCGGATAGTTCTCCACAAGAGAGGGGGAGAACATTGTATTGAGATCCAAAAAGAGAGAAGAAGCCATCTAGCTAATAACTATGGACCCGTAGGTCTGAGGCAAACTACTCACACTTCATCGGAGGGGCTATGGTGTTGATGTAGAAGCCCTCCGTGATTGATGCCCCCTCCGGCGGAGCTCCGGAACAGGCCCCAAGATGGGATCTCGTGGATACAGAAAGTTGCGGCGATGGAATTAGGTTTTTGGCTCCGTATCTGATTGTTTGGGGGTACGTAGATATATATAGGAGGAAGGAGTACGTCGGTGGAGCAACAGGGGGCCCACGAGGGTGGAGGGCGTGCCTGGGGGGGGTGTAGGCGCGCCCCCTACCTCATGGCCTCCTCTTTTCTTTCTTGATGTAGGGTCCAAGTCTCCCGGGTCTTGTTCGTTGAGAAAATCACGTTCCCGAAGGTTTCATTCCGTTTGGACTCCGTTTGATATTCCTTTTCTTCGATACCCCAAAACAGGCAAAAAACAGCAATTCTGGGCTGGGCCTCTAGTTAATAGTTAGTCCCAAAAATAATATAAAGTGAATAATAAATCCCAATAATGTCCAAAACAGTAGATAATATAGCATGGAGCAATACAAAATTATTGATACGTTGGAGACGTATCAAGCATCCCCAAGCTTAATTCCTGCTCGTCCTCGAGTAGGTAAATGATAAAAACAGATTTTTTTTGCGGAGTGCTACTTGGCATAATTTTAATGTAATTCTTCTTAATTGTGGTATGAATTCAGATCCGAAAGATTCAAGACAAAAGTTCATATTGACATAAAAATAATAATACTTCAAGCATACTAACAAAGCAATTATGTCTTCTCAAAATAACATGGGTAAAGGAAGTTATCGCTACAAAATCATATAGTCTGGCTATGCTCTATCTTCACCACACAAAATATTTAAATCATGCACAACCCCGATGACAAGCCAAGCAATTGTTTCATACTTTTGACATTCTCAAAACTTTTTCAATCTTCACGCAATACATGAGCGTGAGCCATGGATATAGCACTATAGGTGGAATAGAGTGGTGGTTGTGGAGAAGACAAAAAGGGAGAAGATAGTCTCACATCAACTAGGCGTATCAACGGGCTATGGAGATGCCCATCAATAGATATTAATGTGAGTGAGTAGGGATTTCCATGCAACGGATGCACTGGAGCTATAAGTATATGAAAGCTCAAAAAGAAACTAAGTGGGTGTGCATCCAACTTGCTTGCTCATGAAGACCTAGGGCATTTTGAGGAAGCCCATCATTGGAATATACAAGCCAAGTTCTATAATGAAAGATTCCCACTAGTATATGAAAGTGATAACACGAGAGACTCTCTACTATGAAGATCATGGTGCTACTTTGAAGCACAAGTGTGTTAAAAGGATAGTAACATTGTCCCTTCTCTCTTTTTCTCTCATTTTTTATTTGGGCCTTTTCTATTTTTTTATGGCCTCTTTTTTTATTTGGGCTTCTTTGGCCTCTTTTATTTTATGTCTAGAGTCTCATCCCGACTTGTGGGGGAATCATAGTCTCCATCATCCTTTCCTAGCTGGGACAATGCTCTAATAATGATGATCATCACACTTTTATTTTTCTTACAACTCAACAATTACAACTCGATAACGGAACGGTGGGAAGTTTCATGGAAATATATCTCGGAATGGCTATGGAAATGCCATAATAGGTAGGTATGGTGGCTATTTTGAGGAAGGTATATGGTGGGTGTATGATACCGGCGAAAGGTGCGCGGTACTAGAGAGGCTAGCAAAGGTGGAAGGGTGAGAGTGCGTATAATCAATGGACTCAACATTAGTCATAAAGAACTCATATACTTATTGCAAAAATCTACAAGTTATCAAAGCAAAGTATTACGCGCATGCTCCTAGGGGGATAGATTGGTAGGAAAAGACCATCGCTCGTCCCCGACCGCCACTCATAAGGAAGACAATCAATAAATAAATCTTGCTCCGACTTCATCACATAACGGTTCACCATACGTGCATGCTACGGGAATCACATGATTCAACCCAAGTATTTCTCAAATTCACAACTACTCAACTAGCATGACTTTAATATCACCATCTCCATATCTCAAAACAATTATCAAGTATCAAACTTATCATAGTATTCAACACACTCATAAGAGATTTTTTTTAATTCTTGAATGCCGAGCATATTAGGATTTTAAGCAAATTACCATGCTATTAAGACTCTCAAAATAATATAAGTGAAGCATGAGAGATCAATAGTTTCTATAAAACAAATCCACCACCGTGCTCTAAAAGATATAAGTGAAGTACTAGAGCAAAGTTATATAACTCAAAAGATATAAGTGAAGCACATAGAGTATTCTAAAAAATTACAAATCATGTATGGCTCTCTCAAAAGGTGTGTACAACAAGGCTGATTGTGGTAAACTAACAAGCAAAGACTCAAAAAAATACAAGACACTCCAAGCAAAACATATATCATGTGGCGAATAAAAATATAGCTCCAAGTATAGTTACCGATAGAAGTAGACGAAAGAGGGGATGCCTTTCGGGGCATCCCCAATATTTGGCTTTTAGGTGTCCTTATATTATATTGGGGGTTCCATGGGCATCCCCAAGCTTACCTTGTTCCATAATCCATCAAATCTTTACCGAAAACTTGAAAACTTCACAACACAAAACTTAAAGTAGAAAATCTCGTGAGCTCGGTTAGTGAAAGAAAATAAAAGACCACTTCAAGGTACTGTAATGAACTCATTATTTATTTATATTGGTGTTATACCTACTGTATTCCAACTTCTCTATGGTTTATAAACTATTTTACTAACCATAGATTCATCAAAATAAGCAAACAACACACGAAAAACAGAATCTGTCAAAAACAGAACAGTCTGTAGTAATCTGTAGCTAGCGCAAGATACAGAACCCCAAAAATTCTAAAATAAATTGCTGGACGTGAAGCATTTATCTATTAATCATCTTCAAAAATAGTTAACTAAATAGCACTTTCCAAATAAAAATGACAGCAGTTCTTGTGAGCGCTAAAGTTTCCGTTTTTTACAGCAAGTTCAACAAGACTTTCCCCAAGTCTTCCCAACGGTTCTACTTGGCACAAACACTAATTAAACACAAAAAACACAACCAAAACAGAGGCTAGATAAATTATTTATTACTAAACAGGAGCAAAAAGCAAGGAATAAAAATAAAATTGGGTTGCCTCCCAACAAGCACTATCGTTTAACGCCCCTAGCTAGGCATAACAAGTAAGAATAGATCTAGGTATTGCCATCTTTGGTAGGCAATCCATAAGTGGCTCTCATAATAGATTCATAAGGTAATTTAATTTTCTTTCTAGGAAAGTGTTCCATGCCTCTTCTTAATGGAAATTGTAATCTAATATTTCCCTCCTTCATATCAATAATTGCACCAATCGTTCTAAGGAAAGGTCTACCAAGAATAATAGGACATGAAGGATTGCAATCTATGTCAAGAACAATAAAATCTACGGTCACATAATTCCTATTTGCAACAATAAGAACATCATTAATTCTTCCCATAGGTTTCTTAATAGTGGAATCTGCAAGGTGCAAGTTTAGAGAGCAATCATCAAAATCACGGAAACCTAACAAATCACACAAAGTCTTTGGAATCGTGGAAACACTAGCACCCAAATCACATAAAGCATATCATTCATTATCTTTAATTTTAATTTTAATAGTTGGTTCCCACTCATCATAAAGTTTTCTAGGGATAGAAACTTAGAATTCAAGTTTTTCTTCATAAGATTGCATCAAGGCATCAACAATATGTTTAGTAAACGCTTTATTTTGACTATAAGCATGAGGAGAATTTAGCACGGATTGCAACAAGGAAATATAATCAATAAAAGAGAAATTTTCATAGTTAAATTGCTTGAAATCCATAATAGTTGGTTTAGCAACATCTAGGGTTTTAATTTCTTCAATCCCACTTTTATCAAATTTAGCATCAAGATCAACAAATTCTGAATTCTTGGAATGCCTTCTAGGTAAGGGTGGATCATATTCAGTCCCATAATTATCAAGATTCATATTGCAAAACAAAGATTTAATAGGGGACACATCAATAACTTTTAGATCTTCATCTTTATTTTCATAGGAACTAGAAGAACACGCTCTTATAAAGGCATCTTTCTTAGCACGCATCCTAGCGGTTCTTTCTTTGCACTCATCATTGGAAATTCTCATGGCTTTGAGAGACTCATTGATATCATGCTTAGGTGGAATAGATCTAAGTTTCAAAAAATCAACATCAAGAGCAATTCTATCAACGTTCCTAGCCAAATCATCAATCTTAAGCAATTTTTCTTCAATCATAGCATTAAAATTCTTTTGCGAAGTAATAAATTCTTTAATATTAGATTCAAAATCAGAGGGCATCTTATTATAATTTCCATAAGAATTGTTGTAGGAATTACCATAATTATTAGAGGGATTACTAGGATAAGGCCTAGGATTAAAATTTCCTCTATACGCGTTGTTACCAAAAGTGTTCCTACCAACAAAATTCACATCCATAGATTCATTATTATTCTCAATCAAAGTAGACAAGGGAATATCATTAGGATCAGAAGAAACACTCCTATTAGCAAATAATTTCATAAGTTCATCCATCTTTCCACTCAAAACATTAATTTCTTCTATCGCATGCACCTTTTTATTAGTAGATCTTTCAGTATGCCATTGAGAATAATTAACCATAATATTACCTAGAAGTTTACTAGCTTATCATAAAGTGATTTCCATAAAACTGCCTCCTGCGGCTGAATCTAAAAGATTTCTAGAAGCAAAATTCAATCTGGCATAATTTTTTTGTATAATCATCCACAAATTTAAACCATGAGTAGGGCAATTACGTATCATTAGTTTCATTCTCTCCCAAGCTTGTGCAACATGTTCATGATCAAGTTGCTTAAAATTCATAATATCGTTTCTAAGAGAGATGATCTTAGCGGGAGGAAAATACTTAGAGATAAAAGCATCTTTGCACTTGTTCCATGAATCAATACTATTTTAGGCAAAGACGAAAACCAAGCTTTAGCACGATCTCTACGTGAAAAAGGAAATAGCTTCAATTTAACGATATCATTATCCACATATTTATTCTTTTGCATGTCACACAAATCAATGAAGCTATTTAGATGGGTAGCGGCATCTTCACTAGGAAGGCCGGAAAACGGATCTTTGATGACAAGATTCAGCAAAGCAGTATTAATTTCACAAGATTCAGCATCGGTAAGAGGAGCAATCAGAGTACTAATAAAATCATTGTTGTTGGTATCGGTGAAGTCACACAATTTAGTATTATCTCGAGCCATCGTGACAAGCAAGCAAACTAACACACAAGCAAACAAAAAGCAAGCAGGCAAAAAGAGGCAAATAGAAAAAGAGACGGAGGATAGAGAGAGAGAGAGAGGGAGAATAAAACGGCAAGGGTGAAGTGGGGGGGGGGAGAGGAAAACGAGAGGCAAATGGCAAATAATGTAATGCGGGAGATAAGGGTATGTGATGGGTACTTGGTATGTTGACTTTTGTGTAGACCTCCCCGGCAACAGCGCCAGAAATCCTTCTTGCTACCTCTTGAGCACTGCGTTGGTTTTCCCCGAAGAGGAACGGATGATGCCGCAAAGTAGCGTAAGTATTTCCCTCTGTTTTTGAGAACCAAGGTATCAATCCAGTAGGAGGCTACGCGCGAGTCCCTCGTACCTGCACAAATCAAATAAATCCTCGCAACCAACGCAAATAGGGGTTGTCAATCCCTGTAAGGCCACTTACGAGAGTGAGATCTGATAGATATGATAAGATAACATTTTTGGTATTTTTATGATAAATATGCAAAGTAAAATAAAGGCAAAGTAAATAGCAAAGGAAATAACTAAGTAGTAGGAGATTAATATGATGAAGATAGACCGGGGGCCATAGGTTTCACTAGTGGCTTCCCTCGAGAGCATAAGTATTCTACGGTGGGTGAACAAATTATTGTTGAGCAATTGACAGAATTGAGCATAGTTATGAGAATATCTAGGTATGATCATGTATATAGGCATCACGTCCGAGACAAGTAGACCGACTCCTGCCTGCATCTACTACTATTACTCCACTCATCGACCGCTATCCAGCATGCATCTAGAGCATTAAGTTAAAAACAGAGTAACACCTTAAGCAAGATGACATGATGTAGAGGGATAGACTCATGCAATATGAAGAAAACCCCATCTTGTTATCCTCGATGGCAACAATACAATACGTGCCTTGCTGCCCCTACTGTCACTGGGAAAGGACACCGCAAGATTGAACCCAAAGCTAAGCACTTCTCCCATTGCAAGAAAGATCAATCTAGTAGGCCAAACCAAACTGATAATTCAAAGAGACTTGCAAAGATAACCAATCATACATAAAAGAATTGAGAGAAGATTCAAATATTATTCATAGATAGACTTGATCATAAACCCACAATTCATCGGTCTCAACAAAAACACCACAAAAAGAAGATTACATTGAGTAGTTCTCCACAAGAGAGGGGGAGAACATTGTATTGAGATCCAAAAAGAGAGAAGAAGCCATCTAGCTAATAACTATGGACCCGTAGGTCTGAGGCAAACTACTCACACTTCATCGAAGGGGCTATGGTGTTGATGTAGAAGCCCTCGGTGATCGATGCCCCCTCCGGCGGAGCTCCGGAGCAGGCCCCAAGATGGGATCTCGTGGATACAGAAAGTTGCGGTGGTGGAATTAGGTTTTTGGCTCCGTATCTGATCGTTTGGGGGTACGTAGGTATATATAGGAGGAAGGAGTACGTCAGTGGAGCAACAGGGGGCCCACGAGGGTGGAGGGCACGCCTGGGAGGGGGGGGGGTAGGCGCACCCCCTACCTCGTGGCCTCCTCTTTTCTTTCTTGACGTAGGGTCCAAGTCTCCCGGGTCTTGTTCATTGAGAAAATCACGTTCCCGAAGGTTTCATTCCGTTTGGACTCCGTTTGATATTCCTTTTCTTCAAAACCCTAAAACCGGCAAAAAACAACAATTCTGGGCTGGGCCTCCGGTTAATAGGTTAGTCCCAAAAATAATATAAATGTGGATAATAAAGCCCAATAATGTCCAAAACAGTAGATAATATAGCATGGAGCAATCAAAAATTATAGATACGTTGGAGACGTATCAATTAGCTCGAACCCAAATCAGAGAAATGTTTCTTCATAGGATACCCAAAGGAAACTGTTGGGTACACCTTCTATCACAGATCCGAAGGCAAGATATTCGTTGCTAAGAATGGATCCTTTCTAGATAAGGAGTTTCTCTTGAAAGAAGTGAGCGGGAGGAAAGTAGAACTTGATGAGGTAGTTGTACCTTCTCTCGAATTGGAAATCGGTTCATCACAGAAATTAGTTCCAGTGATGCCTACACCAATTAGTGAGGAAGTTAATGATGATGATCGTGAAACTTCAGATCAAGTTACTACCGAACCTCGTAGGTCAACCAGAGTACGTTCCGCACCAGAGTGGTATGGTAATCCTGTTCTGGAAGTCATGTTACTAGACCATGATGAACCTACGAACTATGAGGAAGCGATGATGAGCCCAGATTCCGCGAAATGGCTTGAGGCCATGAAATCTGAGATGGGATCCATGTATGATAAAAAAGTGTGGACTTTGGTTGACTTGCCCGATGATCGGCAAGCCATAGAGAATAAATGGATCTACAAGAAGAAGACCGACGCTGACGGTAATGTTACTCTCTACAAAGCTCGACTTGTTGCGAAAGGTTTTCGACAAGTTCAAGGGGTTGACTACGATGAGACCTTCTCACCCGTAGCGATGCTTAAGTCTGTCCGAATCATGTTAGCAATTTCCGCATTTTATGATTATGAAATTTGGCAAATGGATCTCAAAACTGCATTACTTAATGGATTTCTTAAAGAAGAGTTGTATATGATGCAACCAGAATGTTTTGTCGATCCTAAAGGTGCTAACAAAGTGTGCAAGCTCCAGCGATCCATTTATGGATTGGTGCAAGCCTCTCGGAGTTGGAATATACACTTTGATCGTGTGATCAAAGCATATGGTTTTATACAGACTTTTGGAGAAGCCTGTATTTACAAGTGAGTGGGAGCTCTGTAGCATTTCTAATATTATATCTGGATGACATATTATTGATTGGAAATAACATAGAATTTCTGGATAGCATAAAAGGATACTTGAATAAGAATTTTTCAATGAAAGACTTCAGTGAAGCTGCTTATATATTGGGCATCAAGATCTATAGAATTAGATCAAGACGCTTAATTGGACTTTCACAAAGCACATACCTTGATAAAGTTTTGAAGAAGTTCAAAATGAATCAGTCAAAGAAAGGGTTCTTGCCTGTGTTACAAGGTGTGAAGTTGAGTCAGACTCAATGCCCGACCACTGCAGAAGATAGAGAGAAAATGAAACTCATTCCCTATGCTTTAGCCATAGGTTCTATCATGTATGCAATGCTGTGTACCCGACCTGATGTGTGCCTTGCTATAAGTTTAGCAGGGAGGTATCAAAGTAATCCAGGAGTGGGTCACTAGACAACGGTCAAAAACATCCCGAAATACCTGAAAAGGACTAAGGTTATGTTTCTTGTTTATGGAGGTGACAAAGAGCTTGTCGTAAATGGTTACATCAATGCAAGCTTTGACACTGATTCGGATGACTCTAAGTCGCAAACCAGATACATATTTATATTGAATGGTGGAGCTGTAAGTTGGTGCAGTTCCAAACAGAGCGTCATGGCGGGATCTACGTGTGAAGCGGAGTACATAGTTGCTTCGAAAGCAGTAAATGAAGGAGTTCATATCCGACCTAGGTGTAATACCTAGTGCATCGGGTCCAATGAAAATCTTTTGTGACAATACTGGAGAAATTGCCTTAGCGAAGGAATCCAGATTTCACAAGATAACCAAACACATCAAGAGACGCTTCAACTCCATCCTAGATCAAGTCAAGGAGGGAGACATAGAGATTTGCAAGATACATACGGATCTGAATGTTGTAGACCCACCGACTAAGATTCTTCCACGAGCAAAACATGATTAGTACCAAGACTCCATGGGTGTTAGAATCATTACTATGTAATTTGTATTATTGACTCTAGTGCAAGTGGGAGACTGAAGGAAATATGCGCTAGAGGCAATAATAAAGTTGTTATTTATATTTCCTTATGTCATGATAAATTTTTATTATTCATGCTAGAATTGTATTAATCGGAAACTTAGTACATGTGTGAATACATAGACAAAACAGAGTGTCCCTAGTATGCACTACAAAAAAAGACACATCCGTGACATTATGGGCCGAACGAATTTTTTTGTCATGCTTATGACACTTCTATGACGATAATTGTGACAAAACCCGGTATCATCATAGATGTTGTGGGCTCGTACTTCTATGACAAAAAATCATGACAGAAAATGGGCTTTTTTGTCCTGGGTGGGCCGGAGACGCAGCTGCATGACATTCTTTGGGCCGTCCATGACAGAAAAACCATGGTAGAAGCGAGGGTGAGGAAAATATCGTGGAGTTCCCGGTTACGATGGGCGGTCGAGGGCCGAGCGATGCGCGTTTCTCTTGTACACGTACGCGCGTGGGTGCGAGGCGTTGGGCTCTAACTGAACCCGAGCGATCGATCGATCTGGCTGTTAACTGAACCCGATTGAGCGATTCCTTTGCTACCGCTGCTAACTAAGGCCGATCGAAACCTGCGGCCTCCTTCCCCT